>NC_139349.1:91325543-91800543 GCF_055883805.1 Amblyomma maculatum | reverse complement strand
ACTTGTACACATGCGAGGCTCCCAGTCTAGAGCCAGGCCTGGTGAGCAGCGATTGTTGGTCGCTCAGGAGGCTGGAGCTGAGTCTGGCCTCTCGTGCAGCTGGGCCATGCTAGGTTATAGGTGAAAGGGGAGGGGACGGCAGAGCAAGTCCACGTTACGTGATAGAGGGAGAATTCGCTGCAATTTGGACATGCTGCGAGAAAATTGAGTGCAGTTGCACGATGTTGGGGTAGACGCCCGCTTGGAGCTGGCGCCATGCCATAGCCTCAGCACGACTTATAGAAGAGGGTGCGTTTGGAGAGAGGATCGTATTGGTAGGCAAGATAATGGAATAGGAGATGGTGAGAGGTGGCAGAGGTTAGGATATCTGTCTGCAGCGTGGAATAGGAGGTGGTGAGAGGTGGCTGATGTTACGATGTCTGTCTGCAGCGAATGAGACGTCAGCTCCAGGCTGCCCGGTTGACGCACTCCCGGACAAGCTGATGTCATTGCTGGTTGCCGGTCACCAAACTGTATCGATGTTCTCACAGAATTTTACTTGGATGTTGGGGTTTTGGTGACGGTGACGCATGTGGAGGGTGCGTGTGGTGGTGCGATCCCTTTTGAAGCGGATCCGAGTCTGGCGGCGTTGATATGCCTTCGATCAGCTTGCTTGTTGTGTTGCGGCGAAGCATACGTCACCAGGCGTTCAACAGTGCAGTCGCTGTGCTTGTCTTTTTCACTCCCGACATACCCTGCTTGAAAGACAGCTTGTTGCTGATCCATCATTTCTTAGTGGTATGCGGTTGTGTGGGCGATAAAATATTCAGTGAAAAAAGCTGATAATTCAGCTGCCGTTTTAAATTCGTTCTCTTGCAAAACTTACGAGCCATGGAATGTGGCTTGAGATGCTTAAATTGGTCCGCTAGAAAACACTTCGAGGTGACAGCAACGTCCTGAAAATTGCTCAACAACATCCGTGATAGATATTGTGGAAAACTGAGGAAGGTTGATGTATTAATGTTTGACTTTAACAATATGTATTGCCATCTCTCGTGCTTATTTGATCCATCAAGCTTATTGGAAACGATAACAAAGCTTTCTGTCAGCAGCGAAATCGGCTCACGTTCTTTATACCAATGCCCCAGTCAGACCACCATACTTAACGACACCTGTGTGTGTGTGTGTGTGTGTGTGTGTGTGTGTGTGTGTGTGTGTGTGTGTGTGTGTGTGTGTGTGTGTGTGTGTGTGTGTGTGTGTGTGTGTGTGTGTGTGTGTGTGTGTGTGTGTGTGTGTGTGTGTGTGTGTGTGTGTGTGTGTGTGTGTGTGTGTGTGTGTGTGTGTGTGTGTGTGTGTGTGTGTGTGTGTGTGTGTGTGTGTGTGTGTGTGTGTGTGTGTGTGTGTGTGTGTGTGTGTGTGTGTGTGTGTGTGTGTGTGTGTGTGTGTGTGTGTGTGTGTGTGTGTGTGTGTGTGTGTGTGTGTGTGTGTGTGTGTGTGTGTGTGTGTGTGTGTGTGTGTGTGTGTGTGTGTGTGTGTGTGTGTGTGTGTGTGTGTGTGTGTGTGTGTGTGTGTGTGTGTGTGTGTGTGTGTGTGTGTGTGTGTGTGTGTGTGTGTGTGTGTGTGTGTGTGTGTGTGTGTGTGTGTGTGTGTGTGTGTGTGTGTGTGTGTGTGTGTGTGTGTGTGTGTGTGTGTGTGTGTGTGTGTGTGTGTGTGTGTGTGTGTGTGTGTGTGTGTGTGTGTGTGTGTGTGTGTGTGTGTGTGTGTGTGTGTGTGTGTGTGTGAGAGAGAGAGAGAGAGAGAGAAAGGGGGAGGGAGGGAGGGAAGTGGCATCCTCTCAGCGAGAGCATCTTGTGTTTGCTATATCTGTGTGGCAGTGAGTCCATCGAGCAGATTCAATAATTATATCCACACATCAGTCGATATATGCATATGCAGTGGAATGCCATTGCTGAAAAACAAAGGCTTAGATGCGGTTTTGCGTGCCTACAAACAATGACTTGGTGTCTGACAGGAGAGCACGCGTTGAAAGCGCACGAGCGGCCTCCACCGAACGCACGCCAGGACTGATATGATGGAATTACGCAAAATTCACATGTTGGCATGACATGAGATTTGCGACATAAGGCTAGCCAAAAGGCGTTGTCTTGAAGACAACGCCTAGGGCTATGGAACAAAAAGTGGTAGGTTAACGTTAAGAGACAGGAAGCGCGCAGAGTGGGTCCGAGAAATAACACAAGTTACTGACATTCTAATGGAAATCAAGAAGAAGAAATGGGCATGGCCAGGACATGTAGTGCAAAGAGAGGACAACCGATGGTCGCTTAGGGTAACAGATTAGATTCTGAGGGAAGGATAGCATAGCAGGGGACGGTAAAAAGTTAGGTGGGCGAATGAGGTTAAGAAGTAGAGCCCGGGTGTTTTCATCTGAACCACATTGTATGGCTTGTAATGCAGTCCTAGTGCTCCGAATCTCCAGAAGGTAACAAGATTTTTTGTTTTTCATTCTCAAAAGAAAACGACTTCGATGACCATGAATGCCAAGAGGCCGCCAGTGCACCGCTTTGTAGCAGACTCCCTGAGCTTTAAGCTTTTAACAAAGACTGCACAAATACTTTTATGGCGTTTGAACTAATTGCACCTCAATAATTAATTGTTATTTGGTCATCATCATTTTTCCCCTGCCTTGTTTGCGTATTTAGTGATACAATTATTTTTCCGACCCAATTCCTGTCACACACCTTTCATTCCAATATCAACTTCTATATTGCTGTTGTGTAACTGAATACAACGTAATATTGCGCTTAGCCATACATCTTTATCTCGCTTGTACTTTTTAAACGCCTTGTTACTGTCTTTGACTGGAACGACATAATGAAAAAAAATATAGATGCATAAGTGTCTGGACTGCTGGTTGCTGCTCGTTAGTAAAAAAAAGTAGCTGTGTTCAGCACTACTCAAATAGTCCTGGTGTTTTATTGCGTATAATGAGGGAGACCCGTCGACAAACTATATAGCTCAAAAGCTCCCCTGCCATGAAAATAAACCAGTAACGTAAAACTTCAGAACACCACCTTCATCCCTTCCCTTACGGCGCGGTTCAGGTGTGCACAGAGCAAGTGTGACTGATACTGCGCCTTTCCCTTCCTCTGAACTAATTATTATTATCCGGGAAGCGCAGTGAAAAGCATCTGGCATCTTTTTTTGAGGAAGGCAATAAAATTACACCATATAACTTCTCTTTTCTGCAAGCGTAGATTTTGAGGTACGTATAGTTACTGGTATAATAAACACGCCCAGGGAATTCGGCTCTATGTAAGGATTTGCCAAGACTTTGAAACAGTAACATTCGTATTGATTTTGCCGAACCCTAGTAAGGGATCGTTAAAGTTTCCGATGTCTCCATTTTCATCGAAGAAACCAATGCTTGCTGCCGTTTCTTTTCTTCATCTTTTTTGTGCATTACTGAGGAAAGGCATAAAACCGTTATCCTGCGCACTATTTGCGCCTACTGTTGTCCCGGGTCGGCGCCGGAAATGATGCTAATTTGAGCAGCTCAGCCATGAAGCATGCGCACTTTTATGCTCTCTCCGCTCCTTTTTCTGCAACATGAAAGCAAAAAAAAAAATAATAATATGATGGACGTCACGCGCTTGCCTTTCTTTCCTCCTGTCTCGTCCTCCCTACAGAGGTCGTCCTGCTATTCCTTTCATTACAGGCCCGCTCTTTTCTGTTGTCGTTGTTTCATCCGTTCACTTATTTCACCGCCGTTTTTACTCACCTATTTTCTTTTCTATATTCTTATGCCTTGGCTGTCGTTCCTCCGCATCTCTGAGGCCTCCAGAGTGCGGCCAACTGCAGCCATCATCAGAATGAGATGACAGGAAAAAGATAGGCACGCGTCTACAAAAACAGGAGGATGGAGAGAGACAGGGATGCGATAGGAGAGATAGAGAGCGCGTGCTGAACACTTCTCTACAAAAAGAAAGACGAAAGTAAACAGTAAAAAGAGAGAATAATATATAGCGAGCTTGTACGCACCGTGGGTGTTTTCTTTTTTATTTCCTCGCACAAAGAGAGAAAGAGGAATGCTATAAAACGCCGCTTTCAGCTCGAGAGTAAATTGCTGCTGTGCTGCGGCCCATCGCATGCCGCCAGCGTACGAAATAAGTAAAAAAATGGGTATATTCTGCTTGCGCTTTAGAAGAAAAAGTGCTCCAATGCGGCCTTCGCGTCGTTTTAAGCTGCCTGTTGAAGAGACATAAACAACTGCAAGCACGGGATTTGTAAGCAGTCGCGAAGACGGGGCGTAAGGAAACATTGCTAGCCAAGAAACGTGAAACGTTTTGCGATTTCAACTTTATACGCATGCTTGCGTCGCCATGTCTTCATCATATTGGTACACAAAATACCGTGTTTTGTTTCTCATAACCCTTCGCTCTTCTCTTCCTTCTTCGAAGGGTGTGTGAAAGAAGAAACGAGATTCTCGGAACGACGCGCCGCGGGCTAGCTGTAATGTGTTTCGTCTCGAAACCAGAACGGGCGATGCTCTGTATCTGGTCCTCGCCTATGGTGCGTTCTTTAATGCGGCTATGCGGCTACGAGTACAATTAGAGAACATGTTCTTAAAATTATGGCGCAGTTTCTTCGGGCAGCACCTTTGGCAGTGAGAAGAACGAAGCGCGCAGTGCGAAGGCCTCCACTAAGATTAAGTTGGTTATATGTTGGCTATACCGCAAGACAGTCATGAGGCGAGGGAACGAGCACAATAGGCTGAAGGACATCCTTAAGTACACCGCACGTTCGCCTCTTCATGCGATTTCACGGCACTAGCGCTACTTGTAAGTGCCCAAGGGCTCTTAGTCGACCGTCGGCGCGCGAAACCAGATCGAAGAGGGCGCGGCGCGCAGTTCGATGTATACGAAAAGTTCTGCTTAACGAGAGTTCGACCAACTTTATCAACGGCGCAGAGCTTTTGCAAACAATTTCCGAAGGAAGCACCGCGCTGTTTGTATAAACGATAATTTGATATGTGACGAGGCAAAACATTAGAATTTATATATAGCGTAGTGAATAACAGCGAACTTATCTTCGAGCATGCAGCATGCTTACTCGCAACATACCCACCATAGCTATAGAGCTGACATTTTTAAAGAAAGCGCGTGTGCACTGTGCACGGAGGAGATGTTAGCACTGTCTGAAGCGAAGGAAGGGGACGGAAGTTTACAGCAAATAAACTCTGCTCCCATTTCCTTTTTCTGCAGTTAGAAACTTAGGAAAGAAAAAACATGACATGCGCTTTGTTTACGCTTTAAAGAAGAATAGCATCTTGAATTCATTTCAAACCACAATAGTGGAGGCCGGCATTCTTCCTGTCTCTTCTCGCATCCAGGCATTCTAGAGATAGATTGGTCTTGACAAAAAAAAAAAAAAAAAAGCGCGCAGGCTTAAATTGAGTGATGCGTGTTACCCGCGAAAATGAGCTCGGCGATTCTTGGGCGAAGAGGCCTTATTGTGCAACTCTAGCCGAGCGTGCAGAATGTTTGTGTTGCTGCTTTATTTCCCAAGCTCTCTTTCACCATTAATTTGACTCGAAGAAGAAATCTTAATGACGTTGTTCCTTCTTGTTTCTCAGCAACCCATATAGTACGTCTGCTGCCGGATTTTTATCAGAAAAAGGAAAGATCGCAGAGATCGATTATGAAACGCAACTCTGTTGTTTTGCGTCGACCATAACCGCGAGCGCTTTTCTGTCCGACTGTGCAGGTAAATGTATATGCTCCGCCAGGGTCTTGTTTTTTCTCCCGAAGCATCCATGACTGTTTTGAACTTTCCTGCCTGAACATGAGATGGAAGCGGGTGATCGGACTCTATACACTATAATACTCTTTAAGAACGCAACGCGGGCGATTGTGTGGCGCAACGGAAGAAGAATCGAGCGGATCGAACCTTATTTCGCAAACCCCCTTCGACAACAACGAAACCGGAGCCGTGTGCCTCTCATGCGACGCCGTAAATCACTGCGCACACTTCGAAAGCTCCGTATATCTCGGCGCATCGCCTTGCAAGGCCACGTCCCAGTGGCGTTACAGCCATCGCCTCGGTGACGCATTCTTTCAGCAGACGTGCTGGCTATTCTTCTTCGCACGGGTCATATAGTACCGATGATGAGCCCAGAGAAAACGGAAATGGGAGTTCTTAAACCCGCACAGCAAGTGCGAAGAAACGAGCTCAATAGAAACAATGACAGGAAGGCAGATAATCGTGGCTCGGTGGGAGAAGAAAGAAACGACAGCCGTGCGAGACTCTAGAAGGCAGCGTCGCGAGCCGCGAGCCGCGAGCTCCAGAACCCTTGCTTCCGTGGATCGGATGTCCCGTCTGCCTCGCCAGGAATGCTTCTGGATCGTCGGGGAAGGAGGACAATATCCAAGAGTGTGAGAGGCTACTACGGGAAGCGCGTGCGCGCGCGAGTGCTCGCCCACCGCCACCGTCGTGGCAGAACACATCTCCGTCAAGATCCCGTGAAGATAAGGCCTTATCTCGACGGCACGCTGACGCTTGGCTGAGCCCGAAATGCTCGCTCGGATAGATGGATGCCCTCTGCGTGCGGGAACACCGCCGGTGAGCACCGCGCTCTCCGCTTCCTCCCGCGGGCCGCCGCTGGCGTCGAGATAAATTTGGAAGGGCGGCCCCCTCGGTATATCTGCGTGCTCTTCCTCTCAGATCAAGATGAAGAGGAGACAGAAAAAGGGAACGTGGTACCTCCGCTATTGCTTGCTGCTGCTGCTGCTCCTCCAAGCTGCCAAACTGCCTGGAATAATTCCTTCCTTTCACTCTTCGTGCTCCGCTGCGGCTGTGGCAGTCACTGTTCCTCGGTTGTTGTTACCACCGGTGTGGTGTTTGCTTTACGGCGGGTCCCTGGAGTACTGCGTCATGCTGTCCTCGCCTTCCTTGCCTGCGCTTCTCTCTTTGCTCGCGTTTGTTGCTGCTGGCACTCTTCGCCACTTCTCAGGAGAGGCCGGCCGACGTCCTTTCCCTCCTCCGGCTGCTGCTTTCCTTCATCCCTGTGTCCGCGAACGCGTGTCTCCTTTCTGAGAATCCCAGGCGTGCAACCGGGGTTGCACTGAAAAGACGCGAGACAACGTGTGCCGTTGAGCCTGGTTTGCCGACTGAAACGTTTTGCTTGCTTGCTCGTAGTGGGCTCCTCCTTTTAGCCTCCCCGCTTTTTGAAACGCCATCTCTCTTTTTATGTATTTTGTAAACGCGAGAGGAAGGAACGCCCATGTTGACACGCCTATTCGTGGCTTTGCACGGTCGGCAGGCTTGTTTTTTTTAACGCCGCGGGGGGTGCTTAAGTAAACTTTTTATCAGAGATAAGGAGTACCGCACACACGAGAAGTTGACACGAGAACGCTTGTTTCAATGCTCTTGATGGGTCCATGTGAGCGCAGTTTTCTTCCAAGACATTGAACCTTGAGAGTGCTCAGCGTATAACGATAATGCATTGGAAGAGCAAAGCTTATGGCTCGGGCATCAAATCTGTCCAGAGATGGCAATCGCCGAAGCCATCGCGCTTCGCAAACATTCTGAATACAAAAAAAAAAAACAAAAAAAAAAACGGACAACCAACCTTAAGCCTCTCTGATAGCGCTATGCCCTGCTTTTTCCGAGTACTTATAGCACCGAAAAAGCCGCAACACCCAAAGGTTGACATCAAACGGATTCCGGGTTCCAGGATAGAGAAGGTGATCAACAAGTGCATACCCTTCCCGAGAGACAACCCCAGTTGTCTTTGCCTGGAAGGAGGATGATGTTCTAACAATCAAACGCTACGATCTCAGAGGAATGAGATGCGTACTACAGAAAAACTATGGGAAGCAGACAGCAGCTCCCCGCCCCCTTGCACACACATTCTGCTGCAGCGATACACGCCCGCCATAGACATATGTAAACAAGCACACTGCCTAATTGCGCTATTTTAACCACTTCCTCAACCACCCATTTCCTCAATATGCCAGGCATTCGGTGCTTACCCGGGTGTTATACAATGAAATGGAGCCCCAAATCTGTATACCACCTCAGACTCCCACCTATACTTTTTTTTTCTGCCTGCGACGTTCAATCCGCACAACGCACGCAGAGTTGAGAGGCCACGTCATTTCGCTTCATCGGGCAGTGGCTAGATTGAGGACATTTTTCCTCGGTTGTCCTAATCATGAAACCAGCTAGACAGCTAGTACGTACACTACTTGCATCCATGTTCACAGTAATTAAATAATAGCGAGAGAACCAAAGCAAGGAAAGGTAGGAAGAAATGTCCCGGTAGAAAAGGACGTAGGGAAGAACTAATAGGGAAATCAGGCGTAAGTAGGCACTGCAGCGGACGTGCATTGGAGGAGGGGGGTCCTCTCTGTGGCGCTCCAGCAATGTCGTACGCTCCCTAGTCGGCCAGGCCGCCCCGAGCGGCAGAGCGCGCGCCAAGATGGTTGGTTGCCCGCGCGATCGCACTGCTCGCGCTGCGCCTCCTCTACTCGCGTCAAGCGTACCCGGACGACACGCACACAAGGGCCGCGGCCTCGTGATGACGACGCCTTCCGCACTCCCGGCAGCCGCAAGTCAAGCGGAAGCAATCGATGCTAGAAGCCCCCAGGGGGGCAGCCGCGGTTAATTGCCAGTTCCGTGCTGGTAAGCAGAGTAATTTACTCCCGGGCTCCTTACACCGTAAGCTTCGCCTGCCTCCCCAAGTCTCCCCATCGTCCCTACGCCTTCTTCTCATGGCATTCCCTAGCTGTGCGGTGCGGAGAGACACGTTTGTTTATAGTAGGGGGTGGCTGGTGCGGGGGAGGAAGAAGCGGCGACGCCTCGAGGACCTTTACTTCCCGTTTTGCGCGGACTTCCCTGAAGGCACGAGGCTGCGAGGCGCCCCACAACCAACGAAGCCTTCTCTTCCCTGTCTTTCTTCTCCCTTTCTTCCCAACCACCCCATCTTCCCTGATGTTGTTTGTCTGGCCTGTTTGTTTTGGGGTTCGCGCGTGGGGTGGAGCAGCGCAGGGGGGAGCTTAAGTGCTTCATAACGGTTGCCGGCGGTGAATTAAGTTCAGCTGCGGCTGCATCCGGAGCTTCGAGTGGTTGGCGGCTTAATGTTGCTGCTAGAGGACGAGATGGTTAAGGGAGAGGGGGAATAGGATGGAGAGAGTAGAGGGAAGGGGGGGGGGGGGGGGCTGAGCACGAGCCTCTATTAGTTAGCAGCGGCATCGTTAAGCCTCCTGGCGAATGAAACTCGTTAAACTCGCGAGTCGCTGATGATCGTGCCGCGCAGCTGCCGCCGCCGAAAAAGATCGTTCAGCCGTAGCCGCTTCGACGAAGTTAGGCGTTGACCCTCACCCTGAGGAGGAAAAAACGTATCAGAGTAAGAACATGCTCATTATCAGCGTCAGTGCGCCCACTTGAACATCCTTTATTCGGCACTCCTTGAGATATCTATACGCGGGTTATGTAAGGCTCGCTCAAAATCGGCGGATTCGATCGCTTTCCATTAACCGCGGGCGGCATGTTTTGACTGGTGCTCATTATTAAAAATGTGTTGCCATCTTGTGGAGCGGCGCTGAGGTCGTTAACTTCAAACTGCCTAAAGTATCTGAAAGCGTGTAAGGAATATATAGGTAGAGATCTTAGACCGACCTGCAGGTTGTGTAGGAAGCATTGAAACTGCTAGCCCTTCGCTTAACATCTTTTCGCGACAGTATTATTTCGAGCGTGATATGCCTTGGGAAAGTTAGGAAACGTACAAAGGCCGTTTGTGCGTTCTTTATAACGTTCGAGAATCGAGAGTGCCTTAAAGTAGTTTGTGAAGTTAGAAGTATTGGCTCTGACTGAGGGGAAGCGCTCTGTTACAAAAGCGTCAGATTGGGAATGCACTTATTTAATAACGTGCGTATTGATGTTTCATTCCAGAGGAGCGTAAAATAAATTAAAATTATAACAATAAATAAAATAAATGATAACATGTTTTCAGAAACTTAAAGTGACATGTCAGTGGTCTATAAGACGAAATCAGGACAGCCTGTTAAAACTGCTCTCCTGATCGATGATCACATTTTCCAATGATTGGCCAACATATATCTGTTTAAGCCTTCCAGCACGCAAAGAGATCATATGCTTCTTCTTGGGTCGTGTCGCGGTTAGACTACCCTCCTGCAATTCTCCCTGCCGTGCCTGAGAATGCAATTGTTGAGTAACTAGTTTTCGTCCGTCAACCTGTGAACACCTTAACTCTTGAAGAAACACTCAGTGCCAGCGAATTCAAACGTTTATTCGCAATTGGGTCTATTCTTCCCAGCCGCCAATCACGTAGCTTTTGTTGTGAAAATTTAGCTTTGAAAAATTTCCTGTCATTCGGTTCCAATGATGACATCGTGGTCAAACGTCCGAGGAGGACTCTGATCTGATGTTCGAGAAACAATTAATGACCCGAGGTTCGAGAAGAACTCCGTGACCTAACCTCCGCAAAAGACTCCGTGATCCAATGCCCAGGAAGGAGATGCGGATCTGACGTTCTAGAAGGACTCCATCATGACTGCTTTAGAGTGAATACTGGGTTAGCCTTTCCTGGGAGATACCGCCGCTTGCTAAATTAGCCTGATAAATGTGCTAAACCAAGTTATTAAATCAAGTATACGAAAACTCAATTTCTATTTTGAGTGAAATGGATTTTTCAATGCAGGTATCGATCAGCACAGGACAACTTCAGTTTGTCCTCAGAGCCTCCTTATTATGCGACCAAAATAAAGTAATTCGGCATCAGCAGCGGCGTTAAACAACAAAAAAAAAAAAACGAAATTACGAGAAAGCTTAAGGCCTCCCGGGATTCATTGGAAAAATAAGGCCTCGCGGGATGCATTGGAAAAACTAAAAACATGATTTTCGGGAAAACTCGTGTACGAAATGAGCATAGTTCGACGATATTCTTAATCGCTTTATTCCTTGTTTCTTTTCACGTAAGACTGTATTGTTCGCTAGATTTGTTCCAGCTTTCTGAATACATTTCTAGCCCTCCACTACGGCGTCTCTCATAGCATCAAACCAACCAAACATTTTGCATATTTTTATAGCTAAACTGTCTGCAACTATATTCACTCAACCATCTGCATTCTGTGTTCTCAGGCTGGTGAGGGCTGTTCTGCTCCTTTTATTATTATTATTTTTTGTTTAGTTCTATTGCTAAAATTCTGAAGGAATATACGACTCCATTAAAGCAACTTAATACTATTCAAGACTAATATTTTATTATGCTCAAGTAAATACAACTGTGAATCGCCGCTAGCCATGTTAGACAGTTGGCAAAGGAATTAAATTACTTACCTGCCAGGAGTAACAGGTCACAATGCGGAGAGAGGGAAATCTTCCTCTTTACTTCTAGCGGACACGAGGAAAAGGGGAGAGGGTGACAGAAAGAGAGAGTGAGAGAGAGATGCGACGAATGCCTATATCATAAAGTTACGGCAAGGCTGGAAAAGATGCGCGACCGAGGTAGCTGCAACAGGAAGAACCCAGGGAGCGCCAACTGTGGTAGATGGTGGTTATGAGCAGTGCATGAACGTGCAGTATGAGGCTGGTTTCATGCCAGAACTCTTGGCTTTGTGGCTAAAGCAAGGCTTTAATAGGCATCGCTGATTCACGAGCTTTGCCGACGAGCCTAGCTTTACTCAATTTTTGAGTTGCTTCAACAAGACATTGTGCAGCAGATCTTAACAAAAGCGTCTCTTTTTCTTTACCTTCTTGTCAGGATCGACATTGGGAGCAAGGAGCTCGGAAGCGCTTCTGGTCGTTGTGATATGCGCCGCCTTCTCGGTGGCTACGTCAGCGTCGCCAGGCTCAGGAGGCTCGGCAGCCAACAACGTCGAGCCGCCGGAAAAGGTATGAGCCCTCGCGTCCCTCTTCGTCCTTATACTTTAGAAAAAACTTGTCATTCAGCGTGGCGTTTCGCCTACATGCACCCGGTACCGCAAGCTCACGGACTATGAAAGTAACATTAAATATGAACGCCTTAGCGACAACGACGTCAAGGTTCAGGCTGAGTGAGACTATAGGAGTCGATTTCGTGCTGTTGTAGGAAACACTAAAAGGAAAAGAAGGAGAAGCTGCGGCAATGATATTCTGCTGCGCCTCCTGGAAACGAACAAGTTAAAATCACTGCCTCTCCCTTAATCGAGGGAAGAGGTATGTTGAGTGCGCTGCATTGGACAGTGCGCTCGGCATCTTTGGCTGCTTTATCTTCTTGTCGCGCACGCCGTCGAGAGGTGACATGGTAAGAACTCGTTACCGGTCATGGCGATGGATGACGCCGCGAGATCTGTGGTTATGCACATACATACATACATACATACATACATACATACATACATACATACATACATACATACATACATACATACATACATACATACATACATACATACATACATACGTACGTACGTACGTACGTACATACGTACATACATACATACATACATACATACATACATACATACATACATGCATACATACATACGTACATACATACATACATACATACATACATACATACATACATACATACATACATACATACATACATACATACATACATACATACATACATACATACATACATACATACGTACGTACGTACGTACATACATACATACATACATACATACGTACGTACGTACGTTACATACATACATACATACATACATACATACATACATACATACATACATACATACATACATACATACATACATACATACATACATACATACATACATACATACATACATACATACATACATACATACATACATACATACATACATGCATACATGCACACATACATACATACGTACGTACGTACGTACATACATACATACATACATACATACATACATACATACATATATACATACATACGTACGTACGTACGTACGTACATACATACATACATACATACATACATACATACATACATACATACATACATACATACATACATACATGCATACATACATACATACATACATGCATACATACATGCATACATACATACATACATGCATACATACATGCATACATACATACATACATACATACATACATACATACATACATACATACATACATACATACATACATACATACATACATACATACATACATACATACATACATACATACATACATACATACATACATACATACATACATAGTGTCTGCGCACGTTGTGTAATAGCAACAATTCATGCAGCATTGTCGCCTCGCTTTTCAAGATCCGTCATAAATTTCCATTCGCTACTCCGGCTGCAAAGCAGAGCCAGTCTGACTTTGTCCTTCACGGGACTAGAAATGGCACATGCGCTGCTCTGTTCAGTGGTAGCCCAGCTTCAAGGTAATTATAGGCATGACCTAAGAAAACACAAAGCCTCCGGCCTTTAGCTTTGCTTCCGTGTTCTCCTCCGGTTCGTCATTGTGTTCGTCCTTCATAGCGCAGAAAATGTGTGTTAACAGCGCTTCATGCTTAATACAAATATATGTGCGGCTGTCGTGGCATGTGAATGCGTGTCGCCGGATGTGCTCATATTTGCTCATATTTTTTATCGTCTCTTTAATTGTCAGTTTCAGAGTCTCTCTCAGTGAAATACGAAAATCTGAAGCTCCATATAGCCAACAGAATGCGATGACGTGCTCAGAGATAGTCTACAAGCACAAAACAAAGGATGTAAGGGAGCATAGTGGGCTGAACGTCGAGCCTCTTTTCTGTAAATGCGCCCTCTATTCTCTAAATAATGCAACGCTGGCCTAAAGACGGTCAAGAGGAAAGTAGGCATACCCAAAAATCACTTGTAGGCGCTCATAAATCAGCAGGGCACTTTCATTATCAATATGTATACAAGCCAATTAACGTAGTCGATACATTATTCACAGGTCTGTAAAATATTCATTGTAGCCAGGGCGATAATGCGAGTGGAAGATTCCAGATCAGTTACGAAAGAGGAAGTGAAGAATGCCCCGGAAGCAATGCCAATGGTGAAGCATTTAAGCTGTTGAGGACCAGGGAACAACAGATCTCTAGAAAGACGGTGGGGAAGTCGTGCAAGAAAAACTGCCCACATTGTATATCTATTGCCTCATTCCCTCGAGCGTACCGGAATCTGCGAAGAACACTAACATTATATGAATCTCAATAAATGATGCAGTTACAATTAAGGACTAACGAGAAACCCGACAAGTTTTCGTAAAGGTTACGCAACGATAGGTCATGTTCACACTTTCAGCCAGGTGACAGAGAAATTCGCAGAATGTGTTCAACTTCATTATGAATCTTCAGTGGTTATGACAAGACATTTTACACAGTAGAAAGATAAGCAGTCATAGGAATTACGAAACCATTGTGTAGAATAGCCGTATGTAAAAATACTGGAAAAGTATTTTGGGGCCACCATATAGACCTAAATTAAAGTAATAGTAAAATACCTATAAGGAAGGCTGTTAGGAAGAGAGACGCGATCTCTCCGGTGCTTTTCGAAACTTGTTTTCGAGGACCTAGCTGGGGAGCAGTTGACGATAAGAGATGGTCAAGGATACCTACAGTAGTCTACGATTCGCTAACAACGTTACCTTGCTAAACAATTCAGAAAACAAATCTTAATGCGGGATAAATGATCTATACAAGACAATTAAAACGGTGGATCTAAAATTTAATATGTAGAAAACTAGCGTTCAACAGCCTCAGAAGGGAATAAAAGTTTACAATAGATAGCGAGGCGATGGAAGTAAAGTAATAAGGGAATATATCTACTCAGGGCAGGTTATCGCAAATCCGGAGAACGCGTTTGAAATATCTAGAATGATTAGAATGGGGTGGCGTGCGTACTTTCCAGGTACTGCCAGACAGTGAACGTGAGTATACTTGTGTCCCCTGAGAAACAGTATATAACGGCAGCTGTATTTTATCAATATTCCTTTCCTCGACAGGGACGTTGAAGAGCTAAAAGGGTCGAACTTGAATTGAGGAAAGCGCTCGAAGCTATGGAAACACACACGAAGAGAGCAGCGTAGATCAGAGAAAAAACGCGTGTTGATGCCACTCTATATGACTGAAATAACGAATAAATAGGCGTGGGCACCGGGGTCGTGTGATGCGAAGGCAAGGTAACCGATAATCGTTAAAGGTGATGTATACGGGCATATAAGAGAAGCTCATCGCGTAACAGGGATGGCAGAAAGTCAGGCGTGTGGATGACGTTTGACAGTCAGCGGGTTTTGAGGATCTGGCCTCAGCAGGCATTGGTCTTCCCTCTACAGTGGACGCAGTTAGAGTAGAGGGCGTGTAGGTGATGGTGACGACTGTTTTCTGCAGACGCATTCAAGGCACATCGATGTGTTGTGAAGGCGTACATTTCGTGAAAAAAAAATAAATAAAAAAAGAAGGGTGCATCTCAGATATGTCGATAGTTTTGAAGTGCAACTGCGGTTCGCTGATTTTCAAACCTTTTCCCAGGGAAATATTTTAAAGAAATGCCATATTTTTCAATAACCGTTGTTGGTAGGGGCCTTGCTAAAACAATTTTGGTAAAATGGCTGTCGCTCGATATACTTAGGCTATGTCACGTAATGATAATTGTATGCATGTGTATGCGTTATTTGCACCTGCCTGTCCAAGCTAAGCCTATCTAAAAATAAATGACTAGGTTTGCTAAAGATAGCTCGTCGCGTAACAGGGACGGCAGAAAGTCAAGCGCATGGATTACGTTTGTAAGTCTGCTGTTTAGGATTGGTGTCACGGGTTTAGTTGGCACATAACAGCATGGCCGTAAGAAATCTGATATGGCGAGTTAGAATAACTGTATATATCAGCACCAGTTTTATTTTTCTCTAAAATTAGGCCAAAAAAAAACAAAGAACTTCACCACGTCTAAAAACAGTTTCTTTATCCGTTCAAACCGCATATATGCCCGAAATGCAAAAGAAGCATGCAAGTTTCATGACTGGCTCCTCGAATATGGGGGGTCGCCACTACAGGCTAATGCATGTTGACGTTATAAATTTTTCCTGGGGGAACACAGGGCCTCGGCATGGTTAGCTTTTTTTTTTCTCCGTGTGAAACAGACGTTCAATTCAGGGTTAAATTGAATTAAGTCACCACTCGCGACGAACTCGCTGAAGTAGTTGAATTTTTAACAGCTCACTTTTTCGCATATGTGACTTCATCATCGCATCGGGAGCGGTGAGTACAAATCAAGAGTATTTGCTGTTGTGGTGGCAATGAAATATACTATCATTTAAGTAATAATTGGTCACCTTGCAGTTAAGGTGCATGTTGCAAGGTATTGAGTCCGATGGCCTTTTGTTTGAATGGTCTTTAATGCAATGCGGACGCGCGTAAATTTTTTTGCTTCATTTTAACTGGTAAGCGTTGAAACAGAGTGAAGCTGAAGCTACTAGGTCCATGCAGAGCAGGAAAACTGATGCATAAAATCTTCACATTTCATGCACCAGTTTTCACGTTAGTGTTTCAATGTCTTACTCTGGCCTATCAGACCTACTAGTACTGAGTCACCCGCTTTTTATCGGCGCGAAATCGAGTGGTGTGTCCGAATTCCTTAATAAACCTGTTGGAATCATCGATTCCGGCAGGCAATAGCTGAGTGGCGCTGCCCGATAAGAAAGCAGAGAGGACTTAAGCTCATTATTGCACCGAGT
The DNA here is from genome assembly GCF_055883805.1 of Amblyomma maculatum. Taxonomy (NCBI): domain Eukaryota; kingdom Metazoa; phylum Arthropoda; class Arachnida; order Ixodida; family Ixodidae; genus Amblyomma; species Amblyomma maculatum. Next base: position 91,783,827 of record NC_139349.1, on the reverse strand, counting down.
TTCGCAGAAGTAACGCTTATGTCTCGGGTGCATAAACAAACCTTTAAGTCATCAGTTGGGCGCGATTTTGACATTATCACGGCGCTCTTCTCCATAAAGAAACGAACAAGCACCTACTTAAAGGTGTATTGCGGATAGAATAAAAAAGGAGATTTCTAATTACTCGAAGCTTTTTGATACCTAAGGGAGGCCACGGCTCAATGCGATTTCGACATCAACTGAAACGGGAACATAAGCTAAATTAAACCTCGAACGTATCAAGGTGTACACCGCCTACGCTTAAGTAGGCTTGCTACGGTCCCGCTATGAATTGTTCGCTAATTGCGCAGTGAGATGCCTGTAAAGAGCAGATACATCAGAACTGGAAGACTAGCCCTTCCTTTCTATTTCATTTCCATAAGCCTATGGGTCGTTAGCAATGCCCAGCTTCAGCCGGATGGATTTCTCCGCCTCTGTCGACACTCCCCTGCTGTCTTCTCTATCGATTTTCAATCCTACATCTATCACATGGCTGTCTTCCAGAACGAGACTGGGTGAGAATTGACAGCGTCCGAATGTAAGAGAAATAAATTGGCTCGCTTTAGAAGAGCATTATTAGATGTCATGGTGACATGTTTCTGATCATTGTGAGCATGAGATCGATAGCATAGTGAAATTATTTTTTACAAAAAGCAACCAAGTCCTCTCTTTTTTTAAAAAAAGCTCGTAATTCAAGGATAGTAATTCAAGGATACGGGCCACCTATATGGGTCACAGCATAAAGGAGGCCTTTGTGCACCGCTGTTCATAACGATAGAAAAGAGATTAAATTAATTTACGTACACAAAAGGCCACCTCACCTTAGAGACATGCCGCCTCGGCAATGCAAATAAAGTAATACAGAAAGTGCGATATTGGAATAAACTCATAATGAATAATGGTATAGATGACATGAAATGAAAAACAAATGAAATGATGCGACATTAGAGGCAAGGAGACGCGACAGACGTGAATTCTACGACAAGAAAGAAGGCCAATAGCGTATTGATTGAGTGAAAAACGTTTATTTCCTGATATGGGACAGTCGCCAGCAAAAGTTTACGAGTCGCGTATACTCGGAAATTGATTTTTTGTAGCGTAGGCTCGTGGTCTATGTCATCGGCTGTAGATAGTAGCCGATAGAAAATGCGCACCACCATTCCTCCCCCAATATATCATCGTTCTGTATCTACAATTTATTTATCATTTTCGTTCCCTTCCTCATGTCCCCATAGGGTCGAGTAGAAGGTTAGGGCCACGTTGTGGCTGGTCTACCAACCCGCTTTTCTGGTCATTAAACCGTATTTCGTTTTCTTGCTCTATGTTACTGCTCGCTCCGGTTTGATGCGGCTAACGTGCATACGGAAGCAATTTTTCCCCGCACATTCATTTCACACTTTCATTTCCCATAAACTTTTGCTGCCGACTGTTCTTAACAAAGAAATAAATAAGAACACAAAACAACTGGGCCAGTAAACAAAAAAAAAGCAAAATAATCGAGAAACGAGGATACTGCGGCCCTGCGCAGGGGAAGCAATGTGCGGCAAGCTTAATTATAATGGATAAATCTACGCCACCGAGTGTTTTCGTTGCGCACTAGCACGGCTGGGTGTTTCTACAACATGGACTCCGAAATGCTGCAAATGGGGATTCTAATCTTCTCGAAATAAAAAAAAAAAAAACGTTGAAAAATATTTTCGTTTGCGGAGTGACCCAGTGATTTTCTAAATCTCACGGGAATGCATATATTACGACGTCTTTCTGCATAACTTCTCTACTGCATCTATTTCTAATGCGAAAAAAAAAACCTGTGTACAAAAACTATCTCGAGAAACCTTCATTTATGCCTAGTGTGGAAATAGATTCCCCCCCCCCCCCCCCCCCTAATTTCATCTCTGGAAATAAAAACAGACAATGAACCCATCCCTGTCTTTCAAGCCACAGCAATGGGCCGAGATACAACTCTGCGTATTGTTCATAATTTCTATCGCCTTTGGAAGCTTTACTTGTGGTGCTTCATCTTGTGATCCCCCGAGAAGCGCAATACTCACGTGCTTACTACACGATCAACGTTAAGGGAACGAGTAGTGAGTACGCATGAATGTTGTTGAATCTATTTTGAGACGGCTGCATGTCTTACCACATCGGACGAATGGCGTTTATCTAAAGTAAACCTGCGCACAGAGTCGTGCTTATCCAACGGTGGCCTAATGTTCCGATGACAAACAGCACCGTTGAAGGCATAGAAAGAAGTACACGACGATGCTCAGCCAATGGCAGCAGATCATGGCATTCTATTACGCTGAAGCGTGGCTGGGCAGAAACGGCTGATAGGGAGCACCTCCGCTTCGCTTTCAGGTTCTATATCCGCAGCTCTGAAAGGACAGACAGTGGTCTGAAACAGCAGCTCTGTATAGGCACAGAAAACTCATGAAAACGGAACCAGAAAGGAAAAGCAACAAGAGGCCATGTGTGCCGAGTGCAAGATCCCCATTTTATCGCCCTACAGTTCGTCTAACATGGGCCAAGAGCTAGGCTTCAGGGTCGGAGTTAGACCGTGACGCGATGGGGATCCCAAGGCACCGGCTTGAGTTAGAGCACTTACCGAAACGAATCTAGGACCTTGAAAGGTTCCCCGCACTGACGACGCAATGGCCGCAACACGGTGCACCTCTTGTACAAGGCATCCCCATGACGTCCACTATGCCGGTCACAGCAGACCGTCTTTACTTTACCATAACGTGTGTGCTGGAGAACGGAAGTCCCCGATACAGACAAGTGTTGCAGGTAGGTAAATACAAGCGTGCACTCTACGAGAAACCAAGTTCGAACGAGATACGTTTATACTGGCAGCGTGTTTGGCTGTTCCTAATATACTGCATCACCGTCAGCGGAGATCCTCGTCACTCAAAACCAACTGTGTAGCATCCTGACATCATCCATGGTATAACCTTTTATTTCTGTTTCGCTATTTCCTATCTCAGGATAATTTACGTTGGCTTGTCTTTTCCACAGCCATATGCCGAAGACCGTTAATGCCGGCTGCTTGTTTCTTTGCTCTGCTGCAAACTTTGCTGACCCTTACTGAGCGTACATTCTCAGCGAAAAAAAAAGAACAAGAAAAAGAAACACGGAGCCTGGGCGGGTTTCCTCCGAGTCGCACTGTGTAGATCGTAATTATTCAGCACTCTTGTAAATCTCCTGGTGTCAAAAAAGAAATCGTTGGCCCTGGCTACTCTAATGGGACTTCCACGAATGTTGCTACACGACTTCGGCGTTAACGCGTGCTGGCCCTCAAACTTGTTAAAGGTCTGCATTTCAACGCCATCGCTTAAGTCCCCTCATAGTGAAGCTCTGCATTGTGGTAAGATTGTGAAAATAAAGGCTTGCGCAATAGGAAGGGTTCCTGTTCGCTTCGTTACCCACTGTTTCAAAGGTGTCTTGGTATAATAAATCAGTTTCTACCCACAATGTAAGAGATTAAAATCGTGGGCCTGACATAACACTTCTCCCGCATATAGCACCTTTGTGCACGCTTTCTATATTTCACCACCTCTCCTCGCATATACGATTAGGCCAACACAGTGTTTACTGACGTTGCTTGCAGAAAGAAATTCAGCGGCGGTAAAAATAGATTAATACGACTGACTATCGATCCTTGCATGACCGCGCACCAGGTATCACGTGACTTTCCATTTCATCTCCTTGAGGTTGGCCTCTGAACCGCGATTGTTGGTGAACATATATATCATGGCAAAACACTACGTGCATGCTTAATTGCCACCCCCAAAGACGAAGGTCGGAGTAGAGGAAATGAATCGAATTGGACAGGAACGCGGTGTATCTCGCTATGCGCACTATGTGGGCCGGCCGCGTGGGGCTCGCAGAGGGCCAACTGGATGCCATGCGACGATAGCTCCACAGTCTAATAGTCCCTCGTGGGTGAGGGAAATATCAAGCTGAACAAGACGGACAGATTGCTCTCCGTTTGCACTAAAAATGTTTATTTTGCTTGTACAGAAAGCTCGCTGCGTTGCTGAGAAAGCTAAATGTTTATCTCCCGAAATCCGTCCACATTGAAAGCGATTGCTATGACGCTTTGTTCTTTTTCGTTCACACGAATATTCCATTTTCCGCTATGTAGCAGGCTCGACATCCTGCAGTGTACCGTTTACAGGTGTAATACAGTAAAATAAAAATCTGTAAAAAAAAAAAAAAAAAAAACCCTTTTGTGGCTCTAGAGACAATTCGGCGTTGAGTTCAACGGGTGGGTGTCTTAGTCCAGGGCTGCAGTGACGACGGCTGCGGAGCATACTAGTTCGACTTAAAGCCCTTTGCTACGAAGATCATCAAGGCCCTCACTATTCTGTATGTGTAGCATGATTTTCTGTCAGCCATACGTTGTGGGATCGGGTTGCGCGCATGACAGTTGGCAAGACTGCTGACCCTGATACGGAGAAAGGTTTTCAATGAGTATTCAATGGTTTCAAGGTTTTTAATGGTCTGACAGCTCAAAAATCCTGTTGCTGGGAGCGATTTTTTTTTGTCCACTTCTGACCTTTTACTTACATTGGGACCACCTTATTCCGTTTAACGAGCGCTGTATGGTGTCCTGGTGCAGGTGGTGAACCCCGGCGAGAGCCTGAGCATTCCGTGCTTCCTGGAGACACCCGGCGGCAGCGTGCAGTGGATGCGCAACGGGCACCCCGTGGTGCTGGATGTGGGAGGTGCCGGTGGCGCCAGCCGACGCCAGTGGAACATCTCTCGCGACGGCACCGCGGCGCTCACCATCACTCAGGTGACGCGCGCCGACGACGGACTCTGGGAATGCCGAGAGTTCGCTGACGACGACTCTGTGCGCCGGGTCACCAAGGTGCTCAAGCTGGTCGTCACCGGTGAGTGCTCATGCGACAAACTGGGAGGAAAAATCGCGATATTTACATCATTTCAGCACAATTTTTTGAACCGCTTTACTGAGAATGCACATCGTGCTACATTTGAAACCATGTTCCAAATATAGAGCGAAGTTGTTGATCTTTTTTTTGTTTTGCTTTTTGCTGCTTGCCAAGATAGCTCTACCATTAAGCTCACCGATTCTGAGGTGAAGCCAACTTTGGGGCACCTTCGGGGACATATTACGAGTAGAGGTGGAAAAAAAATAAAAAAATTGGCCGTGGCTTAGTTCAGCTAGGCCAGGATATGCCAATGATTCTTCAGCTAGGCCAAGACTCTTCTCCAATGCAACTTAATCTAATCCAGTGTAATCCAATCCAATCCAGTCCAATCTAATCCAATTCAAAGCAATCCAGTCTAATTAAATCCAGTCCAATCATGTACAGTTCATTCGAGCGAAATATGTTCCAACCAATACTGTCCAATCCAATCCAAACAAATCCAATTGAGTCCAATCCAATCCTGTTCAATGCCGCTGACTAGCCTATCATCATCACTACTATCATCCTCACGCTAGAGAAGGAGAATTAAGATGTGCTGCTCATTATGTCTAGCTAAGTTGTTCTTGCATTAAAGACGAGACATCTTCTTTTGGTGGCTTTTTGATGTCAAATTTCGCGGCGAGCGTGCAGCGTCCACCAGCTGCGGCGGTTGCTAGGCAACGGCTTTGTGTCTCCCGCCAAGCGAAACTCCTCGTTCGTGGCCAATGTAGCTTTCGCTACAAACATAAATGGCAGTGAGGGAAGACCTGAGTGGTACAGCGCAGCAACGGACGACGGCGCGGGGGCGGCAGCAGGCTTCACAGAGACAATGACATCGGACACCTCTTCCGTGACGCTTCGCTATCGCGCATGGTGAAAGTTATGATTTCCCTTATGATCGGGAGCTCGCGTTATAACCGTAATCTTTTTTTTTTTTTTCATTGTTGTCGTGTTATTTACATGTAAATACGGTACCTTTCAGTGACAGACATGATAGCGCACAGATGACGGATGGGATGACTATAGCGAGGTGCGCAATAAAGAAAAAAGAAAAAACATGTTATAAACGTAGATACGTGAAATTCAGCGGTTACATGGGACAAAGAAGTTGTAACTGAGATTGCAGGGCAGAGAGGCTAGAGGACTTTTCCAAGTGACCGACTGACAACAAAAAGAGCAGCAGCCTTCTCCGGTTTCTTCAAGAAAACTGTTTACACGATTTCTTATGTACGCCTTATGGCACGCTTACGGAAAAAAAATGTAGATTAAGATAATGAACCGATTGGCATGATTCTTAATAATTGAAAGTCTATGATTTGTGTGCATCGAAGATAGCGCCGGCATATTCAAGCTTCTTTCGTACACGGACTTATAAGCAAGACGTTTTACTAAGAAATGTACCACGGACTGTTAATGCGGAGGTATCCAACAGGATGACTAGAATAATTAATTGTATGCTTTCCGGGTCAAGACCATTTAAATAATTGTTGCGGGGAATACGAAGCTACTACTAGCAGGAGCATATATAATAACATATAATCAATTCATAAATTACACAATAGTAAGTTCCGATGGGCCCATCCATTATACGATTTGACTGTAGAACTCAGTATAGAAAGCCGGCCAGACAACATCGTATAGGAAACAAATATGTAGTTTTAAAATGCAACAATTCTAATGCAGAACCTATAGTTCATCTCCCTCGTCAACAGTAATCATCTGTCAGTGAAAAGTCAGATACAGTGAAGCAAATTAGAGGACATACGCAACAGAGGATTAACACACAAACAAGGAGGTATGTTGAAGAATGTAGCGCTCAAAAACACGGACAACACGAAAACCAAACCTTCACGAAGAAGCACAGGAACAAATTTGTTGACTGTATAGAAGACGCTCTTCGTTCCCTGCTTGTGTCATGTGCTAAATTTGTGTAGGCCAAAAAAAAAAACAACCTTGAAATTGGTGAAGGCAGTCTGTTCGAATATTGTGTAAAATGCAAGCCGGGTGTATGCACTGCTGACTCGAATGAATGTCAAGTAATTAACAGAAATAGGACACGGCTAACACGGGAGATCGTGGAAGCCAGACAGTGGACATGCCCTGATTATAGATATCAAAGAAAGAGATCTGTTTTCTTTACGGTGTAAATGAAAGTTTTAATGTGTGGCCCAAAGTGACTTGCTGTGTTGTAGGCTTTGCGGGATATTTTATTATGCATTCACACTGTATAAAAATGTGCCCGTGAATTAAATACAGTATCAGTGTAAAGTTAGTGCACTTGGTGTGTCCTTCGCGCTGTCCGTGTTTTTGAGCGATACAGTCATCACCAGTAACCGACTCGCCCAATCAGCTAACTTATGCGGTATGCGAAGTAGGCTTCCCAGCATTCGTTAAAGGTTGCCTGGTAAGTGAAAAAGAAAAAAAAAAGCATATGGATGTTCGCGCGGCACCGCACATTACCATGTCAGGGAGAAAAGAGAGATAGGGATAAATAATAATCTTGACTTAGTTGGGTCTGGAAAACATGCTTTATTTTTAAATATATCTTCAGAAGTACGACAGTGCTATTATAGTAGAACGAAAAACACATGGAAAAATTATATGAAAGACGTTGAAATAAATATTTCGATTGGTCGTTACACTTTTGCGTATAATTTCAATAGCTGATAAATTGATAAGCTGATAATCAAGTGTGTGAATGATCTTTTTGCTTCCGCGGGAACGGTGCAGTGTTTCTGCGGTGGTACAGAAAGCAAGTATAATGTTCCGAAGTCGATCAACAAAATGAATGAAATGAAGCTTCGAACATGTTCTAACATTAAACAACTCTCTCGGTGGAATAATGCAGCGCTGGCTTGTTTTCTGGTTTAAACTAGCATCTTCTAAAAGAAAAGGCCGCATTGTGCTGTTCAAATAGGCTATGATCACGATGCCTGCCTCTGATACGAAGTTGCTCGGAGGCTTGCGCCTTCATTTTTAGTTTCTTTTCCAGTCCGGTCATAGTATTCGCCGGCAAAATGAAGAAGTCTGCATGTCCTCAGCAGTGATCTAGTGATTGATGTGCTGTTGCGCAGCAAAAGCGAGATGGCGACCTTAGGTCATAGCGCAGTGAAGCTGTGAAATTAATTTCAACACGTCGGGTTTTTGAGAGTGCACTAATATCTTGGCAAGTGAGTGTTTCCTCCTTTAACTTTCGTTTAAATTTCTCGATACAGACCGGACAGAGCGCATTTCTTGGCAGCCATAAAGCCAGTAGCAGGACGTCGTAACCTGAGCTACCGCGGCGTATAAATGAAATGAGACTGACTCCGGTAGGAATCGTTACGAAAGCTGTAACATTAGTTGACGAGCTTCATGAGGGTTTTAGCGACGCAATACGTAACCATTTCCGTTGCTGATGATGTAGCCAAGTCGTGAGCCAATTACGCTGATCGCAAAAGTCTGTATCGAGAGGAAGAAGTCAACTAAGAACCGGAACGGGCACTACACGACGGCTCACCTCCGTTTCTCAGGCTTTCTAGTGCTTTCTCGTGTTCCTTACTTCCATTTTTCCTTTCTTGCTATTTTGCAAGTGGCCCAGGGAAAAGAAGCTAAATGAACTCAGGAGGACGTTACGTCATCTCCTAGACAGTCGCGGCGACGGAGAGGAATCGAGAATGGCAGAAAAGGAAGGAGACGTCGCTTTGACTTAATTGGATCAGGATAATAAGGAGTATATTCGGGAAGCTTTGGGAGCCAGAAACGCGAGAGTATGTTTACTCTGCGAGTAATCGAATGGCGCAAATGCGCGGCGGGTCTCCGATTCCGGTTCGGCTGACAGTCGTGCTCTTTCGTGTGTTTACCCTTTTTCAGCAATTATTTTCCTCGGTGGAGCTCACACGAGGAATGTGAGAGCTTCCGGGAAATAAAGGGAAAAAGGGAGAGGAAGAAAGAGCGGCTTGCGGACCTGATTGGGACGACGCCGAGATAAATTAAAGACCTTCCCCCTCGTCCTTCGGTTGCCGGAAAGGGGAAACCTAAGAAGTGCGCACTCAAACGGAGAGGCCGGAAAGCACGCTTCATTGTGCTTTTGCGCGTCCAAGTACGCGATCGACTGTTTGAGTTTTGCCGGATCCGTGGCCGCCGCTGCGTGGCGCTGAAGCGTCGGATTGCCGCCGCTAGAAAGAGAAATCCCGAAGCCATGCGGAAGCTCATGAGGACCACTTGTAGAGATCTGCGAAGCCCGATAAAAATGGGGTTGGGCCGAACTTACCAAAAAAAAGAAAGTTACTTTTCTTTTATTGTAAGAAAGCTTGAAAGTAAATTATTTGCAAAGAATTTGTTGAAAATTTACTTTACTTTTTTCACAGCACGGCAGCGTTTCACTTCCAGTCCAAACAAACTTCTGACCTTTGCTTCCCAATAGTCATAGAAAAGCCGAGGCGCATTTGTGTGTGTGTGTGTGTGTGTGTGTGTGTGCGTGCGTGCGTGCGTGCGTGTGTGTGTGTGTGTGTGTGTGTGTGTGTGTGTGTGTGTGTGTGTGTGTGTGTGTGTGTGTGTGTGTGTGTGTGTGTGTGTGTGTGTGTGTGTGTGTGTGTGTGTGTGTGTGTGTGTGTGTGTGTGTGTGTGTGTGTGTGTGTGTGTGTGTGTGTGTGTGTGTGTGTGTGTGTGTGTGTGTGTGCGTGTGTAATTGAAAGGCAGATAACACCTAAATCATTATTTGAAGTTCACTGTATCCATGATGAGCACAGCACTTAAGGATTTAATACTTTATGCCTACAGAGTTCGCCGTCATTTTAAAATAAATACAGCATTTTCAGCAAGGGAGCTTGTCTGCGGCTGTGCTGAGTCGGTGGTCATCTAGCGCTTTATTTCTAAGAAGCGTCTGCGGTGTCTAATTGCAACCAAAGGGTACCTCACAAGGCGGCCTTAAAAAAGCCGGGGCCCAGCTCTCGCCTCGGAGTCATTTTCTCGATCATTTACGAATGTCCAGACTGCTATGGCCAGTTTTACACGAGACAATGTTTTCAAGTCTCCCAGCCTTCGAAATAGTGCGCTATCATCTGTCTGTCACAGAAAGGTACCGTATTTACATGTAAATAAGGCGACAACGAAGAAAAAAAAGATTACGGTTTTAACGCGAGCTCCCGATCATGAGGAAATTGCAACTTTCATCATGCGCGATCTGATTTAACACAACGTGAAGCGTCACGGATGACGCGTCATGGACGACAGCCACCACTCTATAAAGGCTTTCGCTTCATCGCAGTTTGATTCAAGATGCCTCCTCGAATTTTTATTTTTTAAACGTTGTCATTAGTTATAATTAGGTGGGCGGATGAGGTTAAGAAGTTCGCATGGGTCAAGTGGATGCAGCTAGAACAGAACTGGATTGATTGGAGAAATGTGGGAGAGGCCTTCGCCCTGCAGTGGGTATATATAATCAGGCTGATGATGATGATTAGGTTATAAATAAAGATTGAAGTGGTAGCACTTGAGTTGCGTGGAATACGATATATACACCAACTTATTATACTATACATACGTATAGCAGTTTTTTTTTCTTAATTTTTCTCATGCTGTGGGCAGCACTTTCCTGCCGCAACAGAGGTGTCTGTTACTGAGAGTCCTGTTGACTAGAAACTTCCATCTTGAAAAGAATAGCTTAGACGCCTTGCTAGTGTCCTTCCAGGCATTAATGTATTGCTTTTCTTGAGAGAGAAAGAAGAACAGATCCTGAATAAGGATTTGTTCCCTCCCATTGATAATAATTTGTTTATACTCCCACGGTATCGCCCAAGAGGAAAGTATACAACAGTTGCATCTTGCCTGTACTCTCCTATGGAGATGAACCATGAAGCCTAACCAAGAGGGTTCTACTTAAGTTGAGGACAACGCAGAGAGCTATGCAACGAAAGACGGTAGGTGTAACGTTAAGAGATAGGAAGCGCGCAGAGTGGTTCAGGGAAGTAACTCATGTTACTGACATTCTAGTGGAAATCAAGAAATGGCATTGTCAGGACGTGTAGTGCGAAGAGAGGATAACAGATGGTCGCTTATAGTAACAAACTGTATTCCAAGGGAAGGAAAGCGCAGCAAGGAGCGGCAGAGTGTGAGGTGGGCGGATGAGGTTAAGAAGTTCGCAGGGGTCAAGTGGATGCAGCTAACACAAGACCGGGTTAATGGGAAGAATGTGGGAGAGGCCTTTGCCCTACAGTGGGCATAGTTCGGCTGATGATGATGATGATGATTATGGGTAATAAAGCAGATGAAAGTGTTGCACGACGTAAAGTGAGATAGTAACAACGTCTGATCAGATGTTCGCGTTTAACAATCCACTCCTCCCTCTCCTCTAGCGAAGAAGGTGACACAATGTTTCCTCTCCTAATATTTTTTCAGGAGCACACAGAAAGTGGCAGAAGAAGTAATAACGAACCAAAAAGAAGGTGGGGTTGGGTCCGCTTCCCATAACAACCTGGCCCAGGAAAGCTGTACCATACTATTCATTAAGCGCATGAACGTATTATCGCTGTTTTCGCTGCTATGCTCCGTCATACGCCGCCTATTAACACGGCGGTCGACGCTCGTGCATTCGGGTTAAACTGGGAGTGTTACGTAGATTTAGGAGATCCTTGGCGTACATTTGCAACACTCTAAAAGCCGAATGTTCGGGCGCTCTCACGTGAGCCTGTGTCGGTCAAAACATGTTATTCAATAACCATATATGGCCCTCTGCCCCTATACACAGTAATGATGGAGTGAGGACGAAAGATATAGGAATTCTATGCCTGTATCTTTAACAGAATTTAAAAGAGCCACACGCAAGTTTTCGCCGGCGCTCTTGAAGTAGGTTCAGTTCTTGTAAACAGGCATTGCGTGGTTCTCCATGTAAAGGCTTTTTGTCTCTTCTGTGGCCGGCACCGCCACAGTAGGTGTAATGTCAATGGTGTTTGTTCTAGTGCGGCATTTCAGATATGTGGCAACTTCGGTGTATCGTTAAGTGTTCACGATCCTTCTTCCACTCAGGTGCTCCGGAGGAGCCGTTCCTTACTCTGGGCGGCGAGAGGCTGCACGATGGCGCGCGCATCACCATCCAGGAGCACGAGGAGGCCGAGGTGGGCTGCGTGGCTCGCCGCGCAGTGCCCGCCGTGCGGCACATGCACTGGATACTGGGCGAGACCAACATGACCGCGTCAAGCCAGCTGTTCGTCGAGTTCTCGCCCCAGGAGGACTCGTACACCACGCGAAGCCTACTCAGTCTGAACGCGTCGCGCGACCTGCATGGCCTTCGACTTTCCTGCCACGTGTACCATGTCTCGTGGCCCACCTCGACGGCGGTCGCTGCCACGCTCGACGTCCTGTGTGAGTGCACGACACGTCAGCTATTTAGGGCGCTGTTTCCCGCTGAATGCAGTTAAGCTTCAGCTTAATTGCTGTCACCGGGAGGCCACGGAAATTCAGCTCCAGCTTAATTGCTGTGCCTTCTCTGCTCAGTTACAAATGGGCAGTGGTACTTGCTTTGCTATGCTCAGTATCGGGCTACATGCTTCACGTACAACGCATGGAAGCGCACCTGTTTCACGTGTTTCAGGTTTTGCCCACTATAACTGCACTAAAACAGAGTTACCTACATGTCCAAGCTACTTTTAAATTATATGTACTTGTGTTTTCATTGTACATAATGTGAGTGTATATTATTGTATAAAATATTTATTTGTTGTTTTCTCTGCCTTGTTATGGTCTCTTGGGCCTCGTCAAGCTGCCCTGAGCAGCTTTTTGCCCAGGAGCTCATACTATGTATTTGGTGAAATAAATTGAATTGAATATATTGATTGCACTACGATTTGCAACATTGTCGCTTTTACTTCTTCCTCAAGAAAGCTACAAGTCTGGACACATTTACACTTTCATCTTATCAAAGATAAGCGGGCGATTCACAGCTTGGATAATTACTCTATTTTTTGGAAATAACGTATTTCTGTATAAAAAAAACTTGCAAATAAAGAAACCAGAATTACGGAATTATTTACGACCAACATGTTCGAAAGGAAATATCAATTCTGTTACGCTCTAAAATCTACTGTAGTTATCCGGAAGCAAAACAGTGTGACTTCTCGAAACTTGTGAGCAAATCGTCGCGAGTGTGCCTGCAGGAGCTGGAGGTTGCCAGGTGGTAATTGGCAGGTGACACGGTCGGTGGGTTGTCTGATGTAACGTGACCATATGACATGGGCGAGTTGGCAGGAGCTTCTGGTTCGGTCCGCCCCTGTCAAATGGGAGAATGTGACGGGAAACAAACCTGGTATCTTTGGTTTTACAGGCTACCTCTGGGTCAGTTTTGCACGTTCGTACGGCTTCTGTTTAAGCGACGATTAGTATCTCTGCCCGGCGGTCTTTGATAATGTGATAGCTCACGACGGTATTTTAATGATTATAATATATCAGTTAAGAAATTCACAATTAATTGATTAGTGATTAAGCGAGTAGCAAAATGCGTGTAAGCGACAGAGGATCAACAAGCCAATTGTATGCGGAAGGCATTAACACTGTCGCGTGATACCCTCAAAGGCGCGTCTCAAGCGTCCTCCGAAGTCATTTTTGTTGATTCCTGTGTGAATAGACAAAGAAGCCCTTGCTCCGCTAAGACTTGCTTGTGTTGCACAGACTCTGAATGACGAAGACGAAAGGTATGAAGCAAGGGAGAAGTAAAGTTTAGTTTGGTTTGTGGGGTTTAAACGTCCTAAAGCAACGCAGACTATGAGAGACGTCGTAGTCGTAGGCTACGGAGTAATTTCGACCACCTGGGCTTCTTTAACGTGCACTGGCATTGCACTGCGCACGGGCGCCTTATTTTGCAACTCCATTGCAAAGGGGCAGCCCCGGCCGGGATTGGATCCCGCATCCTTGAGCACAGCAGTCTAGTGCCCGAACAACTGTTACACCATGATGGAGCAAGAGAGAAATATGGAGAGGGTTATATATGTCATTCAAATTGCAGCCTTATCGCACAGAGATATGGCAGGGAGAACTTTACAGCGCACTTCAGCACAGCAGAAGAACCGCATAGTCATTACCCGCCTAGCAATTACTTCGAATAATTAGGGTTGACCAATATAAGTAGAGGGACCAATCAAGTTGTGGGTCCTTTAAAGGATCAAAAGCTTGGTGTGGTTGCAATAAAGCCAGCAGTCTTCTGTAAATAAATAAATAAATAAATATCCCGCATGTTTGATACAAAAGATTATTTTACCTTTTCAAAGTGAGTCATCACTCTTCTTGTCACTTTTTTTTTTTTTTTATTATTGGTGTGGAACAGATCCTCCTGTGTTGAGCCTCGCACTAACCTGACGGCGGCACCTCTCTTCCTGCACATGCCCGCACAGACATTCCGTCCTTCTCGATATCCCGGGAGCCGGGCTTCGGGTTCCCTATCCTGGAGAAGATGCCCGTGTCGCTGCACTGCGCGGTGGACGCGAACCCGCCGTGCGCGCCTCGCTGGCTCAAGGACGACGGGCCGCCGCCCGTGCCGCAGAGCCCCGACGGCTTCCTCAACTTCTCGTCCATCGAACGCCAGCACGCCGGCTGGTACCGGTGCGCCGCCGTCCACCGCCTCGGGACGTTCGCCTCCTACGGATACTTCCTGAACGTCCGATGTAAGTACAAGCAAATTGACAAAACGAGTGTGTGTGACAAAGCTCACATTTTCTTGACACGATTGGCGCCAAGAACACAATAGATGGATAAGAAAAACAAAGAGAGCGAGAAATAACTTTATTTGGACAAACCAGAGAATTTGACAGGGAATCATGTAACTAACTCCCGATCCTTCTTCCCCTTTGAAGTTTAAGACTAGCGCTAGTCTTAAACTTCAAATGGATTCCAACCAACTAGCTCAGCTTTCTGCTTTGACTTCTTCCCCTAGGCGTCAGCCGGGATCTCTTGGATCGGGGCGGCAGCCATCAGTGTTTCGTTTCATACATTTGCGGTCATATTGATTTTAAGGCGAAAACCTTTATAGGCTCATGAAACGAAATACTGTGCGCGATATCTGTCATAATAATTTTAGCATCATTAACATGTGTGTACACACCTTGTTTTCCTTCCCTTATGTTGATAACAAAGTTTATGCAGACCATATTCTGCGCAAGTTGAGAGAAATGGTCGAGAGACTCCAAGTGTGCGTGCTAGTGCTTGAGATCGCCTCTCGATTTTAAGACCAATTATGCCGCAGTGATTAGAAAATGAAACTCTTTCAGGCTGTTTTCGTGTCCCGCAAGCTTAGCGGACATTTGTACGTAGAAAACATGTACAAACGGCCCTTGCGAGAGTTCGGTATTAGAACCGCGGACGCATCCGTCGTTTCCGGCCCGTTGGTGCGCATGAACATTGACCGACTGTCTGGAGGATTTGAGTGCCCGCTCGTCCAAATCTGAGTGTATTATCTCGAAAATGAAACGACGATATGGGACTGAGCTTAGCCAGCTTTATGCTTCAAAAGACTCCCGTATTGTAACGTAGTGGCCAGTGAGCTTTGATGGCTACGTTCTGTTTAATCCTCGTGCACTTTCTAATAAAAAAAAATTAAAAACGCGCAAGCTAAGGAACACCGTCCATAAATTGCTTACTGCACACTGGTGAGCACGTCTGTTCCTCCATGTCCGCGGTGTCATTTTCACTGCCCCGGAATATCTGGTCGTCAGGTGCTTGTATTCGTAATTGTAGGATGTCCCGAGGACGTAGTTTGTTTCGTGGAGAGCAGTGCGGGGTGGCTGCGTCCGGCCCATACCTCCTCGGCTCATTCTTTTTAAAAAGCCCGCACCAAGCCATTCTTTTGTAGATTGTGACAATGTTGAGGCGAAGAGCCGCGTACAAAAATTTCTGCTTATACCTGCATGCTTGTCAGATCGATGAGACGATAGATTGCAATGTGGCGCGGGGCTACCTGCATTAAAATTATGCTAGGAAATGCACCGCGGCGTCAGTCATCTCTACCTGTCAGTATACGCCGCAAAATGAAGTTTTCTCGTATATAAAACGAATGACTATAGGTACTAAGTTCCTGGTACAAAATCAGGCGAAGTAGAGAAAAGGTAAGAGAGAAGAAATATTTTCGGAGAGTTGAAAGAGACGGAATAAACGTATTTAGTATTATGTTGCGCCCAGTTATTGTGGCGGCTTCTTCATGGCTTTCAACTGCTTTTTTTTTTTTTTTTTGCTCCCTTTCCGCTACAATGACTCTCTTCAGCTTGAAGAACAGGTTGAGTTGTTTCAATGCAGCGCTTGGTAAAATGCCCACCTAATTATTCAGCCCTAGCACACAATCAGAGGTGTTCACGCAGTACGTGGCACCATCCTCCGCAGGATCACATTCTACTGCTTTTGGCAGCCAAGTTTAAAGCGTTACTGATCTGGAGTTGCAAGACTATTTTCGGCTATTCGAACAGGGCCAGCAGCATATGGACGAATGCGTATTACCTCCGCTTGCTATATGATCCATCACCTTTAAGCCTCAAAGCGACCCCTCATCAAAAGCGGTCTCCTTTTTTCTTTTTTTTTTTTCTTTTTGCTGTCGAATTACATGCAGTAAGAGCAGCCCAACAACAACGATAATCTTAAATCACCATATTCATTGACTGAAATCGGAATCGACAAAATATAACTCCATGGATGTGCACTCATTTGGTTACTTTTTTATTAAGCGGCACGTATAAAAGATTTTTAGCAGGGAACAGCTGTTCGGTATTAGTGAATAATTAGCTGAATTAAAACTACTCATAATTCGACGGGAGCCGTCAGTGGAAGCCAGTTCAGTTCAGCCAGACCTTGACTTGCTGAATTTCTCAATAAATGACAGCACAGTTACTGTTAGTGTGGCATGATATTACAATAATTTACTGCTCGCCAGACATGTACAGAGGTTTCATGCCTGGGTGTCACAAGCATTTTCCGTGTAGCAAAATTCAGTGTAGTCGAGATAACAAAAAAAAAAAAAAAACGAGCTCAAGAAACGACAAAGAAATATATAAGAGCGAGTTAATACGGCAGTAAACTGTCGCAGTCACTGTGGCAAGCGCAAATCCCGTATCGATGTTTCGTAATCGTCACAGCCATTTTCCAAGCTCAGTCGTGCGGCCACACTGGCTTAACGTTTCACGTGTACCTTCTGCCACGGGTTCTTGCAACATGCTAGCGGAAGCACTGGTGGCGAACAGATAAAAAAGGCATAAATAAATGTCGAAAACACACCTGCGACGGCAGCCACGTCTCTTACATCGAAGGAAGTGATTTTTCATCCCGACAAGCCTCTTCGATCGTCCGATCTTGCTCTGCCGTCTTATAGGCTCTCATTTATGTGACGCAACCGCACAAAGCCGCTTAGACGCGGATTAGTGCGACTGCCGCCCAAAATGTCGTCGGTTGCTGGTCGCGGCGGGGTTCTGGTCCAAATTGGCTCGCGTGATGTAAAGTAAAAAGCGTGTTGAGTTCGCCTCTGCAACATAAAACAAGCGTTGATTTTTATTTTTATTGCTCTTTTCGGAGCTTAAACCCAGTGAAAGTTTGACAGAGCCTGCACGGTCGGCTTGTAACCTTTACTTTCAACAACTACAACAATATATTTCAGCTCTGCTATGTTCGATTCTCGGTTAGAGCTAAATATCTATTTTGTAGCGAGATCCTGAACTCTTCTGCCCTCCCCCTCACCGCGAATTCGTTGATGAACATCTTTCTTACTAATCTGTTTCGCACCCTTTTCAGATTTAGACTAATTCGAGACCTTACCATCCTGTGGTCGTTGCATCGCACCTTCCCGATTACCTCTATGTTCTGCGCAATGGTGGGGTTAGAACACATTATGAAGTCAATTTCATTTTTAGTCTCCCCGTTAGGGCTTTTCCATGTCCACTTCCGATTCCTCCGTTTGCTGAAGAAAGTGTTCATGATTCTTAAGTTACTGCGCTCTGCAAACTCAACTAGTAACTCCCGCCTGCTATTCCTAGAACCAATGCCATAATCACTCACTGCTTGGTCTCCTGCCTGCTTTTTGCCTACCTTGGCATTGAAGTCGCCCATTAGTTCAGTATACTGCGTCTTCCCTTTTCGCATTGCCAATTCTACACCTTCATAGAAGTTTTCAACTGCCTGGTCATCATGACTACATGTAGGTGCGTAGGCCTGTACAGCCTTCAATTTATATCGCTTATTAAGCTTAATTATGAGGCCTGCCACCCTCTAATTAATGCTATATAGACCATTTTACGACCCCCGGAGAAACTGGTTTGGCTGGGTTGTTAAGGGGGGATGTCGTCAACTCTTTCATTTGCTACAGAAGCAGCCCAGCGCCCAAATATGGCAGCACCCTTCACCCTTCCGTAAAATCGTCTATATAATTCGTCTATATTACCAGCTATATACTTATTGACAAGGAAAGCTACCCCTATAGTTCTCGATTCTCCGGTAAACCTCGATAACACAGTACATGCCCGTCCTTCAGTACAGTACATGCCTCATTTGGCCTCCTAACCTCACTAAGCCCTATGACATCCCATTTCAAACCCTCTAGTTTCTCTAACAGCACTGCTAAACTAGCTTCAATAGCTAGTGTTCTGGCGTTAAACGTTGCCAGGGTCAGTTTCCAATAGCGGCCTGTTTAGCGCTGGTGACTGAGGGCCAGGGTTTTGTAAGACTAATCATGGGAGGCTGTGGCCAATTACTGCGCCAGGGTGGCCAATTTCTATTCTGGTGAGTGAGTGCATTGCTGAAGGTGTTCACCGGCATCAGGTCACTGGCATAGTTTTCGATGCTTGTCTCAAGTCATGAGGTTCCGGGCTATGTTCTTTTTTGGGGGGCCAGTTTAGATACAGGCTGCTGCCCAAATCTTTAACTGTGCGTGACGGCCGCCTTTTCTGTGCTCTTGCGCGTTACAAAGGCGCTAACTATCGAAAACATCGTCTAATCAGAGGCTCACCAAGCCCTTGCCTAATTTCGACAATTCAACAAGATCGACTCGCCCTAAAGCGCAGGGACACAGGAAAAGCGGCCGTCGCGCGCGCTAACCGGTAACTAGTAGAAGTTTTGGGGCAACTGTACATCCAAGAATTCCGTGTTGTAGGCGTCTGCTTGGACAGCACGCGGATGTTATAATGAGCCACTTCTTTACGCATTTAATGAATAAACGCAATTCACTTAAGCCACCCCCCAACACCACGTTGATTCAGGCGAGCATTTCATTTCACCTCCCATTCACAGTGCAATGAGGAGAAAGGATATAGTGCTTTTGTTTTGGTGCGATAGATTAAAAAGCAAAAAGGAAATCGCTATTCCTGTGCCGTTCAAACGATTGAAAGCTAACTGATTGCCCTTTATAGGCCAAGGAAGTACACTTGAATGTCACACGTTAATAATTATAATTTATTAACGATGCGCCCCTATTGGTGAGCACACACCCAGACAACCTTGGACCTGGGGGGGGGGGGGGGGGTAGCTGTGCTGATTTCAATGAGATGACCTCGCCTTGCATGGCAAACTCAGCCGGAAGTCAGCCACCTGTAGTGACAGAAGGGGGTTGCCGTTTAGTGCGCAGCTGTCGCTTGTTCAAGCTAGAGTAACGGTCGGAGTCAAAAGTATCGAACAAAACAAACCTTATACACAGCAAGAGACTGTACAAAGGAATTAACACTAACGCTTAAAATTCACAGACAAGAGGTTCACAGAAGAAACAATGCAAAACATGCAACCAAGAACGTTTTTAATAACACAGATGCTTACAACACTGAACAATGTACGAGAGAGTCAGAACAAATAAACACCAAATTGTTCACCGGACACTGTCGTCGCAGACCGACGTCTGGATAGTCCCGATGTGGCTGTCCTGTAGGCGAGCAGCGCTCCCTCCCAGATCAGTGGGCTTGCCGAGCAGGAGGTTAACCCCGAGAGCCGAGCAGTAACACTGCAACACTGGCCGCTACACTTGCTAATAACACTGGCTGGCTGTTGTTGCGACTGTAGGAAGAAAGAAAGGAAAATGCACGGGCCTGCTACTGACTGTAACGAAGCCACTTCCTCTACCTCATGCGGACAGAGGACAAAATAGATAAGGAAGAAAGAAAAAGACGAGAGAGAGAGAGATGGAGAGAGAGAAGCGTGTCGCAACAGCCCCGCTGAATCGACGCGACCTAAATAAATAGGGCTCTCCGCGTCTGTTTGTTACAGCGCGCCAAGGCAGGCGCGCACATACAAATAACTAACTCTACCAGTGACCACTCCTCCTCCCGTCGAGACGCGCGTCGTCATTGGTTAGGTGCGGCAGAACTTTCTAAAACCGAACTTTCTCGAGATGACTGGCACCTTCTTGACTGGGTGAGTCAACGCCGCCGCCGCGTGAGGAGGAGGGGGTGACACCGATGCGCGCAAGGGTACGCGCTCTCCTCACGAGGTAAAGAAAACGTTTCACGAATATTCTGGAATTCACTGCGCGCCTCCGCGCGGCGCTGACTCGACGAAAACGTGCGCCGATTTTCTGAAAAAGAGCAAGAAAAAGTATAGTTAAGGGCACAGAGGCTCAGGTGAGAAGATCAGATAACTTGTGAACTTTTAAAGGGAAGGAGACGGGAGAAGCGGGTCGCGAACCGTGCCAGATAAACTTCTGTGGGAAAAGCTTGTTTTGGAAGAAACAGAGCTGGACCTCCAGGCGATACTACCTTGAATGGTAACGGTCACATTGCCCTCAGCATGTTCATTTCAGGGTTTCATTTCAGAGGATAGGGTGGAATTTAGCTAATGTATGCGTTAGGCGCACTGTAGTTATCATTTGCCAACGTATAACTACATCGAATACTTGCCTGCTGTTGTGCTCGGCCAAAGCCGCCCAGAAATTCAGCCAGACGCCAAACTTCTCTGGCGAACACCTTCTTCACAAAATCCGGATACTGCTCTAGAAAGCATCGGTGCACTGGAGGCGAGCCGCGCCAAGGGGAGAGAAGCGACGTGTTTGAACATGAGCTGAGCATCCAGACAGCTCGGCACCGTGGCCCTGGCGGTGAAGCCCTTCTCGCCCCGAGGCATATTTGAAGCAAGAGCGCAGCAAGCGCTCACATTGGCCCTGCGAAAGTGCTGCCGTCGGATTGGACCATTTGAGCGTCAACGGTTTCTCGGTATACGGAGACTCAAGTGCTTCCATTCGAGACTCCGAGTGTGAGTTCGTCACTAGCGTCCATCGGGAGCAGTTCGCCCCATGAGAGTGCAGACGCGGCGGAATCTCCCCGGCCGTCGCTGCGCGAGAACAGTCACGTATGGCCATGTTAGCTTTCGGCCCCAGATCTCGTTGTGTAAATGCCTGTAAATAGTGTATAAAGCCTTTTCTTCATCTCACCAGCGCCTACTCGGATTCATCGCTACCGTCCAGGGAGCTGACAGCCCTCGTTCACGAAACGGGTGACGAGTGCTACGCAACCAACTCCTTGGCACAACCTTGTTGACGGTGGGCTTCTGTGTGATAACCCCACCGGCACAACACTGCGTAAATTCTCGCGCTTACGTACAGTGACGGGATTGATTACTTTGTTTTCCTTAATCGAGCTACATTTGGCTAAAAATCTTTCTTCTTTTTTGCATTGTAAGGGCCGATTGAGACAGTCACGATGAAGATAAACTGCTTTTACTTGTACTAGTGCTTCTCGTGTTATGGTTTACTTACGTAGCATTGAAATAGATATTATAGATAAATTTGGTTGCCTGTATATATTTTGGGGAATTATCAGTTTAACTTTCGCCAACAGGCGCATACGAACCCCCGAGCCTTGCAGCAAAACAAAAGCAGCCGCTTCGTTTTCAAGCCCGCATCGAGTGTCCCGGCCCCTCCTTTTATTAGCCAACTTCAGCAATACCCGTCGAAAGCTTCCGCCAAACATCACTCCTCTTGTATTTAGCCGTCAGCTACACGCTTGCTTAGCTTGGCCACTAAGTACGCCTGCCACTCTCTTCGCTCGAGCTGTCCTCTATACGCTGGCAATATGCGCCGCTCAGAGCGGAAGCCCCAAATGCGCCTTCACGCTGTCTAAACTTTAATGACGGCACTGACGACAAGGCTGAAAAGGCGCGCTAACAAGAAAAATTAAGAAAATCACGTGCTGGGTGACAAAGGATCTCGGGAAAAGCCAGGCGTCCTCTTCCCCGTCGACGCACAGTTTTCGTTTTGATCGGCGAAGCATGGCATGAGAGGAGACGAGAGACACACTGCTACGGAGTCGGCGAACTTTTAATTACGCAGTCAACTGCTTTCGGGTTCGCCCTCTAGGCCCGTTCGCCAGTGGGCGCTGTGCGCTAAGCGGAGACATTCTTATAACAGTGGCCACTTGTCTGGAGAGCCCGTCTTGCGTCCGTCTTGAGAGCCTAGAAATAAGTTAGCGGTTTTCGCATTAAAAGACCAAAGCCTAACCATAAAGGATGGAAGTTCCGTCTTCCCCCATCTCTCTCATTTTCGCCCGCTCTCTACACCAGCCTTTTCGAGCGCCGGTCCTTCATAAAGGCGGTCTCCTTATCCGCTTCGTGATCCTGCGGGCGCGTCTTTTGTCGAGGAGCAGATGTCGCCGCCGTCACTTCACAGCGTCGGCACCGACGGCACGTGCGGCATCCTTTCAAAGAAGTGCCGCTCCTCCATAGTCTTTTATTCACTCAGTTTTTTACTTATATGTATTTTTTTCGGTGCCCGGCAATGTTGCAGATGTTACAGCAGCTTTCGGGAAATAATGAATGGAACAGTAAGGTATGCAAACAGAAATAACTAGCGGAAGAAAGAACGTGCTGAAGGTAATGCGGCTTCTTGACGAGAGTGCACCGGGCAGGAAAAAAACGAGCTTTCCAGGGAATAAGCTTCTCTCCCTCTCTCTCTCTCTCTGTCTTTATTTTTTCAGGCAGACAGGATAGCTTTCGATTTATAACAAGGACTTTTCATTATTTGCTGCCTTGTGAATTGGAAACAAAGCGTTCAGTAGTAGCTCTTGCCTTGGGTAAATTCGAGAAGCAAAGGCGTGCACACGGGTAGGAAATTTTCAGAATTTGCTCGACGTCAGGAACGTAAGAGTGAAAAATATACTTGCTCCTATAACACCACAAATCGGTATGAACGGTGGACGTTCAACTGGTCAAACGTTTCGAGCAGGAGTTCAGACTGAAATCAGCTTGGTGTTACCGTTGTTATGTATTGAGGAGAGACATGGCAGGAATTGAATTAAAGTAATGAAATTACTGCAATTTAATTACGTTTTCGGTAATTTGTAATGTTATAGATTAATTTTTCGGGTCGGTAACTTAGTAAGGTAATGAATTACTTTTCTGTAAAAATTTCGCAGAAAAAGTAATTCCTTTCGAAATTACTTTTACTAAAGTGCGCCACTACTCCAATAGACAACAAAGTAGAATGCAGCGAAAGGAGGAGCGACGTGCGGCAAGCTGAAGCCAGCCTAACGGATCGGCAAAAGGAGACAGGATTAAACAGAACAGTGAGTCTGAGACCTTGTGTGTTGCAAGTGCGGCTGTCCTATGACAACCATTCTCCAAGCAGCAGGATACAAGGCATCAAGGGAATGCCGAAGGGAGAGATAAGGCTGGAGTTAAAACTAGCTGGAAGTGCGGCGCAGTCGCACTCCCTGTTGCTTCGGCTAGGGCACAGTGGTGCCTGGTTACATTCGTCACCACGGGGTGAGGGAGGATTGGGGAGAGGGAGAGGGGAGGTGGGCGGGAGGGTCCATGACGTGAGCCACCGCAACTTGAGCATTAGTGAGCAGTGAACACAAGGCGCCGATGTGATTCTGAGGACTGAGGAAGTAATAAATAACATAGTTTCTTCGGGCCCTTGAAATGGGGAGACTGCAGCGGGCCAGCAAGAGGATGTTTTCGCCGGTCATTTCACGACCGTTCAACCATGCTTCTGCTTTTTTTTTTCTTTTTTGAGGTTGTCTTGTTTTTGTAATGGCAAGTGCTGTAGGAAAGAGGGAAGAGAGAGCTCTCTGGGAAGGAATTTGGCGGGAAGACGAAAAAATGTGTGTGCTCACGGCTTTGCGTCTGGAGAGCAAGTTGTTGTTTTGTTTACTAGCCTTACTTAGTTTTTGCATGGATGGAAACTAGAAAGTAATTTAAAAGTAACTGAATTATTCAGTAGAAGTAATTGTAATGTAATTTCATTACTTTTGGGAAGCACTAATGAGTAATGTAATTTAATTACTTTTGAAAAGTAATTTTGCCATGTATGATTGGGGAATATATACTTAACAACAGCTTTACATCGGTGACATTCTTCACAAACTGCCCACCCTCGGCTGGTCGAGGGGTGTATGTTTTATTTTAGCTGGTTAATGCAGTACTGCCTCCTGCCTTCCTAACGATGCTGTTTGATTTATGGCACCGTAAAGGGCAGCGCTCGACAGCGATATGGAAAGGCACTCGATTTGATTGTGTGGCCGCGCATTCAGAGTGAGATTAAACTCCGTTTGTAGATATTCCTGCTGCACGCGGATGGCTTCCTTAGTCCCAGGTGCCGATCAACGGCTTTGGCAACGTTCACCCGCTATCCACCAAGCATTGCTGGCGGTATAAGTTATTAATGACGTGATAGCATGAAAGGTCCGACCTTCCGAAAATTTGGTGTCGGCGTTGTGAGGGAAAAGTAGCCAGCACGCCTCTGGCTGGGGGCAATTGGCATGTGACATCGCCAGGCCCTGATTGGTAGTAGGGTTGTGTGACGTCACGCAGCCACATTGCCTGAACAAACTAGCAGAAGCTGCCAACTCGGACGGCTACTTTCTGATGGAAGGGCGAGATGGAATTCGAACCTTCCAGGAGCCTTCCTTCCCGAGTAGTACACGCTTTTCCTCGGTCACGCAGTTACGTTCTTACGGCTTGGTTAAAGAGGGGCTATCGCTTTATACATTTCTCGGGTGGCTTCACATAATGTGGTGAGTTACGACTGCTTACTAACGAATACGTTTGAGATAATAGAGGCACAAATTAAGGGGTTAGTGATCACGTGAGCAGCAAAGTGCACGTATACGCGATCGGTAGCCATATTAGAGAGTTTTAGCATAGCGCGATCTGTCACCGTGATTCGTCGCTACACATTCCATTGCGCATGCTCAGAGCACCTTCACGGCGTGGCGCCACTTGCCGGATGTCGGCGCAGAAAGCTGCCCCTTCGGGACCAATCGCGTATGCATGGGCCGCGCATGGTAGCGGGTCACGATTCGCTAAAACTCTTTAATCAGTGTTGCGTCATGCCGCTAAAGGTGGAGCTTAAGTGTAGCCTAATTTTTACCGAGCAGAAAGCATCGCGCCAAATAAAGCATTGTAGATTTCATTCCACATCAGCTTGTGTCATACTTACGTAAACACCACGTATCAGGGATTACATAAATAAAGAGTTCTAATGGCTCCTTGCGCCTGGCTTTGGCGCAGATGGGCCCGAGATTGTCGACCAGCCTCCGTCGCAGATAGCAGCAGACTTCGGCGGACCCGTGCAGCTCGAGTGCAAGGCGGACGGCAAGCCACCGCCTTCTTACTGCTGGACAAGAGTGCGCTCGGGTCGCCTTGAGAGCATGGCCGCCGAGGGCTCGCTGGTTCTGGACCCGGTGCTGTACTCTGACGCCGGAAGCTACCAGTGCACGGCCACAAACCACCTAGGGTGGAAGGAGGAGCGCGCGCGCACCAGGGACATCCTACTCACCATCTCGGGTAGGCAACCTCACTATAAGTGCAGCTGGCACAAGAGGTTCACTTTTTCTATGAAGTTTTTAAAATCACGTAGTTTGTCTTTAGGCGTGAACGTCGTTATTTTCCTATTTGCGTGGCTGCTGTGAGAGAGCAGCAAACGCAAAAGGCTTGTTTGCTTGCCGAAGGCTACAACGTTCAAGTACATCTGGGAGGTAGTTTGACACGTACCAAAAATGGTACGCGTACACGTACCAAAAAAGTTCTATAAGACCTTTTCAAAATTAGTCAAAGGGCGCTGCCAAATTGGAGACTGGGCTGTGCTCATAACACAGGAAAAAGCTGCTGATTCTCCCCCCACACCTGGTTCTCAGCCCAGTCAAACCGGTTTCTCCAAGGGTCGTGAAAAGGTCTTCCCGCCGCTGTTCCCGCCACCGCGGCGCTGCTGTCGACCTTCGGCGTTCTAGCGATCTTAGGAATTGCGCCGAATCGTTGCTCGCGCTGCGTGGTTTCATTTATCTGCGCTATATAAGTTTACAGATTTGCTTCCCGTGACAGTCAAGACGAGTGCTGCTTAGAAAAAAAAGTGAGCGTCGGCGATAATTATCACTTTGAGCAGAACAGACACTTGGTGCGTGTGCATTTCGCCATTTGATTTTAATGCCTGCGCATATATACATGTGCACATGCGTGTAAACTATGACGGCCACTGCCGCGTGCTCCAAAACTTAAGGGTGATTGAATCTTGCCAGTCACTTTAGGTGTTAGCCTGTAGGTTATACAGTTCCTTCGGTCGAAAAGTCGTCGACGTCGTAGTCGTGGTCCGCACCGCGCGTCGGAAATAATCCGGGCCTGCGTAAAAGAAATCGTACTGTGGTAGTTCGTAGTTCTAGTGGATGACTGATTGGTTTGGGACATACGATGACGAGTTAACGAAATCACCGAAAGTAATTGAAGGGTGAATTAAATAATTGAAAAGAAAATAAAGAGTGGCTTCAAATGTGCCAGAATGCTCAAAATGAAAGCCAATGCTGGAAGATGTAAGTTAAAATCATAGCGTGCAATTGATCAGTTAAATATTTGAAATAGTTGGAAAAAAATGCGAGCTGCATTAAAATTCGTCAAACTGCTCAGAATGAAAAGCCAATTATAAAAAAAACAAAAAATAGAAAGGGTGAACCATCGTCCGTATGTGTGAAACGCTAATTTTTAGATTTCCGACTTGATATAGGTGCGTTGCTTTGGAAGCGAGTGAGCGCTCGCTATGCTCCCTCCTATTTCATCGCGTTCTGTCCAAATGAATGTTTTCTTCATCATTATTGTTTTAGCAATAAGAGACACGCCACCCAGAAAATTATGTGAGGCGTATGCCTGAAACCTCTGGCTTTTGATCTCGTCTGACCTAAAGGCTTGAGACGATTAAAGGACTGTGGTCCTTATAAAGGACCAACACACCCCCTTCCTTTGCCATATATCCTATAGCCTGACAGGTCTTGCATGCTTTCATAAGAGTTTTCGGCGCTTTGTTCATCGCTTCTCTGAGTTGGCTGATTTGGTTCTGTTTTTACTGCCGGCTAAAGCGACACGAATCAGCCAGCCTCTTCGTGAAATGAGGGGATACAAACAGCACTTTTTTCATGGGTGAATATAGTGCACTTTTTCGTTTCTGGACATTCGCCATTTTTAAACACTTTACACCCCTTTCTTCCTAATTGAGAAATTCGCCCTGTTTGTGGTAGACAGTTCCTCCACTGATAGAGGTCAAATCGGCCTTTCATAGCTTGCAAATCGTGCACAATTGCCTCTACATCTCTTAGCGAAGTAATTGCCAGTTCCATAGGGGCAACGTCAACACCAGTTGTACGCGAGCAGATATTCCGCAACTCGTGTATTCGCGGAACCAGGCACTACCTCTTCGTAATATTCCAGCTGCCTTGGAAAAAAATATTCAGCCTATGGTCAATGTGCAGGACATGTGCTAGGAACTGCTTCACGCCTTAGGGACCATGCCGCAGGCTAGATTTTGAACACTTCTTTGGTGATTGCATGTTTTTAAAATTTAACAATATTCCCCTGCCCAGAAGCGTGTGTTGCACACCCTTCATGCTGTTTTCAATGTCTCTCCGAGGTACCGTTCTCTCCCAGTAGCAACAGAAACGGCCATTGGGCGGTGGACAGATTTTTCGCCGTTACGCTGGTGCTTGTTGGAATATTATGGCTCAAAACGCAATAGAATATGGTTTCTCAGTCCTAACACATTCTAAAAAAGATGACTGAGAGACACCATGTACCCCTGAGAGGGATTATTTTCAAAATTTTGCGCTCGAGAACGTCCGACAGCACATGCTTCTTGTAGATCGTCGATTAATTATTCATGGACGATGCCGGCGCCCATACTGAACTGCAGGGTAACATGTTCAAAACAGCGAGAATACACAGACACTCACAGATAAAAAGAGGATATATGGATAAAAAAAGCACCAAATAAATGCGCGCAGCTACTGCAGCGTAGCGCTGCCGTATCGGATAGGGCACCGGGCTGAAATCCAGAGGGCAGCACTGGAGGCGAAAGGGCGGTGGAAACTAACCGGCGGTGGAAACTAGCAAAAAACGACTGGAAGATTGGTGGCTTAAAAGCAGAGAAGTGACATAATGCTAGTAATGTAGGAGCAAAATTTAATAAATAGAATGATGGTTTAGTTAACCATTCTAAATCAATAATTAAGATATATGGAGAAAAATGAGCATGATAGCTACTGCTACCACCCCGTTTCAAAGGGGACGCTCCTATATTCCATCCATCCATCCCGGCAGCGCCACGAGTGAGCGCCGGATGATTTTTGTAGTGTTCCGCGCGGCCGTCTGTGCAGGGCGCGCGCTTGAAAAAGGCGATCTGCGCAGCGAAATGTTGGCAGTTTCGTCCAGCTGGAGCGACATAGCGAAGCACAACATGGGAGCCACACGACACAAGACGGAGAGACAGGGAAAAAAAAAAAAACGTCAATCTGGGGGGCGCACAAAGGAAATCGCCCAAGAGGAGAAAAAGAGTAGCGGCATAAGCATGGAAGGAAAGGGAATAATGAAAGCAAGTAAGCAAAAAAAAGCAGCTGCCAAGCCAAATTCGCGAAACTAATCGCAAGACAGAGTAAATGCGCAATTGAAGCGCTCCAATCGAGTTGATTACACTCTGAATTGTTTTGGTGCTCATGCAAGCTATCGAAGACAAGGAAATATAGACCACAGGACGGCTTAAATAAAAATTATGCAATGAACAACTGCATCTATGAGCACGGCTCACAGGGCGAGCACGGCGGTCCCAGGAGACCTGCATTCCATTTGTCGGACATGCCAATTGGCACTATGCAGATGCAAAACCCGTTGAGTGCTGTGGGGTCACGGGGGGACCCAGATGCCCGTGCTACCCGCACGCCTTCGTTCAAATAGTCTTGCTCTCCGTCTGTTGAGTAATGTTTCCTTACCGGCTCTCGTTTCTTCTATTTGTTTATTCTTCCTTTAAGGGGGGGGGGGGGGGGGGCAGTGCTTGAACGGTGTTCCGGGCTCTAAGTAACATATAAAAGAAAACTGGACATGCGGTCACATAACGGCACTGAATGCTGCTTCTAATTGTTTATAAATCGAAGTTGTTTCGCCTTCATAGTAGACACGTATAAGTTTCCTTGATCGGACGATTATTCCTCTCCCGTGTGCGTTCCTTGATATGGAACGTGGTGAAAGTTATCGCCGACTTCGGACACGCGTAAGCAGCACCTGCTGATGTTATTCGATCTGAAAACACTGCTAGCGCCACCTCATGGGACGTGCGAGAAGTATAGTATGTTTTTCGGTGCACAGCCACTAGGGAGCGCGGAGGCACGCGAGGGGATAGGGCTAAAGCCCCTCTATAAACTTCACTTCACTTCGTCCCCTCGTAGGGCGCCTCGAAGCGCGCGCCCAATTGAGGCACCCTACGAGGGGACGAAGTGATACTGCGACATGGAGCACAGAGCATTATGTGAGTAGAGTTAATTGTTGGGCTAGTTGGTATTCACGACCTAAGCTCACTCTTCAGCGCCACGGCACACAGGCAAAGAGACGAAGAAACGAAGGACGTCGTCTTTCTTCTCTTCGTTTCTTCCTTTCTTTGGCTCTGCGCCGTAGCGCTGAAAAGTGTGAGCTTAAGTCATTGCGTAAGTACGGGGGTATAAAGTTCTAAAAGCTGTTTGGAAAGTAATAATAGTGGGGCCTACCTTTGGGAAAACCGTTTCGTGCTTAAGGACAGAACTCCAGTCGAGTTTAGAAATAATCAAACATCTGTGGGAAGATAATTGAGGCCTACTGCAAAACTGCGAACTAAGCAGTACAGGCAGATTTGTGCTGCCTATTTTATGAAAATATTTTATGAAGAACGCCTCAGGAAAATCGACTATGATAGGTTGGCAGCCGAGGTTATTTAAACACTTACAGCGAAAATACGTTGACTCACAGTGGTTGAAAAGGACCACAACGCTAACCAGTAAGTAAGTACCAGCAAAGTTGTTCGCTGGGTTATTTGGTATAGCATAATGGATTGCAATGTTATACCTAAATGGTAGTAGGATCGTTTTTAAGGAAAATTAATTGCCCTAATTCTGATCCATGCAAGCCGTAACACTAACCAGATAGGAACAAAATGTATGATGTTATGCTCTACCAGCACAAAGTATTGCATTATCTAGAGAGATTTGGCCCGAGTTGTGGCGTATAGTTGGTGTTTTCCACGCCGTGCAAGCACACAATTGTGCAGACTTGTAGAAGAAGCGTCACGTAGCCGAGATGATTTCCGAAAGAGCAATAATATGTGTACGTTCCCCGCCGCACAGATATCGTCTTCCAGATACCACTCAGGTGCGGCAGAGAATACATTGGTCGCACCGGCAGAGTATACATCGGTCATACCGGTCGGTGTAATAATGAACTTCTCAGACAGCATGCACGTTGTTTGGGAGCAGGTAGTGGATCGAACTTACCACTCCACTGCAAGAATCGGTCAGGCTGGTCCCCTGCTGTGCACAAAACTTCTGTCTTGGAACGCGGGAAAAAATAACTCAAAAGAGTAATATTGAAAACCGCGCTCATTCGCGGCTTGGGTGAAAAGTGCATCAGCGGTACCTCAGTTACATTGTTGCAGAAAGAGTTGCTGTTTTTAAGCAAATAATGTATGTGGTTCGGCCATGTTCCTCATCGTCCATCAAGCGAT
Source organism: Amblyomma maculatum (assembly GCF_055883805.1). Classification (NCBI taxonomy): domain Eukaryota; kingdom Metazoa; phylum Arthropoda; class Arachnida; order Ixodida; family Ixodidae; genus Amblyomma; species Amblyomma maculatum. The sequence continues at coordinate 91,752,963 of NC_139349.1, read as the reverse complement.
ACGCACGCGGGTCATCAACCCCTTGATTGGATGTTGGTTGTCGTAAAGTTTATATAATTAGCGTTAGCGCTGCATTAGTCGTTGCCTTATGCGTCTGTTGAGGCACACTGGTCACCAGACAATAATGTTCAGAACAAACGTAGTAGCAATTAGCGTTTGCCTCGTTTGCTTATCTAGTCCTTATCTTTCTGAGGGCTTGAAATTCATAATGTAGAGACGACAGGACGTAGAAATGAACATTAAACGACAGGTAGAAAACACAAAGGTTAAAAAAAAATTCCAAGGACGATTACGACATTCCTTAATACTTGATAGCATCTCTTTATTTCTTTTCACAAAGCGAAAGAGAATTGCGGGCCCTCGGATGTACGATAAGCGAGCGACCTGGAGGTCGTGATTCTTCGCTTTCCCCATCTGGGAAATTTTCTGGCTTGTGATGTCCGCACTCTACCAAAGCCACTTTGACTCTGCCCGGTGGGCAGTCTCGGGTGTACGATGTGAGCGAGTGGCGCAGAACTCATGGCTCTTCTTTTTCTCCTTCTGAGAAATTCTCTTTGGCTCCGGACTCTCTTTGTAAAACTTTCTGACGAGCTAGTTCGTACATGATACTTAAGAACTGCTGTGCGCTTAAAAGGCGATCAGAGGAAAGGATAGTAGAGGAGAGAGTACAGAACAGAAGCGCTCGGTTACGCAGGCAACTGCACGGTGGGCGACGCAGCGCAGCCGCAGAACGGGCGCTCTGGAAAACAAGCCCACTGTAGACGTATACAGGAAAGGGGAATCGCAGATTAAGAAGGAAGCGTTCTATGACAACTCAAGAGGCAGTGGCCTTCTCTTTGAAGCTAAATCATGATGCCTTAGAACGCGCAGCTATAAAAAGATGTTTAATCAAGAAGATGGAACTTATGCCATGCGTGGTGGATGCGCAGAAACACTTCAACATCTTATAATAGAACAGTAATCATCCAGATGTCGCTGCGGCCGCAGTCACTCTACCCGAGGCCTTGGGGCTAAGAGAGAACAACGAAAACGTGAGTGAATATGTGGTAGATGTTAGCAAGAGGCGTTTGGAAAATTGGGGGCTAAATATCAGGGAGTGGACGCAAGGGGACTAAATAACCATTAAATCGTATTTAAAAGCATACCGAGTCTATACAACTAAAGGAGTTAAAGTTGAAGTAATGCTTAGAGTGTCATAAAAAGGAAGGTAGAGTGTGGTAAGGACTGTCACCACCTCGTTTCAAATCAGATGCCCCTAAATCTGTCCATCCATTGTGAAGGATAAAGCCTATGGATGGAGGAAAGAAATGGGGAGAGGACGTTACGTCACATTTCTTTCTGAATCCGGTAGTAAGGGCTCCCCCTCGCGCACTATGCCAAACAACGGTAGCGTTTCCATATGGTTTCAGCACTATGCGCATACGCCGCTAGCGCCGTGAAGATTAGAGTTGCTCTGGAATCATTTAGTCACGCGAACGTCTCTGTTGTAGCGCGTAGTGCGAGTATGAACGTTAGGAATGTTCTACACTGTTTAAGAATACGTGGAATGAGAGGCTTGATCTATGGGTGACCAACTCATACGCAAATTATAAAAATGGGAGTGTGACCTAAATATTTGTGACAAGAATAGTTGTGAAATTTGTTGTTAAAACATGAAATGGAGAGTGCCTGAAAAATCCATGTCCTGTGCGCAGTATTCACTACGATCATTTGAGGGAGGCAAATAGTAGTAGTTTTGGTATAATAATCAGCAGAAAAAGAAGGATGAACGCCCTAACTGGCTGATGTCAGTATTTGCAAGAATCAAAGATAACACAACCATGCAGTGCTGCAACTGATAGTATCGTGATCATAAACAAACTCAGTGACCACATTGTGATTCAATTTAATGATCGGCGCCTTGCGAAAGTTGCACTCGCCTAAACCATCTTCTTATCATGTGCACTCGTTCGCAGCGCCTCCAGCGGGACTTCACAGTGCTTTTTTCTCTTCCTGCTATCCACCTCCATCAGTCGCAGAGGAGAGCCACATATCAGGTGTTCCGCTCATTTTGTATGTTATTCCTCCCCGCCTTGCACGCAGGCCGGCCCGACATCAAAGCGCTGAACAAGACCCTCATGGCAATCGTAGGGAAGCCAGTCAGGATCTCTGTGCTGGTCTGTGCCAATCCGCCACCGACACGAGCTTATTGGATCGTGAGGCGCCTGCTGCTCAGCCCCGGGGAAGCGGCCCTCACCCACTACGTCGCCCACAACTACAGTGTGAGTTGCCCGTTGATTGCCATGGTCTAGCCGACATTGTCACAAGCGCGCAGTAACGTATACGTGCATCATCATTGCGCAACGGCAGCGTATTATCGATATTACGCCGATATGTAGTAATATATTCAGTCCTCCCACCTCCACAACCCGTTCTGTTGCTCACTCACTCCAGTACCCCCCGTGGCGATAGCTCTTGTTGCTTATTGCTATTTTACGTGGTTTGCACTGAGTTTTTATTACGTTCGCCGCAAACATTTGCGCTATGGGTAAAAGAATAAATAAATAAATAAGTAAATAATTTAATAAATAAATAACCCCCGAAAAGCCTCCGGGGCGCTGCTTTGTAAATGAAACGAAATATTCCTCCTGCCGTTTTGCCCCCTGATCCTCATGCCAAGCTGCTACACTTCGTATTTTTAAATAGTGTTTTCCACAGCAATTTTATTTATAGGCAGGTGATGAGAGGACACTAAGATGCGCGAAGAAAAATATATATACGCTCGAACGGCCAAGAAGCATGGACGAATATGCTATGTTTGCGTTGCATATTGCTTGATTGCGTTTATTAAACAAAAGGAATATGCTTGACAGCAGTACTGGAACCTTGAAACTTGATACGCGTGTCTGCATTCGCAAAAAGCTTCGGCATAATTCACATTGGGCAAGTTTAGAGTACGATTCACGAAATCGCGAAGTTTAAAACTGAGAGCCATTCTCGGCGCAAACAAGCCTTAATTCCGCTGAAGGCAGCTCCACCGCAGCGCTCAGAAACGCAGCTCTAATATCCGTCACTGCTAAGCGCTACGACACCGTTCAAACTAGACACCCGCTGAAAGCGTGCCGCTATTTTCGTCGAAAAGGTTTCTCTGTGCCACTGATTATATCACACGTCGTACTTATAAGAAGACGCATCGACCAATGTATTGGCGACATTACGCGGCCGAAATTAGACGCCCACGTACTTCGGTGAGAGGCGGAAGCAGAAATAAAGTTTGGCAATATAGCACGTGAGCAACGCAGAGGTCAAGCGCGTTGAGATCAAACTTCAAAAGTTCGTGTCTAGCCACTGGCTTAATTGGGATCGACACACTGGCTGTTCACATAGAGTGACTGGTTTCGCGCTGGTAAGTTGTGGTTGATTGGCCTAAGAGAAAGAGATCACTGCTCGGTGTTCGTTGCGCCGTATCGATTGACCTCGAATGGCAAAAAGTCCCTGCCCAGGAGACGCAGGCTTATGAACGGTAATTAGCCTTGGAACCGCTGCTCTCAGCACGAAGCCGTCGTGGATTAAACGGAGCGAGTTACTTCGGTCCTGTTTTTTCATGCTTGACAGAATGGGGCGGCTGTGATCGACTCTGTCTAGAAGTTAATGCGCCTACGCTCTTTAAGGTCTCCATCATAATCAACCCCCCCCCCCCCCCCACCCCACCCCCCCCACTCGCCTCTTCATTTAATGCAGTTCCTGCGCTCACCAACCGAACTGCTTATCTTGTTCGCTTCTTACACCGGTGCAAAGATGGCTTCGTGCTGCTTTATCTCTCACCTTTTATTTTTTTATTTTTTCAGAGTGCCGACACACCGTTTTGCCGAACCACGTCCCTTGAAATTAGGTCTGTTCACCCTGAAGACGCCGGGGAGATACTCTTCGTTGCCAGAAACCATAAGGGGATCGATGATGCCGCTGTTATCCTCAACGTCACACATCAAGCTAGCTTCTCCTTCGCAGAAGAGAACTCCTTCGCAGGTAAGGCATGGAAATTTAACTGTTCTAAAGATTCAGAAACTCTAAATGAAATAACAGCACAATCACCGAATGTTTTTCGCCAATCCAAATTTTGCATTTAGGAGCTATGAAATATACGACTGCCACGCCGCGTTGCATGGTGCAGTAGTTAGGTCCCTCGACTAAAGATGCTGAATCGAATCTCGGCCGCGGCGGCCGCTTTTCGATGGAGGCGAAAAACATGGGCTGTGTGATGTCGGTGCACGTTAACGAACCACAGGCGGTAGAAATTTATGGAGCTGCCCACTACGGCGTCTCACAGAAATTATTCTCTTTGGGAAGTTAAAATCACAGGAACTATACGAAGCTAAACTGGGTATATGATTGTGCGACGTTTCCAGAGTCATTATATAGCAAAATGCATGTTAATATATAGTAGACAGGGCGGAATAACATCACATCAAAAATTTCAGGGGAGCACTTGAGTCACATCACGCCCGCACTCTTTCCTAGGAGAGAGTGCGGGTTTAAGCTGAGCGATAGAGAAATAAACTCTCATCATCTCTCTTTCTAAAGGGAGAGGGGTAGAGAGAGTATTTCTCTCCCTCTTTGTACTCTCTTTCTATCTCTCGGTGAGAGAGCGCTCTCCTTTTTTTTTTCTAGAGAGAGGAAGAAAGTCTCTTTCTCATCAATATCATTATCTATCATTATCTCGATATGGTGACGTCATGTGCTCAAGTATTTCCTTTCTTATTATGTGAGTTAACGCATTTTCAATTTCCATTTGCCACATTCAGAACCAAGCACTCAGAACATTTATAAGTTTTATTTCTATGCTAAAGAAGTGATACGTCTCTTGCAGGAAAGCCAGAAGTTAACTGGATGTTGGCAACATGGATGAGCTTAACCTTAGCAGTGTCTGGCAGACTAAAGAGTGGCGCAAGCTGACACTTAGTTTAAGGTAAGTGATGCTGCTGTTGAATGGCTGTGGCATTAATTTAGTTATTGACATTCAAAGACGTTCCTAAGCTGCGCAAAAATGCATGCTAAGTCTCAAGTGCGGCTGGGCTCTCCAGTCCACAGATCCAATATGGATCTAGTCCATATGAACAGTATTTTCTATAAGCAGCAAGGGGGGAGGGGGTGGGGGGGTTAGTCACTGTGCTGTGAAATCTTCGATTCTTGTTCAAAAGCTGATGACAGGAGATATCGGGGAGTACTGCGCCTTTGGCAATTTACTCTTGCAGGAGTAGCTCTCGGTGGTGGTGGTGAACTTTCTTATTGTGCCCAAAAACAGGGGTGCAGTTTTATTCATTATACTTTAGTCTTAATCTTTCGAATTCCTTGCACTTTCTAACTGTCAGCAGCTGTTCCTTCCTCAGCACTTAATGATCTATCTTCTCGAGACTGGCTAGGCTGTTCTCGGCTAATTTCGTCTTAACTTGCCAGACCGCCCACTCGTGCTGACGGCTAGCTTCATAGTAGCGAACGCCAGTTTATTAACTACTTACTCCGGACACATTTTGCAACAACACTGTTCCGTATTAGTGCATTAAACAAAGAAATACTCGTTTTCCTAAGTTATTCATCATGAGGAAGCCAGACACTATTTTTTTTTTCGCAAAGTGCATGAAATGGGCAAGAAATAAGTGCGAGTGCGTCGTTCCCTTGGGACCTATTCCATCCCTTTCTCAAGATGTGGCACCTTAAGGGGAGTGCACAAAATTACGGTTAGCACAATATTGGTTGAAATTAAATGAACATAGGCCACGCAAATGCGACCCGGTTTCACGAGCTACCAACTGTACCTGCGGTCATATGAAAAAGATGAAGAGCGATGCAGTATGAGAACCACAGCAATACAGTGGCATAGAGGGCTTGGAATTGCGCGTCGCAGCGGGTTTACCATCGGCCATTACTTTGGCACTGAGAACCTTGCGCACCTCAAACACTGTGGTTTGGTTTTGTGCAGGAAAACGCACCAGTGTTCACCGGGGTGCATGGGTATCAAGAACAACTATTTTTGTGCTTCAGAGTTCAAAGAGTGATATGGCATAATTTGTCCATGCCTACCAGCTTGAGGTTTGCTTTGTCGGTCAGACCGCAATAACTAAAGATGGTTAAGAAAACTGCGGATAAGTGCCCAGATAATTAGCATAGTTTCTAACTATATTGATGCTCACCGCGGCTTGAGTTTCATTACTGAAAAGAGTCTTACCCATATTTTCAAAATTTTCTGGCCACCCAGTACACTATATACTAGATGGTGGCAATACAGCACTGCAAGGGGTGCTCAGGAACAGGAAGTTTGCTTTTCTTTACTTGTTGAATATTTTTTCTGTCAGGTACAATGTTCCGGGACACCTTTTTGTTTCAGGAGGAGTATGAGATATTATAAGATGCCTTTAGGCATTCGTTGAAGGCAACGGTGTAAGCTTCTTATGCGTGGCTAAAATTTGCTTGTGAAGTTTTTCCTGCGCTGACTGCCAGTAGATAAACCTGCCATTGAGAACAAATAGGGTGCGTTTTCTAAAATAATTCTGTGATTCTGTGGCAGTTATGGAACATTGTAAAATACTTTTTATGAACAGCATCTGGCACGTACCAAAATTTCGCTCCTGAAGTTTGTCCTGCGTTCGCAATGAGCAATTAAGTCTTCACACAGACAACCAATCGGGTGCCTTTTTAAATAACTGCGACACAACTGTTTGAGTTGTAAGATATTTTTATGAATATAATGCATACAAGAATTTTTTCTTCTGAAGTTTGTTGTGCATTCACAACAAATTAGGCAGAGTGCCAGACAAAGCTAATAGGGCGCATTTTTGAAAATTTATTGGTAGCAAGAAACTTGAAGCCTGCCGAGGGCAGACACGGAAATATATCGATTTTTATCGTGGAGTTAAACAATTCATTTAAAGGCCCACTGCCCACCCTCCGGCCGAAAATATTTTCTTCCCTGGTGACTGCGAGACTTCGCCCCCAGAACGCAAGGCCGCAAAATGCTTTTGAATAGAATAATTAATAACGCAGTTACAGTCACCGCATTCACCCGATTCTGTCGTGTTTCCTCCCGTTCCCTCGCAAAGATTTTTCACTCTCCTGCCCGGTCGTCTAGCCTCCGCAAGACAAATTCCCCTTCCTTCTCCGCGTTTGGCGGTAGGTGGGGCGTGGTACTCAGCATGAACGAAAAAAAAAAAACGGGTGAGGGAGCGAGCGCCCCTTCATTCACTCCGGCCGTGGCAAGGGAAAAGCGCGCAGCGACCTGTGCGCACAATTAGTATCCTTCACTCGTCAGACAGCGAGACGGACCAATGGATGTCGTTTTCTACTTCGACGTCAGCCTTGCGGCTCGTAGAGAACGGGGAAGCTGATTTCCCGAAGGGGAGAATGAGATAGCTTTGACCTGTATTTTTGCTGCTTTGCAGCGCGCGTATCGCTGTAGAATTTTGCACAGACTATCTCCGGTACCTGATCGAAGCACTGGGCTCCTTTGCTTAAAAGGTCCTTCCCTGGACAGTGGCCCTTTAGCAGTTACGGACAGAGCCTCTTTCCCAGGAAAGGTTCCTTGATGTGTAGACATTCCAAATTTCTTTTGTGACGAGTGAGTGATGCCATCGTAGCTCTCACCATGCGAGGGACATACCTGCCAACTCTCGCGACTCGCCAGGGAGACTTGTTATTTTATTGAACTTTCCGCTTGTACAACCACTGCTCTATATATCCTGAAAAACAGTCTCTGCCCGCGCAAGAAAGGATTGTATCAAACTGGCACCGCGGAACCTGCAGCTGCATATTAGTCCCAAGCATCGCAATCAGCGTTCACACTAGCACCATTGGCATTGTCGGTTATGCAGCCGGTCAAAACCAAATCAAACCAAAGCAGCTGAAGTTGCACAGTGTAAAGTTGTGATTTTCGACTGCTTGAAGTCATGGTGCTACTAAAGTCAATTAAGATGTATTTGCAGAAGTTTTCACGGTTATAGTTCTAAATTTCTGTGCTTTATGACGAGAAAATGCAAGCATATTGCGTTTTGCGCAAAGTGTGGATGTGACATCAGCGTGTTCACGGCGGGAAAGATGATTTGAAAGTCGAATATATTTTCGCTTATACACAACCTTCCAACATCTGCTGCTGGTGAAGGGCCATCAGTCTGCACCGTGATTTGAAGATACGTACTTCGGCAGATTCTTGAAGCTAACGACCTGCTAATGCAAGGTCTGTGCTAAAGGAATAATTGAGCACTGCGTGAAAGTTTTGGCAAACCTCCTCCCTTTCCCCCCTCCCAGACATCGCTACAATGATTGTGGCGTGCCTCCCCCTCCATCACCTCCTGCGGGCGCGAGTAAAAAAATCTTCCGATTTTTGGTGTCGCCAGGTTGGCAGGTATAGATCATGTGCATGGAATGCAATGTAGTCTTCGTCCGAGTTCAAATAACAGTGTCGATGTTGCCATGCACAAAGAGTAGGTATACAATGCAAGTTATGTTAGAATTGTTGTGGTTGTGTCCGCTTGCAGTGCCTGTAAATATGCAGCGAATCTATGCCCCGGACACGCTGAAGTATGCTTGTCTGTTCTGTTCATTTCAGATTGTTTAGGCCAAGCGTGAGCACATGGACGTCCCATAGGCACTGAATGATATATACGTGTACCTGCCGCGGAGATGTGTGAGCACTTCTCGGAGAAGAGTATTGCCAGGCCTTCTTCAGCCAAGCGGATCCTACACACTTGTGCAACGCCAACTTACCAGTTCCACAAATGCTGAGCGTCCAAAGCCTGGCAGCACGTTACCACGGACAAAGTCGATATTTGTATAAGAAATGTGCCGAGAGGGGCAGAGCTGTTTGCGATGAAACCTCCACATCGTATATTGTACATGAAACAAAAATTGTTGTGAATTTTATGTTAAAGAGTGTTTATTAAGCTGTAAAAAATGTTGGAAAATAAAGTGAAAGTGACCTTTGCAGGCCACCACTCAGTATTGTGTGGGAGCCATACACAGCCGTAAACCTTGTACTGGGTTGTCATCTCACGAAGTTAAAATATTGTAAGTAGCTTCGACAATAGTAGAGTAAAAACAAAGGTAGTGGACGTCAACACACTTGCAAGGGCTAAGTCTTTGTGTCTATATGGCAAACGTTTGCATTTATCTGTTGACTGCTTTAGCGGAACGCAGTTTAAAAGAAAGAACACTGAAGTACATGTATTAGTAGAATTATCTGACCACTGGTCCGCTGCAAATATCTGACCCTAGATAAGCTGACGCAAATCTTTTTCAAGTTAAGAACGAGCCAGATCCTGCTGATACACAGATCCAAATTAGACACAACCTCTAGTCAGAGCTTTCATGATCAGCCCAAGTCTTACAGTTTCGACTGTGTCGAGCATGGTTGGTGCAAAATCTGAACTCAGAAACGCTTATAAGAAAGGGATTATTGGCCACGTCATCAAGGAATGTAACCTTGAATGTAGGACCTGTGATACGTCGAACATTAATGTTTAGCTCCAGTGTTAGTATTGGCTTCCCTAATGCATTCTTCTTAGCAAAATGGCCGACAGATAGAAAATAACAGGGCTAATGGCTGTCCTGTTGTAATATGTCCTGCCTGCATACAACATTTAGCTGCTGATGATCAATTGTAGGCCGCGTTTGCCGAGTGCATCATCTCCTGAAGAGAAAAGCGTTTTGGTGCTCTCCAAAGAATAGGCAGAGAAATGGCGTTGGTGAAAGTGCGGTGGCGAAAGGAAAAAAGAAAGACAAAGTTTTTCAATATCAGAAGAGAGAGAGAATAAACTTTATTTGCATCAGAAGAGAGAGCGTCATACAACGATTGTTTGTGCCACAAGGGCATTCAGTGGATCAAGGTGTTCATGTATGTGTAGTCAAATCAATACAGGATATGTTGCGGCACCGTCACCCTGGCCTATGGCCATCTGGGCAATGGAGCCTTCTGCACGATAATGCAATGCTGCACACTGTCCTGAGCTTCATAGATTTTATTCCAATGTACAGCATAGATTTACTTCAGCATCCTCTATACCACTGTGTCCCCATACTAGGTTTTCCTATTTCTGTGTATTTAGCGAGCCCTGAAAAGATTCTAATGGATGCCGTGCTGGGTACCCAGGGAGCATACATGGCAAAATAACTCTTGAAAATGTATTTTTTTTTTGTATTGCGCAAATACTCCCTTCAGCATAAGGGTCAAATATGTTGATGCAGGCCTGTGGCCCCAATGAATGCCTTGCTGGCCACACGAAGACCTGGTCAAATTGTAAGGAAATAGTCTAGTGTCGCCTCTGTAGCGGGAGCTGGGCAGAAAGGCAGTTCAGGAGAGCAGTCTGGATGGTCCAGGAAGATATGACAACAGGCGTTAATGCAGCAAGGTATGAAATAACATTTCTAATTACTGTGCTGAAAATCGCAAACAAATTTAATTAAATGACATTGCTTAATACTGCACCCCAAAAATGATGGCATTATGCTACAATTACTTCTGCTGAGTAATGCGATTACTCTTTAAATTATTTTCTAGCTTTAATTCATACAAAAGCTAGGTAAACCTCATACACAATACCCTCTCCAGATACGACACAGACGTTATTTCGTCTTCCCAGCAGATTCCGCCCCTGATAACTATTACCTTGCTCTTTTAAGCAAAAAACAACGGTAACAACACAAGAAAAAAAAATACAGGGTATCTTAAGACATCTCTGAAGAGGTGAACAGCAAAAGCCTTGTAGTAATAGTAGTAGTAGTAGTCATTAGTAGTCATTTAGCCGTAGCATCTTTAGTCATTTCTAACCAATTGTAGTAGATGTAGACATATTGGTCATTATTAATCAATAATCAATCGTAGGCATCATTAGGCATATTGGTCATTACGAATCACTAGTAGTCATTTCAGTCACTGAATGTCATTAGTAAGCATATCTAGTAATGTTTAATCATTTGCAGTCATTGTCTTTAGACTTATTGGCGGTTACAAATCATCAGTAGACAGTTTAAGTCATTTTGGTCATTACTACTCATTACTAGGCATTTTATTCCTTTCTAATCAATAGTAGTCGTTATAAGTCGTCAGACATATGTGTCATTACAAGCCATTATTAGTTATTATAACCTCTACCAATCTATAATAACCTCAATTAATCACTATATATCACTATCAATATTTTTCTTTCTTTAATCTGTCTTCATACGGTGGAAGCGATTCCTGATGACGCATCTATTGGTCACTTATGCCGACGCACCATGAGCCTAGAAAGGCTTTCGTCTTAAAATAATAGGATGATCGAACTCTTGTCACTTTCATTGCGCTGAAAACAGGGAGAAGCACCGAACCCAGCATCTTGCTGGCCCGGCGCTATTTCCACCGTTTGAAGCCTCAGGAGCAGCTAGGTTAATTATATCTTGCTTGGTTCCAGCGATCGACATTGGCACTTTGCGCTCAGTTACGTTCTCGCCATGTACCTTTCAGCAGAAACGCGTCCAGAGTTTAGAACGTCGTAGCTCGCACTGCGCGCACCTCACGTCTAGCACCGCGGGGCACAGGTGCCTTTGGGTCGGAATTCACATCAAGCTGCGGCGGACGGTACTTTGGGAAGACCTATCATAAAAGCTGTTATGATCAGCGGCCCAATTGTCATACTGTCGCGTTATAAACGGAGTACTAACTCAGTTCAAATAAGGTACAGCTCATTCCTTCATATCCTTCAGCGGCGAAGAGGACACGCAAAAAATGTCCAAAGCCTTCGGTCAGCAAGGATGCCTTCAGCGCACGACTTAGGTGCACCGAACTTTGGCTCCCTCTTACGACAGCAAAGTCCCATTAAAAAGAAAATCACAACAGACTGAAAGCCAGATCCAAGCGAATTCGACGTACACTTCGTTCAACTGCATTAACGCTGCTAGGAGGTGCCAAAGGTTTTGCAGGCGACCCGACTTCACGCGCGAAAAATGATAACTGGGACGTGACTGGGAGAAGCTTACCTTGCAGACTACTGTGAGCTGTTCAATATATCGAACGTTCCGCTCAACGGAAGTTCTTGTATTTCCTATATTTTGCATAGTACTTTCAAGGGGATGTCCTAAGCATTCGATATAAGCAATCATTCGATATATCCAGGATCGACTGTTCTCAATTATGCCTCTCTTTATTAGTCCGTTACGCCGGCCTTCAGCCGCGGGTCACTCCTGCTTTCGTGGCACTCTACCATGTTGTCTATTGTATAGGTGTGGTGCACTTTAGTAAAAGTGATTTTATAAAATGCGTCTGCGAAATTACTGTCGTAAAGTAATTATTTACATGACTAAAGTACCAAATAGAAAATTATTGCTTACTGTACATGCTACCAGGAGAAGTAATTATGTTACTGTAATTCAATTACTGTCATGTCTGCCAAGGACAAAGGCACGTGCTATCCGCCCTGCCAAATGAAGTCTTTTGTAACCGCTTCTAAAAAATCAAGAAGCGTGGGTAGTTTTGTAGACTCCATGAGAGACTATTTCGGTGCACAAATGACTTCAATGTTGACTGCCTCAGTCGCAGAACTTCGCAGGCAAATGTTGTAAGAGAGCTAAATCCAAAGCTTTCAAGCTGATATTCACAAAATTATTTGAAAGATTTTTCAGTGCATGGTGGTGTAGAGTTGCTAAACTTGCATGTACCAAGAGCTTGGGTAGTATTTCGGCTTCCAAATGTTCGCATTTTTGTCTGTTCCAGTTTAGGTTAACTTAAATGCTTACGAAAAAAATGCTCTGCTCGTAGCCCTGTCAGAGTTTATTACAGATATAGTAGTATTACATATATATAGTATCCGGTTAGTTTCCACCTAAATATGAAGACCGCGAGTATTATAAGGATGAATACATTAAAGGAGCTTGAATAGCCATGTTTCTCTATTTCTTCACCTGGGCTATAGACCCTTTGCAGCGCGAGTGCATGGGTGCTGCCACAGTTGGTCATGTGACCCTTCCGCCATCGCCGGTCTTCGGGCCTTCGACGGCTTCCGGCGAGGTGGTACTCGGCTGCACGATGCGGCGTATCCGTTATCGTTTAGGACAACGAGCTTGTAGACAGTCAAAAAACTTCATGTGAATGCCCGTAGTATGTGTAGGTGCTAAAAATGTTTAGTTCACTTATTGCGCACTCCTAACTGTCTGCATTGGCTAGAACGTTTCGACAAACCCATCAGCCTCGACTCGTTTTTATATTTTTTTATCAATTCCCTCTCTAGCGCTTTTTATGGAAAATATTTTCTGTAAAAATGAATACATTACAAACTGATCATCCCCTCAAACTTGTTTTCTTAATTTTCTTGCGCAAAGAACGAACGCATATGTTCAGACCGTGCTGGCTGAGATGAATGTTCACCGCACAATATTTATTGCTCAATATGGACGCGCGTGTAATCCCCGACCATTGCTGAGGTATAATTTTACCTCCTGTAAACGTCCTGGCTTCAAAAGACTATTACGCTGCTTGAAGGCCGCATCATGCGATCAGCGGCGTTCACCTGCGCTCGGGCGAAAGTTACTGGAAACTGCACCGCAATTCAGAACCCACAGTAGGCAGCTCAAGCAAGCAGGGATTAAAACAATCTTATCGTGGTACATTTCATCATTGGCCCGTGCATTGTTTTCATAAAAGCAGCAGTTATTACATGTACTGCAGCAGTGCTTGTCTAATTAAAGTTTGGTTTGGTTTGTGGGGTTTAACGTCCCAAAGCGACTCAGGCTATGAGTGGAGGATGCGGAAATTCCCACCCCCTGGGATTCTTTAACGTGCACTGATATCGCACAGCACACGGGCGCCATTGGTTTTCGGCTCCATTGAAAAGCAGCCGCTGAGGCCGGGATTTGGTCCTGCATATCCTTGGGAACAGTACGTAAACAAAGTAAGCACATTGACTTTCCTTCTCTGCACAATCAATTCTTATAAATGCATATACATTTATAGCCACGTGAAGGAACTTCTTAACGACCTGCGAAAATAACGCGGCAGCAGTGCAAAATCGCAATATACAACTCCTCGGAAAACGTCAGAGTCGTTCTCGCATTCCCATGGCTCCGGTGCTAAAATGAGCTGGTGCGTGAGGTATAGCCTTTCTCTACAATTCACACGCGCTTACTTGTCCCAGAAAGGAACATAAACTTGTGATACAGCTCTGAGAAAAACGATGGCCTATAGGCCATGATGTGCACCTTACGTAGAAAGCATCGTCTGTTCTTCCGCCAATAAACAACAGGGTCATTAGTTCTACTTCCTCGCAGAATACTTCGACAATACAGATGACACCTGCATCAAAGCAGCGGTGTTTAAAAGTCAGCCAGCATTCTTCCACAAGATGCACAGCAGCAGTCCGCACTGCTCACCGATGCGTTCCAAAGGCCAGCAATGGCGGCCGTCCTAGTGGCGCCGCCTGTTAGGGAGAGTGGAACTACTCTCTGTAAACGGTCTATACACCAGTAGTACCTCCTTGAACATACATTATGTGTAATAATTTGGATATCGAGATCAGAATGCCACGAAACAGAGCCGAAGATCACCGGGATTCTTTTATTATCATCATCATCATTAGCCTGACTATACAAACTGCAGGGCGAAGGCCTCTCCCATATTTCTCCACTTAACCCGGTTCTGTGCTAGCTGCATCCACTTGACCCCTGCGAACTTCTTAATCTCATCCGCCCACCTAACTTTCTGCCGCCCCCTGCTACGCTTTCCTTCCCTTGGAATCCAGTTTGTTACCCTAAGCGACCATCGGTTATCCTCTCTTCGCACTACATGTGCTGCCCACGTCCATTTCTTCTTCTTAATTTCCACTAGAATGTCGGTAACATGAGTTATTTCTCTGACCCAGTCTGCACGCTTCCTATGTCTTCATGTTACCCCTACCATTTTTCGTTCCAAAGCCCTCTGGGTTGTCCTCAACTTAAGCAGAACTCTCTTGGTTAGCCTCCACGTTTCAGCGCCATAGGTGAGTACAGGTAAGATTCAACTGTTATATACTTTCCTCTTTAGCGATACCGGTAAGCTGCTAGACAATCTGCGAGTGCTTGCCAAATGCGCTCCATCCCAATCTTATTCTTCTTGTTATTTCCTTTTCGTGGTCCGGATCTGCGGTTACTACCTGTCCTAAGTAGACATATTCGCCTACTACTTCCAGTACTTCGCTACCTAATGTAAACTGCTGTTCCTTCCCGAGGCTGTTGAACATTACCTTAGTCTTCTGCATATTGATTTTCAAGCCTACCTTTCTACTTTTCCTGTCTAGGTCATCAATCATTATTTGTAGTTCATCTCCCGAGTTGCTTAACAAGGCAATGTCATCAGCAAATCGCAGATTACTGAGGTATTCTCCATCTACCCTTATCCCTAACTGCTCCCATTCCAAGTTTCTGAATACTTCCTCTAAGCAAGCTGTGAACAGTACTGGGGAGATTGTGTCTCCTTGCCTAACACCTTTCTTTATGGGAATTTTGTTACTTTCTTTATGCAGAACTATGATTGCTGTGCAGCCACTGTATATATCTTCCAGCACTTTCACGTACGGCTCGTCTACCCCCTGATTTCGCAATGCCTGCATCACCGCCGAGGTTTCAACTGAGTCAAATGCTTTTTTCGTAATCAATGAATGCTATGTATAAGGGCTGGTTATATTCCGAGCATTTTTCTATCACCTGATTGATGGTATGGATATGATCGATAGTAGAGTACCGTTTCCGAAACCCTGCTTGATCCTTTGCTTGATTGAAGTCTAAGGTTGTCCTGATTCTATTAGCGATTACCTTAGTAAATACCTTATACGTAACAGACAGTAAGCTGATTGGTCTGTAATTTTTAAGATCCTTAGAGTCCCCTTTCTTATGAATGAGGATAATGTTTGCATTCTTCCGTGGTTCCGGTACCGTCGATGACACCAGGCACTGCGTATACAAGGTGGCCAGTTTTTCTATCAGTGAAGTGTAAGTGCTGACGCAAAGCATACCTGTTAGGTTCAGTGATCTTTCTGTTTTTGTTTTTATCTTTGAGACCGTTTTATCATGGTCGCTGCCAATGCATGGATGGATGGATGGAATATAGGAGCGTCCCCTTTGAAACGGGGTGGTAGCAATTGCTGCCATTTTGTATAGATGGCGCCATCTAGCGGCTGAGTTGCTGGTATGTGCTGTCGCAACTGCGGAACAGGAGACAAGCAGCGCACATCGGCGTTTTGGAGATGCTACATTGAAATTTTTGTATTCTGAATGTACCTGACTGCAAGAAAAAAAAAATATAGCAGCAGTTCAGTCATTCGGCGAAGTGACAAGAAATCTACGTTCCCTTGTGAGAGGCCTAGGCCCAGAACACTTATACCCTGCCAGACACTAAATAAAGTTATTACTTAGTTCAGCCGTTCCGTCACAAATGACCTGAACTTATGCGCCTGATCGGGTCGTCCTAGGACAACAAGCCTAATGAGAACTTCAGTGATGCAGAGAAGCGGTAGCGTACCACTGGCCGCGAGGGCGCTGAAGCAAGCAATGTATTGCAGATTTCGATCTACTTTTTATCCTTGAATGATTTCTAGAGGCGGGCTGCCGTAATAGTTTGAGCAGTGAAAGCAAGAATGTAGCTGTTTCATGACATTTTAGAAGCAATGCTAATCACGCTACATTTGTTGGGCCCGCTGATGCTTCATATATTCTGTTTACGGCTTGAGCGGCTGCTGTGTGAAGTTATCAGAACTCTATATACTGCGGTTGTATTTTATAAGGATCAGTTATTCATCTTGGATCCATTTAGACTACCCTAGGTGGTGGGTAACAAAACCGAAGCGTTCAAGCGTCCGTAGCTTTAGTTATTTGGGGATTGGATTTCAGCATTGGTGACACGACTCAGCCACCGGTTGGCCGGTGCGTGTGGCAATGACTGTCGTAGATGGCTGTACCATGCTATCCTGGAATTTCTGGCACTGGCCGTTAGCTCCCTTCGTCTGGTGACGCCGGCTTTCTGACGTCTGGCCAGATACAACAGAAAATGAACTATCGATCTTTATGGAATAGTGACCTTATGAAATAATGTTCCAATATGACTTCCGCGCAAGTTGCTCTTATGAACAATTCTTATAGCTCATTTTTGTATCGCAAAATTTGCTTATTTCAAGAGATAGCAGTTGTTCTCATGAACTCCATTCACATTTATTATAAGCAGTGGTAGCTTGCGGAATGCATGTTTTTAGAAAAAATAAACAAATATTGTAGCGGTGCTTCACAAATAGTGAATTGATAGTCAATTTATTAGGCACCGTTGTTTTCAAGTGGGACATGCTTGTTCTTTGATACCTTTATAAATTTCAAGTAACTGCGCTGAAATAGACTTTCTTCTCCAGACGGCATGTCGTCAATTTTTGCCGCAAATGCTAGCAATGGCTGATAATTGTTGAACGGGTATTAAGTTTTCTTTTATGTTTTTCCACTACCTACAAAGCGTTAAGAACTCGCACGAGAGGCTGCCAGTGCGAAACCCGCTTGGTTGGTGCTCGAAATGCAGAGGTCGCTCTCCTTGGTCTGATTGAAAGAGCTGTAACTGAAAAAAGCTTACAGCAACACTCACTCATAAAACCACTGTTATTCTTTTTAACTTCTACTGATCTTCTGTATTCGGTTGTTATTATCTTAATTTCAAGAAAAAAAATAAAGAAACAAATTAGATGTGGTTTAGCTTGTGGTTAAACCCGGAGTTACGCGAGAGCAATCTGCATGGTTACGCTTAGGTTCGGCTTGAAAGTAAAGGCATAGCTTTTGCTCATAGTAATTTACTCTATGGTTTCAGCTTTATTTATGCCATAGGGGAATCACTTCACGTGTGAGCACCCCTTACCTCTCATCGTTGACCATTCTCATTCGGGTGTAGAAGACTTCTAGTGGTATGACATCGTCTCTACGTCGAACTCCGGGGCAAACCGCCGTCACAACTTTCGAGGTCGACGGCTGAGGGGGAGGACTTGGCTGAGACAGAGCTGCACCTTGGATCCTCGCCAGCCTTTTGACAGGTGCAAATAAATGTTATTTCCTCTCTCTCTCTCTCGAACCAACGAACGAACCGTCTGTCCTAGCAACTCGTTGTTGCCGTTCGCATTTACCAACTACCGACTTACCTGTCTTCTTTTCCTTGTTCTTCTTCGTCTTCCACGGTAGCATGGTTCAACGCCGACGGCTTGAAAACCTAGCGCAGCGTAGTTTTCGCTACAAAAGATATTGCTAGCAGCGGCACTTGCTATCAAGCACTCCCATTATCAAGTGAGTCCCACGGATATAAAACGGATATGACTAGTGTGCACTCCTGTTTCTCTTTCTGCAAGTGAGTTTGGTTTGGGTGTGTTTTTGTTTTAGTACATATGAGAAATAATCCTGACCCCAGTAGCTTCGTTTTCAGATGCAGTTAACGGAAATTATGCCAAACACAATCTTTATATATAATTCATCAATAGTCGCAAAGATGTACATTTTTCTCACTCAGAATTGAGAAAGGTTTCGCTTGCTGTGCGATTCGTCCCACATATCCTTTTTTTTTTTCATATTTTATGACCGCAATTCAAAAGTATACAATAACACCACTTCGGGCATCAATAAAACGAACCTTGAGAGTGCTCACTTGCTCACTAATTTCAAGATTTTTTCATAAAGGCGGAAATGGTGCGTCCCCTATTAACGCGAATGGCTCGTGAAACTTGATCGGGAGGGCGAGAACTGCACGAGAGTTCTCTTTGCATGCCTTCATCTGTTACCTCGTTGACTAATCAGCGAATTTTACCACAGATGAGGCCTGGTGCCAGACCACGTGGAGTTTTTCTCAGATAAGGCTTTGAATGCTAATCGCATTAAAAGCGGGATGTCATCACTAAGAGCAGGGCACAGAAGTATATTGTTTGAGCTTGAGCGGAAAAGAGCGGAGCTACTGCTGGATACAAATGGACGCAGGAGCATTCACTGGATGCAGCTATATGTTCTCATGTGTATTGTGAAAACAAAAACAATACTGTGTCAAAGTTTCCATGATTTATAAACTAGATACTACACAGCTGAAGCAGCTGAAAAAAAAAAAAAAATCTCCTCAGATGGTCTTGAAGCGATGCGCACTTTTATACGTAGTAAACGAACTAATCTTGCCTGATTAATTGTTTATAGATAATAGATTTCCTATGGCGCTCAACGAATTTATAGGACAATTAAATTGCCGGTATTGGCTCGTATTGAACTTGTAGAAACAGCGGGAAAAATAAAGGCAGGGACTGTTTTACCTTTCTATCGTTCCCGTATTTAGAGCTTTTGTTTCGACCTATCTTACGAAGCCACAACGGGAGCTTCGCGGCAATATCCTGCAGGGGAGTTTGCCAACAAATTTCGGTTGATGTATGTCGTTCTGGCATTACGGACAAGGTACCTGCCGACCTTTATAGATCCATTAACGTTGGTACCTGCGGCATAATCGTGCAGCGGCCATTGACCGCAATTTTCACCGCCTAGTCCTCACAGTGAGTAAACAACATGCTGCTAATTCACACACTCTGAGACTGGTGCAGACGCATTGGGGGAAGTCATTTAAAGCTTGCTTGTCAAAGCCGCAAGCGCATTCGGCGCAATGGTCCGACCACCCGAATAAAACTTTTTCATACATCCATGAAAGAAACAAGTACAACCCACATTTAACATATGCCTTCACAATAAAGCCCTTGTAAACATTGTGATATGGCGTCAGTTTCGCTGATTGTTTTTGGTTCCCTCTGACGCACTTTTAGCTACCTATTAACCTTTGTCGTGTAAATTAAGCGGAGGCGTGGCCGCTATAGCTGGTGGCAAAGCGACGAGAGGACAAATTTCGGAGGCTAAATGACCTCGGAACCTAAACTTTTTTTTGCCGCTTCACTGTAATGCTACGTAGAAAGTAAAGATTGGTTGGTTGGTTTGTGGGGTTTAACGTCCCAAAGCAACTCAGGCTATGAGAGACGACGTAGTGGAGGACTCCGGAAATTTCGACCACCTGGGGTTCTTTAACGTGCACTGACATCGCACAGCACACGGGCGCCTTGCTTTTCGCCTCCATCGAAAAGCGGCCGCCGTGGCCGGGATTCGATCCCGCCATCTTGGGAACAGTAGTCGAGCGCCGTAACCACTGCGCCACCCCGGCGGGGTAGAAAGTACAGAAGAAGAGGAAGGAAGAAAAGGAAATCTATTGAGATAGCTGAAAAAGTTGAAGCTCAAGTTCAAGTATGAAACGTTGTTCGATGCATGAATACTTTTTTGAAACATTTATATTCATAATACTGCCAGTTCGCCTCCACTGGTCTTTTATGACTCCGAGCTCAAGTCCAGTATATTGTATAGACTCCGCAAAACGATGACTGGTTTTGTGCTGACCTTGACATGAAATCTTCTTATCAATCTTGTCAACTTCAATATTTTCTTGCATCACCTGTAAAACAATGCCGCCACAAAAATGCAGCTTTTCTGCAATCTAGGAGAGTTCCAGTTACCTTTGGAGTAGAACACCTTGTTATGCTTATGTTGTGAGAAAGAAATCTGCTGAATACTGAGATATTTATTCGGAACACAGTTGGCGTAGTATAACAAAAAGGCAGATACAGACGAGATAAACTGAACTGTTATATCCTTATCGTTTGAACAGCTTATATATAGATATAAGAGATGATTACTTCTATGTGCAGATTACACGTATACGCTATTACTTTAGCTATGCATGCATGACTACGGAACTCCCTTTCACATTGAAGTCTATTATTTACTCTGTGTGCCGGGCCGTATTACTCGACAGTTTTTTATGCTTGGAGTATAGTCTGTAAGCGCCGATCTCTAACTTCTGTGCAGCACGCAATACCCCCATGTACATGTTGCGATATTAGCCCTTAATACTGTTCTAAAATGGTTCAGCAACACATCGTTTGAAAAAAAAAAAAAAAAAAAAGAGAGAAATTGGATGTACATTGCGCCAGGAGGCAGCCAACATTACTTTTATCGGTGTGTTGGCATTCTTTGCCGCTCACGTTCACTAAAGCTCACTGTTAGCGCTTTTCAATCTGCCACAAGAAGCAAAATTAAGCGTGGAGTGCCCCCCCTCCCATGAGTGAGAGTGCGAACAAAATAACTTAGGTGAACTCAACTTTAATCTCAGAAAATGTCTAGGAAATACGATGTTCAAGTGGGATCTCTCGCAGCCTCCAAGAGAGATCGATGAATCCGTCCGCTTTCCAGCAAAAGCCATCATCGGCGGCACGCGTCCGATCAGTGCTTGATATGAGGGCTTAAAATTTTAAATAAATTCATAAAGTGGCGTGTAATCAAGATATGTGTCATATTATTCTTTTGTTTCAATTTTGTTTCTTATAATTTCTGACACCCTTAAACACCAAAATTACCGCTTCGGAATGAATCTTATGAGAATTTTCTATGAGCATCAGATACGTATGTCGACGCTACCTCTTTTCCCGACTCCCACAGTAGTGCCCAGCGTCACCGCTTGGTGCCAGATGTGACGTCCCTCAAGAGTAGGCAGAAAAAAAAAAAGAGTGTACGGAGTCAACTTCAATATAATCGTTACCTCCTTCATCCTAGGCCCTTGGAAGTTTACCGCTCGTATGCCCAGCTGTGGAGAACAAATCTTTGACAAATTTCGGTCAAGGTAAGGCTTATATTGGCTATGCCACCTTTCTCTGTTTCGGGTTTTATACATAAAAGTCAATTCTGCAACTTGACGTGTCCTTTAGAGCGTTTTCAACTACACGAGTAAAGAGGAGGCTGACGTGGCAGACAGCGCGCATGACCGTGCGGAAGGCTCGGGTGCCTCTGCCCGTGGTCTGTGGTGCGGCTTTATTTTGCTTTCGGAGAAAATAACAAACTCAGACACTAACTTATTATTTGTTAGCATGCTTGAATCCTGTTCATTTTTCAAATTCATTTTTTACGTCGACAAGCCCATCCCTTTCCGTCCTCAACACCACAACAACAACAACAACAAACGTGGTAGGATTCTTATACTATTACCATCCTGACAGCAAATCACCACGCTTGGCTTCCTGGAAATGAAAGTGCGATACAGGTCACGACAACTCGATGGCCTACTTCTTCATGGTCTACGGTAGTTGGTTACGCTTTGGTCATGGAAGCCTTTAAAAGGGCGAGGCAGGAGATAGTGCAGACTCTCTTTCCTTAGGACTTTGTGCAGCAGGTAATAGGTAGACTACTTTTCTGACAGTTACTGTAGTACCAGACCTCAATTGGTCATACAAAATCAAGAAGACCATGACGCAACCTTTTTTTTTTTTTTTTTCACAAAGAAAGCTAAATACACGAATAAAACATGTTGATGTCATTTTGAGATTTATTACAGTTCTTCGACAACAAGGACCACGAGGAGTCAATGAACAGCAATAAGAAAAGACAAAAGAAAAACAAGAACAAATGACTAGTCAGGATAGAAGGGATCAAAAACGTATGCAACACACATATGTACACAACAAACCAACGAGGCATACTCACAAAGACGAAATCCCGATGCATTCCTAACTTAGCGCTTCTGGAAGGCGACAAAATCGAGCGCAAGCACAAAGAATTGTACAAAACGCGCAAGAAACAAGAAAATACGCGTCATAGGACGCCACATCTGACATATGATCACCGAGATGCTGCCTTGCGGCGTCACTTACGTTAGCGGCTCGTAAGTGCATTGAAATGTAAAACAATGATTGCCATATATGTACAATAAACAAAACTATAAACTGGGCTATCCGAAAATACGTTTCGCAAGTGATGCGCATGACAGGCCATGTGAAACGAAACCCCATTACATATCGCTGCTTGGAGACCTCCGTGCTTCAACACATTTAGGTAATACCTTACGCCAGCTAAAATGTAAATTACACAAAAACGTTGTTCTCAGCTCAGCGCTTCTTAACAAACATAACAAGGCGAATAATCCATAGCTAACGTGAGCTGGCTTCCGAGCTCGCAAAGTGCGCACATTCGACCTACGCAATCGTGCATACTGAAAGCCCAAGGCAGGAGAACCACCCTAATGCGATTTCAGCATTGCCCGCTTCGTCGCGCTAAAGTCTGGTCTCCACTACAACGGGTGCTGTGGTGTCTCCCGCGCAGGTGGCTGGCGTATGGTCTATTGCAACAATGCCCTAAAACGGCGCGGCGACGTCTTCAGGAGTCGATGTACTTCTCGAGCCAGGGCTTGTATTCGGACACTCGCGTATAGAGACCCGGCAGAAGTGGTCGGGCACAACCGAAGCCCGCGGAGATGACGCCGACCAGCACATACTTGGAGCCGTCGAAGAACATCAAGGGACCGCCGGAGTCACCCTGCGTACGATGCAAAGGCGTTTTTATATTCTCTAAGCCCCGCATTCTGCTAAGCAAAACTTTACCCAACTACGCGTGCGCTGTGGTACATCATATGCGCTTGTAATGAGCGAAACAAGATGAGGATGCCGAAAATTTTGATTTTTTTGTGCGGCACTAACCGCAAAATGCAGGATCAAAATGTGACAGTGAGCCACTGTTGTTGAAGGCCCGGAGTCGACACGGACAACCTGAAACTCTTCAACAGTCCAGAAAACATTGAATAGAGGAGTGTTTCGAATTTGCGGCTAGCAAAAATAAAAGCGAATGATGTAAAGAAAATACACGGAGCAGCCCTACCGATTTTCCATATTAAGTCCGACTGTCAAATTGTTAATGTGTTCAGCATGAGAACGTCATTTCCGCTCTGTCCAGGGCGCGCGTATGAGAAGTAATATTTAAAGTCAAGCTTTATAGAAGACGTTTGCAGCTGCAAGAGAAAGCATAAAGAAGTTGAAAGGTAAATAACGGGTAATTGATAACGTAACCTTTCTAAGTCTTCTCGTGCAGGAATGACAGCATGTCATGTTAACGGAACAAATTTAGAGAATGGAAAACTCTAATTTGATTCAGATATTTATTTCTTTATTTTTATTTATTTCAAATACCCTAAGGGCCCTTGCGAGCATTACATAGGGGGGGGATTCATCAAACAAAAACACAAATAATTTATAATACAAGCAAACGAAAAGCTGTAAGCGAAATAGGTGTCTGAACAATTTATACAGGCGACAGGAGCAGGTTTTCGGAGATTTAAAAACAAAATAAAAATGCACATCTAACAAAACAGGGAAATACAGCACTAAAAAAAAAAAAAAACAGGGAAGCGCTTCAGGGCACGTAATGGAGCACGTAACATAGGCGATAAATTGAAGAGCTAGAAAATTAAAATGCACATCAGATTAGGTTTGTGAATTCAAGTGCGTTCAATTCGAGATGTTCCAAATGTAGCCGTTTTTTGTTTTTTTTTGTTCGTTTGTTTTTTTTTGCCATGCGATGCCATTGCCGTGACGACTCGTGCCATTGTCGAGACGAAAGCGTGTCGTGCGTAGCGTGCTCGAGTTGCCTCACTTGCCTACATGCTTCAGAGCAGACTTTATGAACGGGAACAAGGAAACTTTCCTTTTAAAGTAAT
This sequence comes from Amblyomma maculatum, assembly GCF_055883805.1. Lineage (NCBI taxonomy): Eukaryota > Metazoa > Arthropoda > Arachnida > Ixodida > Ixodidae > Amblyomma > Amblyomma maculatum. Next base: position 91,728,434 of record NC_139349.1, on the reverse strand, counting down.
CAGTGGTTAAAAATTCCATCACTTGTAATCTCAAGCAATAAGCCCTTGCTTTTTACAGCTAACGAAATTATCTAGTCGCCGGCAAGCAGAAACTGAAATGTTTTTTTTTTTGCATTGCACATGCTGATTATCGGCTTTAATCCAACTGTTATGTTAATCCAGCGCATCGCATCCCCACAAGACACCAACATGAATGCAAGCTTAGTCCTTGCTTTTCTCGAACACACAAAACTAACCCAGCCATAAAATAGGCGACCTAGCTCATATTGCTCCCTCCCATTGCGCGAGTTTGTTAACGCAATAAGTCATTGTTGATCATTGACTGGATGAACGTCTCTTATCTATTAGTTTGTTTGTTTATTTTATTTACTTATTTTTTTAGTTGATTGCACTGTATGCTTACTCTACATTTTTCTTTCTGTTACTAAAATGTGCACTCCCCCCCCCCCCCCCCACCTCTTGCCCCAACTTTGCCACGGTAGCTCGAGATAGATTTGCAGTATGCAAAAGTAACATATGATATCAGAGACAGAAGCCCATCAACCAATACAGGTCACTATTTTATCAGCCAGTAGTTTTAACCGTACTTGCGGATGCAAATTTGGACTCCGGTTTCCTCGAGTGAACTAAAAAAATAAGATGATTATACATTCACATGCCGCATCTCTATCATAAAATTGCCAAACGTGGGGTACAGAGACTTTTGACCTCGATATTACAGTCAGTTGGTTGGATTTGATTAATCCCAATTATTATGACATTAATCAACCATCAAATGGGTTTGAACTACAGCTTGCATGTAAGCAGGTTAGGCGAAATCATAAGAGATTCATCTAGAACGTAAAGTAACGCCTGCATCAGACTTGCGTGATAACTAGATGACAATGAGCCTGGCACGAGCAGTGCATAAGCGGTGCTGTCGTGAAAACTGTAAACACGATGCCCTGCAATAAACGTGCGTTATTTGTGTTTTGACTTCAATGCTATCGAGTGCCGTCACTGCGATCTGATACAGCACCCACGAAAACTTTGTAACTAGACCAAAGGGCTATTAATGACGACAGTGCTTTTCGTGGTCTTAATGGCTTTCTGCACTGTGAAAACAAAACCAAAATGCATAATGACATTTACCTCTCGTTTAGGACCAACCGGCTAGACTGAAAGAGGCCAGTTGACGTCATTCCGCAATGACCGATCGAATTTCCTTAATGTGACCAACAAGGAATCCGAAAATAGCTTCCCTTTACATCAGGCCATCAACCATTGTGGGGCTCCACTCATTTCGAGAACGGATTGTAAGGGCGATTCAGGTTACAAATAACCCGTGTATGCGTACACGCAGTGCCACCGCCTAACCTTTCTGTCTCACGGAGAACATCTCCGTGTCGACTCACTGAGAAAGTATGCGGGTGCGTCCAATAATAGTCCCGAACGCGGCAAGGACGCGTTGTTACGCGATCCGTAGTCTCGCGACAAGCAGTCTGCGGTTTTTACCTGGCAAGCGTCCTTCTTGCCTTCCTTGAAGCCGGCACAGAGTTGCATGTCTTGCAGAGCCACCAGCTTGCCGGACTGGGCGTACCAACTGTTGCACTCCTCGTTGGAGACGATGGGCACAGTCACCTTCTGCAGAATCTCTTTCCTCACTCCCGAGAAACTGTCGGTGGGGGAATCTACAAGAGGGCGAGGAAGAAACCGGGGCGTTGAATGCCCGTTGTACGCCCAGATAAATAGTGGGGAGGGGGAGAGCACTGTTTCGCCGCATGCAGTACATTTCGCTGTCGGGTGGGGGAATAGCGATGCGCTGCACATTTACTGCCCCCCCCCCCCCCCCCCCCTTTTCATGCCCTCACTTGTCCACCGCGACCGAATAAGTTCGAAGAACGCCGGCCCTTGTTTGACCGCAGCCACTGATGCGTTCCTTTGTTGTCATTACTGCAGTCGGCGGTATTTTCAGCTACAATGTACTTTGGACGTCTCCGTACTTTTGCCGCAATGGACGAACATCGTTATGGCGGGCGTTGCACCCCGAAATGAATGCCGCGTATGCCCGCGCTTGCGAAGCACACATAAGTGGCCGAAGGGTTACGTTGCACGCCTCAATGGCAATGCCACCACGTGCCTGGAATATTTTGACCAGGGCACACAGTGGAAATAAGCTCTCGTAGCCTTGATGGCGGCACCGCAGAATTTTTCTGGGTCCCTACTTACTAGAGGGTCTGCAGGAAAATAATAAAACTTGGATATTGTGCGCAAAAAAAGTTTTATGTTAATTCGGCTTTGGGGAGAGAGGCCTCAGCGAAATATACTGCCATGTAGGAGTGGAACTAAGTCTCAGTATTTTATATACACACCATGCCGCAGCCAACATTAAATAAGAACACTAAAAAGCAAAAAGTGTGATGCACGGGTGAAGGTGCTAAATCTTTGGGGCAAAAGAAGGGCCCGCCGGCCTTTTCTATAGTGCCTTGGATGGTTACGTCAGGTAAGTGTGGCGCAACCGAAAAGTGATTCGCTTAACAAATAGCAAACTAGAGGTTACGTGCTTATTCTCATTATCATAAGCCTAAGAAATAAATCCTTCCCGACCAGCGTTGTTCCGAGCGCGCACGTGCCAGTTTTGCAGTATGATAAATCTACCAGTGCCAGTCTGAGGATCTCTTTCTCGTTAAAGGGTCTACGAAACATGGCTTGAAACTTTTGCTTCGGTGATTCCGCAAGATTACAGCTGATTTATTTTCCCTGTTTCAGACGAAAATGCTCTTTAATGACGTTGGAATGTTTAAAAATTTAAGAAACGAGCTTAGTATGACGAATTCAGGAGGATAAGAAATAACTTTACGTTACATTCTGAGTTACTCGACTAGCATTCCTTACATTTTGCACCCTCTTATTAATGTTTCCCGGGAAAACACGAAAATCGAGTTAATCGTCGTACCTTTCTCGACGTCTTTGATGTTGCCCCAGCCGGCAACAGTGGCCGACTTCCCTTGCAGATTCAGCGGTCCGTCCGGGAGGCAGATGGGGATGACGTAACGGTTGAATTTGATGTCATGCGAGAGTTGCAGCAGAGCTATGTCGTTGTTGTAGCGCTTGGGCAACGAATAGCGGGGGTGAATGATATATCGGACAAGTCGAATGTCTTGCGGTTCACGATCCTCCTCTGTCCTGCCAATGTTGTACTCTCCAACTCGAACGCTGAACAGTCGTGGTGGCTTGCTAAAGACAGATGGAAAACAGTGGTCTGGGAGTGGCGCTAGCAAACAAATTAAGGCAAGCGCACACACTCTCTGAAATCGAGATGTTCGTAGGGTCAGACATTAAATGCAGTGGGAAACGCAATAGTAGCAGGAAAATAATGACAATAAATGTAAAAAGTTGAATTCAATTAAAGCTACTACAGAAATCGGGGAATATATCATTAGCATAGGATTTGGCATGCATCTTGCTAACGCGTAGCACCAGGCGTTAGAATTGTTTTTGTTTTGCCGTTTTGTACCAATTAACTTCACAATGTTTCCGAGCTGCTCGCTCAACCTGATAACGCTTACTCTTAAAACAGCAGATGGATGTTCTGTGTCGTAGCCAGAGTAATACTAGCGCAAGAGAAATGGGCTGCATTTCAATGTCACCGCAGAATATTTGTGCGCTCATGGCAGAGATACAGCTGCCGGTGCGTCCTGTTAATGTCTGGCCGGATAATGATAAAAAGAGACAGTTGGCAGATTGCCAACTTACCTGCGAAGGCAATGGGCAGCAGTGACAACCCAGCGTTTGTTGAGAACGGCTCCGCCACAAAAATGCTGACCGTACAAGCGCAGAGATGCCTTTCATGGAAGGAAAGGGAACGCATGGTAAATCACACCGACTGACATCACAATCAAACGAATTTAGACGGAGTCCGTGCACAGTGCCTCAGACAAGCATATAAAAGTACTGGTACAAGGAAACGCTACGTCTTCTTTTGTGTGGTCTGTGTAGCGCTGTCTCTGTGAATGCTCCCATATTGCGCAATATATCGATTACAACCCATGTGTAAAACTGAAACACATGCAAACGTCTGTGCAACTGCAGAACCACAGTTTGTTACCTAATAAATAAGGGACATCATACGTGTCATAATGGCTCTATTTACGCAACCTTCCTTTTTATGACGCTGTCCCACTGGTAATATATTTGTATGGTGGATTGGGTCGTTGTTTCAGTGACAAACAAAAAAAACTGCTCATGGCGATGAATGAAAATGATCAAGCAAGCGGGATATGACACGAAACAAATGTTGTCATTCTCTACCTCTAAAGTGCTCATAAATTTGTTGCGTGTTCAGCAGCGCACTTAAACCGCTGGGGCCGGATACCAATGGAGAAAACGCTCCTTCCGTCACTGCAAAGCCTTCTAAAACACTGTGCCAGCAAACAAGCTGCAGCCACTTTAGCTTTGGTCGGCAGCACAGCCGCTGGTGTTGGGGCGGCGGTTGATTGCTAGAGATTGCGATGCGGCTGCAGATTACATATCGCGTTCTTCATAAAAGCTGCTTGTTCCGTCTTTGTCTCTTTCTCTTGTGCTTGTTCCGTATTCGCCTTTTTCGAGCTGTTACGCTGTGGTAGAAGTCAATTTTTATGGAAACGAGGTGGATCTGAAGAAAGATTTCAGCGAAAAAAGTGCAAACAAGGCAGGAGAGCAGGTGAAGGACCGGGCTGAGCTTCCACATGAGAATACTTGGAGGGGGCGAGAGATCTCCCCACCCGATTCCGGCATCCCTGAGAACAAAGGCGCAGGGAACATGAAAATGATTATGCTAGGCACACACATCAGTGGGTGGTGAAACAGAGAGCGCTGACAGAGAAAAAAAAATGTTAGAAAAGAAAAAAAAGGAGGGGGGGTTGAGCATTCTTCTGCACATAGTAAGCAGCTGCTAAAAGAGAGACAGATACCAGGTGGGGACAAGTGACACCGTCGCAGGCACGCTGGTACTACACAACAATGGGCCTTTATGCTATCTCTCGAAAACGTTGCTATACTTTATCTCTGAAGATGTTTGCAGTACTGGGAAAGGCATGGGCTTCGCGAACAAATCAGAATCACGCGCACTATAATAGGTAGTTGTACTCGTACCCACCTCTCAACCCAGCATGCTACAAAAGGCAATTGTCCTTCCACCGCTACTCCCGCCAATTCGAAGAACATGTCGAAGCACAATTATCTATTGTAATGATCCTGTATGGGTCAGGGCGCACCTGCCTCTTTCAGTGCTGCAAAAGGCGCCTGGGATGAAGCGCAGGGCAAGAATTCTCCTTACTCACCACCCAGGGAAACTCTCCGTCGTAGGCATCCTGGCCGCCCACAATCCTTCCGTCGCGAATCTGCTGCTTCCCGCACTGGTAAGTGCTTTGTTGATCTGCAAGAACCGCAAAAATAGCGGAGAATATTGAACCGGGTTGGTTAAAAAGTAGCTTACAAAGTATCGAACAGAGGCCGCACACGGGAAAGAAGCTATTACTTCCGAGTTTCTAATAGGCAGCGCTACCCGTGAAACTATCAAGAGAGCCGAATGAAGTATGCCGACTGCGTGATTACGTGTACAAAATGGTGCACCGAATACAGTCAGCAGCGCACATGTACACCCCTAAAATTTGAACTAGCTGCCACTCCATGTACCATGAAGAATCGGCGAAGCACAAAAAAAAAAAAAAATATTGACTACGGCGGAAAGCAAACATGGCCATCCTCAAGATGCACGTGTTGCGAAATAAAAAAAAGTTCATCGAGCCACATACGATTGCAGTGCTACCTGAGCCTTAAAAGGACGCGTGCAGCATGGCATGTAGAATAACGACTGATACCTGATTAATCAAATTCCAAGGGCCACGGAACTCATCGCAATGCTCCCATTAAACAATGCCACATGGTGGGAGCTCTGAGCCGTGAACGCTAACTCCCGTTGCTTTCCAGTCCAGTGATCGCAATGCGGCAGCGAGTCTATGGGAAGCGAAGCAGACGCAGGCCGGGTGAATAAGGAAGTCGGAAATTGCCTCGTGTTGATGCTAGACTGGCGAAATCCTGATCGCCCCAGGCAAGGGCGAATAGGGGCATAAAAAAAGAAAAAAAGGAAGGGGAAGCCCAGGAAGCAGCATACAGCGGTGGAAAAGTGCGGCGTTGGTTGGTGTAATGGTGTTGTTTACATACAATAGAACAACGAGCTAAAGGAGTGCCTGCATTTTTACGTCCAGATTATTGCATGCCTGATAAAACATGCACAGCAGCAACTACGAGGTTAATCATCGAAATTTCTGGACGCATTAGGTGGGGAAACTAATGTGGACTAAAGCCGCGACAGTAAACAAACGCGTTAAGAACAGGGAACTTGGTTGGATGAGCAAAAGTGTAACAAACTGCGATATCCTGACTACACACGAAGCAGTCAAATCGCAGTATTCATCAAAAGCAAAGACAACAAGTTAAGATCGACAAGTTATTGAGAGTTAGTAAGTGGCTGAGGAATCGGCTAAAAAAAAAAAAAAAGCCTAGAAACAAAAAGCACACAACAAGGTGGAAAGAGAACACGATAAAGTAACGCGCCTAATCGCACCTTTATCGAACGCACCAAAGCGGAAACTAGCACACGGGATATTGGAACCACGTACAGTGAAAGGTCTACGTACCAACGACAGCAGCATACGACGCAGCCGGGCGCAACAAAAGCATGCTCCAGGCCATCAAGACAGTCAACGAACTATAGCTCGCGTGGCTGGACATGGCTAGCGGAGGCCGATATCTTCGCTCCCGGTGACAAGCCTTCGCGATGGCAGGGCGACTTCGCGCTCGACTGACTTCCGACGTCGGCTTCCTGACCCGCCGCGCGGCCACGACCTACACCGATACTGCAGTGGACGTCTTCTGTCGGCCGTCAGAGGTCCCACGCGTGGTCGCGTGACGAATAGGGTGCGGACCTTTGGGCAGCGAGCGCGATCGCCGCCGCCAGGGAAATAAGGGGCTTCGTTTAGTTATACGGGCGTTTGTCATCGGACGCAGCGCTGTCGGATGGAAGATCGTCACAAGGAGGAGGAAAGGGAAAGAGTGCGACGCTCAGAGTGAGAGGGGAGCGGAGAGAGTGGCGATGTTACAAGCGAGGGCTACGACCCAGTGACCCCAATTTTTCCTAGCCTGGTAAGCCCAGTGGCTCTCTCCCCTCCTATCGCTTCTGGGAAAAGAACGTCTCTTGGGAAAGAGATGTCGAAAGCCACTGCCCTTTACCCACCTCTGGGCGGCCGTCGAAACTCTACATGGATGTTACAGTGGGAGGAGATAAGAATGGAAGCCCGTCGGACAGGGCGCGTCTTCTGGCTAGGTGAAAGTTGTTAGAAAAGGTGCAGGCGATGATCTCTTGTAGCATCCTTTCCATCATGCACGAGAACTGCTAAGTGAAAGGGAAATACATTTTGCTTTCCGTGACAAAGAGATTATCCAGATATGACGAAGAGAAAGGAGCAAGAAGGGCGGGTCGCCCCAGCTGCTAAGTTATCCACGGCTTTTCTCTGACAATGACGCACACACCCTCGCAGGCATAGTGAGATGCATTAGAGAGGCAATAATAACCCTAGGAAGTTTTTCTTCTCTTTCTGGCGCCACAACGAGACGGAGGGAGGGGGGATCACGACCTGGCGTGGGCTTAACTTGTTGACGCGGATACTGAGGTACCTTTCGACAATCGCACATCCAACACGTGCCATACGGTGCGACGGCAGGAAGTTACGCTTCTTGTCAAGAAGGAAAACAAGTAGAAAAAAGTGAGCGCCTGGCTCTGAACGAAGCGCCTTTATGGAGAAAAGGTATATTGGCGAAGCACAATAGTGCAGTGCCACACGTAAAGGGCTGGCGTCGCCTGCGAAGCTGTTCCAGCTGCAGCAGGCTTGCCATTTACCCGTACCGGACGCCATGCAACCCTTCAAACCATGCAAATGCATCCCTTCGAAGTATCAGCGCAGCAGACCCAAGACGCACCCCAAGAATCTGAATGAGTATACTTTCTCAGAGGGAAGAGCAATAGAAGAACTGGCGGGGTTTACATGAACTCAGCAAAAGTCGGTTCCCCTTTTAGAGGGAAAGAGTGAAAACCACGAAGCAGAGGACTATAAAAAAAGTGTCGCGTTCGTGCACAGTTCACATGGAACCGACAGCGGGAGTCTACTGAACTCAACGGCAGCGATTATGGAGCGCTTTGCGTCGAGGCGAAAAACAAGTAGACGGCATCCGATTTTGGTGTTTTTCCCGCGAATCTCTAGCATTTTCCGTACTGTCCTCCTCTCTCATTGTGCCCCGTCTCAACTTGACCGCGTTTACATGCTTCCTGCGCCGGAGTCAAGCCGTCGGGTGGAGCCTGCGCCGGATTTGAGTCGATTCGACCCCTCCACTTCGCAACCCGCCTCGACAGCGTTTACATGAACCCTGTAACTGGTTTATGACCTGGTAAATCATCTGAACCCGACAAAATTCGAGTCGGGTCCCATTTTAGTTAGGTGAAAACGTAGAACAGAGTAGAAGACAAGGCCAGTTACAGGTTTCCTCATAAAAATTCACCCTTTCTCTCGAATAATAAACTCAACCCACATTCTGTCATGAAGGAGTTGGTTGTGAATATGGCATCTTTTTGTACTTCGGCTAGGAATACGACAGTCTCGCCGACTTAAAAAGAGAGGTATATTTGCAGGCCAGAAGCATGAAAACACGCAAAAAAAAAAAAAAACGAATGGAGAAACATAACAAAATGTATATTGTCATGTGCCTCCATCTTGTGTGTACGTGTTGTTTTTTCAGACGATTTTGAAAGCGCAAATAACATTCTTGCTACCTCTACAGCTAACAACAACATTGTCTAAAGTAGGAAACAGCGTCAGAACGCGCACTGTGCGCGTCCCGCGAAATTGCGCGTGTTTCGGCAAAGCGAATGGTGTCACGATTCTCTACTCTGTGATCTTTTAATCAGGTTTCTAGAAGTTCTCAGGTCAAGAAAGCTAGGAGAATATTTTCCTGACCTTGGCGTTCCCATTTTGGAATGCGAAAACATTACTTCGCTAAGCTCGCAGATTTCTGTGCGTAGACCGCATCCGCAAAATCGTGTCCGCAGCAACTGTGAGTAATTGAGAAGTGGTAGAAGTTAATGAGTGGTGTAAATCGATAGAGGTGGACGTATGTGGTGCCCGAAAAGTAATTAGACCAATAAGTAAATTGGGTAATTAATTAGGGGTAAAAGTAAAGGCGAAAATGGTTCTTTAGCCAGTGGCTTGGCGCCAGATTTGAATGTATCAAATACTGACAGTAATTAAGTCAGTCAATTAGGTTGACGTCAAGATGTATCAAATACTAAATAGTTAATTAAATCAGCCAATTAAGGTAACGTCAATAATATGACATCACGCGACCGGAAATAGAGCCGAAAAAGGGCACAGGAAGGGATTGGCGCGCAATTTGAAAGTTCAAAGACTAAAATGGGTAAAAAAGAAGTGATTTAATGTGACGTAGAGGATGTGAAGTCACGCAACCGGAAGTGGAGCCAAAAAAAAATGAATAAGAAGGGATTCGCGCAGAATTTGAATGTGTCAAAGAGTAACTGAGTCAGTCCATTAAGGTGACGTCAAGGATGTTACGTCACGTAACCAGAAGTAGATAAAAAAAGGGCATAGGAAGGGATTGCCGCACAACGAAACCGTTACAAAAAACAGCCAAATTCAAAAACAGTAAAAAGGAAATAAAAAACATAGCAAAAAAAGCATCCATGCTTTCGCATTACTGCAATGCAGGTTCTGCAGTGCTCTTTAATTTATGTCTATTTAGTGTCATCACTTCCATTTCTAACTAAAAGAATCGCGCAAAAATGGCAGCATCGAGACACAGTGTTAAATTAGGCGTTTGTTCAACTTTCCATCACCTGTTGTGACCGTGCATGGTCCGCGCTTGCGCGCACTATTGTTCGTCTGTGGGCATGGTATTGATATGTGCTGTTGGTGCAAGGGCTCTAAGTGAGCCTGTTTCCATGAATCTTTTTGTGTGAGCATGCTTTGCTTTGTCGTGACCCTGCAACTGCCAAGTTGGCCCTGTCAAGGGAAGAAAAATACAAAGAAACGTCGCCCTGTGAGAAATAGCCTGAAGTGCTTTTGTTCAACTGTTCACCCTTGCCATCGAGAGGCGCTATTGTCAAGTGAGGAATGACTATTGTCCAAAGGAGACGATCGGAGTGACACGCCCGCTGACTCGCAGGAGAAGACCGCGGAGCATGAGGTTTAGGGCCATTAGAGGATTTCCCGTGAATGCAGGAAAGATTTGCAATTGCCGAAAAGGGACAATGCTGGGAGCAGTATTCGTGGCGCGCACGTACACTTGGGTTTCTGAGAAGGAAATCCACTTGCCGGAACCACCATATCGGATCTTTGCAGAAGAATAGAAATTTACCTCCTCGCCGTTCCCAAGCTCTAGCTGACCACAAGCGACCACGCCCGACGAAACAATACTGGACCAGTCAGTGCATCAGACCATCAGTGCAGTGATGTGTTCGATTGGTTGCCGATATCTGAGGGGTGTGCCCTGGAACTGATTGGTCAGCATCTTCAGAGAGGGGCTGGACATAGGGAGTTTTAAGGACGTTGCAGAGCACGAAATCAGGCTCTGAGTCCTGGGTAAACGGTTCATCCAGACGCTTCTCGCTATGAACCCTTCACGCTTCCCATTTTGCTGATATACCCTTTCTTCATCTAAATAATATTTCTCAAAGTGCCATTAAACCTTCTTGTATATATTTTACTAACTTCGAAAATTCAATCCTTCATCAACCCGGAGTCTGCACGCTACCAAGTGAAGGCCGGGTCGACTTAGTCCCAGCGTCACGACACACCCCACTACATGCGACACAGTTGGTTTTGTTCGCATTAGCGATAAGCCTACAAATTTCAGAACGGCATCTTCCAAGATAAACCTAAAAGCGTGTCACTTCAAGCAGGATCGCGGTCACGATAGAATAAAGAAAACTAAATACCTAATATAAAATATTTTAGGTTGCGATATCTTCACGGGCTTCGAACCCAAGCAACCATGCGCCCGGAATCCGAGGAAATGGGTGTCTGAGCATGTGCCACCCGTAGAGAAGAATCTGGCCGAAGAGCTAAATGCTGATACAGAAAAGTCATTTGAAGGACGTACGCTTGAGCTTCGCAGTAAAGCCCGGAATACATGCGACGTTCTTTTCCACAATTTTCGCGCGTCGAAAACTGCCGCGCCGACGCGACGCCCAGCTCGAGATACATGGAATGACGAAGCGGCGCGAGCGCCGCCGCGGATCCCTCGATGCGAAAGCAAATGCATTAGCGAGCGGAAATAACCACAGATAGAGGTACGTGAGAGAAGCGACGCTGTCCCTTCTGTTAAAATCGCGGAAGGGCTCAATCCAATGCTACAGTGCTAAATGTAGAAAGCGTACATAGGTCCCACGAAGATTTGGCGCGCTCGAATGAACGAAGATACCTCGAAATGTCCGCTCGAATACCAGCAGCGCGGTTCTTTTTTACAAATTTCGCTTCAGAGAGAAAACAAATACATTACAATCCGAGGGTAGTAGTATACTAAAAAAAAAGTGACATTCCGTGCTTGATGATGCGTTTATTTTCACAATAATGACATTTCAGCGGATAAACTGCCGCACACCTCTTCGGCCAATGCGGCCATGTTGACAGCGGCAGCTCAAACCAATAATGCCAGCTTTCCGCGCTCCTATTGGCTCGCGTCCTCAGCAAATTCCGGTTCGAGAGGACACCGCGCCGTCCGCGCGTCAAATATCTGGCAGAGCCAGATCGGCGGCAGCGCGCGTTTTTAGAGCAATACTACTCCAGGTTTCAAGCTTTTAGCGTAGCGCGGCGGTAGCCGCGTCTTAACCACGTGACGCTGTGACGTCACACCTCACGTGACAATAGAGTGAGAGCTGGGCTACCAACTCAAGCGGTCTGCAGGAGCTGTCAACTTGGGTCTCGCGTTTCACAAGGGACGGTTATGTCAGAATCAGACTGCTAGGACCCTAGCATTCGCGTTACCCCTATCGGCCATTAAGGCATGTTCATACGGCTTGGTTAAAGCGGGGCTTTATATGTTTATTTCATTTATTAACCTTAAAGACCCCTTTCGGGGTAACATAAGGCGTGGGGTAGATAAACATCGAATGTTACACTTTTCACAAATTTTCACATGATATACAGATTTCAATGTTGGCGTGGAAGTATGATGGACAGGTGATGGCAGCGACGGAGTGGGATAGGTTGTTCCAGTCTGACGCGGCTCGTGGAAAAAAGGAAGAGGAAAAGGTTACGGGCACGTGGACGAGAGATTTGAAGTGGGTGGCTGGTGCGATGCGAAATACGTGGCGGAGGTGCGCAGATGTATGGTTCTTGGCGTAGTGAGCTGTAAGAGAATTTATGGAAAAGGGATAGTGCGGCGACGGCAAGAAAGACTTCGTAAATTAGACTGTGATTTTGAAGGATGATACACTGGCTTCGTACGAATACTGGGAGAGAATGAAACGAGCTGCGCGATATTGGATGGCTTCAAGTGCATCGATGAGGTATCCTTGATGGGGGCTCCAAATGGGGGACGCATATTCAAGTTTAGGTCTTACCAGTGCGTTGTAGGCGAGTAATCTTACATCTGTAGATGCATGACGTAAATGGCGCTTGAGAAATCCTATGGTTTTATTAGCAGAAAAAATTACGTTAGTAACGTGTTCGCGCCAAGATAATGTCATGGCTTAAAATAATACCCTGGTATTTATATGAATGGATGAGGTCTATTGAAGTATTAACAAGCCTGTAAGAAAAAGAAAACGGTACGTTGATGTTTACGGTGAAACGAAATGAGTTTGCATTTGTTTGGGTTAAGGGTCATTAGCCAATCACCGCACCATTTTTTAACGCGGTTAAGGTCATCTTGAAGGGCATTTTGGTCAGAGACTCAGAGATGTTTTTTTATTGAGCGGTAGATCACGCAGTCCTCAGCAAATAGACGGATATAATACATGAGATGAGCTCTGGTAAGTCATTTATGTATATTAAGAAGAATAGAGGGCCTAGGACAGAGCCCTGGGGTACGGCCGAGGTTACAGGGACGGAATTAGAAGACTGGTTATTAATAAAAACTGTCTGGGAGTGATACGCAATGAATTTTTGGATTCAATTTAACATGTTAGGGTGCAGGTTCAATTGTGAAAGTTTGAGCAGTAAGCGTCGATGGGAAGCTTTATCGAATGCTTTAGCAAAATCTAGGAATACGGCGTCAGTCTGAATATTGAGGAAGAAGAAAAAAAAACAAGAAGAAGAAACGAGAACAAGCTCTGCGCTCTGATTGACTTATGTTCACCCCAGACAGTGCGAAATGGCGGCCACCCGCCACCGGACGAAGATATCTGACCATGCTATAGATCTGGCGCTAAGAGCACTATTTCGTGCCGCACGTGCGACAGAGACGTTGCTGGGCAAAGTTCGCGAGTTTTATTGAAGGCTTTTCGCTCCATGGAGATCGGCCTGGACGTGACGCCGAAGAAAAGCTACCCTGCGATCGGGCCGTTATACTGTCACGGACCTTTAGGCATTTCACTTTACATCTTCTTTTATGGTTTCAGCTTGAATCTCATTTGTATTTTTGTTTCCTGCCGACTTTTTCTTCCTGTTTGAGTGCAGTAGTTATTCATTGCGCTATAAGGCACATATTGCGTTTCTCTGCGTTCACTGCCATAATCTATACTACAGCGCTTTCAGCCGTCAGCTTGAAAATGGTCACACATTGATTTGGTGCTTGGCGTTCATAACATGGCAGAGGAGAAGAGTGGCCCAGGGCATGTGTGTCTCTAAACTGTCTGAGTTCTAGTGACATCACTGGTGCAACTGCTTTATAGTGTAATCTCTTAATGCAAGATCGGGCTATTGTCTGGTAGTCCAACAGTGATCTCGTCTTCACTTTCTTTTTCTTTTCTTGCGGGAAAAATAATGCGCTGACCACCGGCTTCGGTACGCCGGACGCTGGGGACGGTGCCTCAGGATGGCCAGGGTAAAACAACATTGCTATTGCCCCCGGAAACGAAGCAAGGATTCTACACCATTTCCCCGGAAGAGTCGACACCTTTCACCAGAAAATTTGCGACCGTTCCAGCGCCCCTTCTGTTGTGACAGTTCATTAAACCAGCTAGCCCGACCAGCCAACTGTACCTTTATTAATGAACAGTATTGCCTAACTTATGAGATCTGTCTTAGTGAAAGCTTAGAGAGTTAGGGAACTGGGGGGACGACACAGGGTACAAAGCTATCTGGACTGCATGCTGTGGTGAGTTCATTCATCATGCTTTTCCGCCATACCTTCTCCAGTGTCTGTCAGCATGTCAGGCACTCGGACATAACTAAGATAAAAAACAGCAGCTGCACCTGTTTTCAAAGTCAAGAAGACTTAAATAAAGAGTGCAATTTTGTGCGAAGTGAGCTCCGGAATTTTGGGTTGGGACGTTTTTCCCCGGGAACCTATCTACAAGAATGCTTTTAAGCGTAGTTTTTGTACTTTTCTGCTATCGCGCTAAATATGTTTTTTTTTTCATTGATAAGAAATAGCTATCCCACATTCAATTGCTTTCCTTAGTTTTACATTTATATAACATGCTCCCAATTTATGTTGTATATATTTACGACATCTTGTATTTCTTTGTGTTCTACATTTATATTACATAACAGTTGACGTTTTCGCCCGCTGTTATTTGTACTTAATCATTTTTGTTTTGCATGCTTGTAAAAGGAGGTCCCCTGTGCAGCCATTGGCTTTAGGACTTCCTCCTGTATTAACCAAAATCTTTGCATTCAGTCATTGCATTTAATAAATTCTGATTCCGATTTGGCGGCGCTGCATGGCCTTCGTGGGCAGTCGACAAAGTACGATTCAAGTGATCACACCTGTGGTGTATTCTTTTATTTTTTTATCGTTCCACCGACTGCATTACTTCTGTAAGTAAGTTGTACAACGAATATTTATTGCGCGTTTTGCTTAAGGCTTTTCCTGCATTTTACAAGCATTCGATAGTGTGCGAGATGTGAACTGAGTGCACATTACCACAACTTTTAATTTATTATACATTGCTTTGCTCACTAGAGAAAGCAACGGCCATACGATCACCTGGGGGACAGAGTTTCCCCTTGCCTACGCGGTCTGGCAGACTGCGCGCTTGATTCGAATGATGTGATGGCTCTGAAAGTTGAATATTCCGACTCGTATGCGGTCAGCTGTGCACCACCGTGTACGGTGGTGGCGGAGAAAAGGGGAACACTTGCCTGTTTCTGCACGTCAAGAGCAAAGGTGAGCGTGTTATGGTAGTATAAGTTTTTCTCTTCTTTTGATTATCTTCCTACCTCGCACATGGTGCCGGCTTTGATAAGCTGCCGGTACACTGAACTCTGTTGGTAATTGATTCCGGACCAGCATGACCACCAATGATTGTACTCACAATATTTCTGCAGAACACAGATTGTAGTGAAGCGTGATCTAGTTTTGCCCAAAGATCTTCATTTGGCGCAGCCATTATTGTTCGATGGCATGACCATGCTTTTGTGCGCCAAATTAACTTAGTGTGGCTTCGCTGAACTGCAATTGACGCTTGTTGTACATAAAATATGCAGCAGACGAAGCGGCGTCGGTTTATTTCGTTAGCGGCTGCGCCGATTGCCAGACGGCGCGATCAAGAAGCTGTTTACGAAAAACGAAAATACTAGTTTTAAAAATCTCTGCAAGTGAAGTTTTGTCGCTGAGCACACCAGGAATACGGTGCAATACACTGTTAATGTTCCAACAATGGCTTCAACACCCCTTGAAGTGTTACCGCATATAGTTATAAGGTGGAAGCATGAATATGCCTCAGTGCGTTGTGCCGTTCGTGGTGGAAACGATAATGGTTTCTGGCCCAAGTTTCCCCGTTAGGGGCTTAAGTCCACCTGAGATCGCCTTAGGAACACCTCCTGTCATGTGCCCAATATTTCCTTACATCATCTTTCTCTTTAAATTTCCTGCTCTGGCGAGTTCCTGATTTTGACTCGTTTATCTTTAATTGCCTTAATCTGTTGATAACGCCGAACAGTGCGGGTGCTCTTGAATTTTATTTCTGCTTATTTCTTCCTTTCCAAGAGGCTTTAAACACGGCAAAAACACATCCAAGCGATTGAAAGATGAATAGTAATGGTAAGGAAGTCAGCGAGATTACGGTTCTTATTGCAAGCTAGAACGAAGGAGGTTAAAGGGTTGATCGGAAATGTAACTTACGGCAGGCGTTCGACAAAGTTAGTCTGTGGCAGAGGAGCTATACCTCTCCATAAATCAGAAAAAAATATATTTGCAAGCTTCCTGAATTGCCGATCGCTCAAGCCGCCTTTCAAGCAATTTTCTTTCTATCAGCGCGCGACAGTTGAAGTTGTCTAGAGCACAGTGCACAGAGCATTCAAAGAGCATGCAGTTGTGTCAGTTTATCTCAGCAATGCGCTGAAGAATTGTAAACTACATCATTGAGAAATAAGTAGCGGTCTCTGGAAGAAACGCGAGGTCCCAGACGGCGAGAAAAACCTAGAGTCTAATTTCTTCTCTCACATATTTTGGTTTCGGCGCCGATAGCCGAGCGGTGGTTATGACGTCAATGTTTCATATGAGCCACGCGAGAACTAAAAAATATGCAGTATAATCGGTACTTCTTCATTCGTCGCAATTCCTGCTCTTGTCTCTCTCTTGAGATAGGCTGACGTTGCAGTGAATGAAAACGATAAAACAGCAATACGCAGCTTATTCATCCTCCTTGCCACCCATATGAAACTTCGACGTCGCAGTGATTGCTTGCCTGCTAAAACCCAAATAAGTGAGAAAAAATATCAATCAGACATAGTTCACGTTGCAGGCGAATACAACATGGTAATGAATTTACAGTAATGTCTAATGCGTCATAAAAAATATGCAAATATAATGAGATGTATTCGAAACTCCTGATAACGCCTCGCCACCTAGCGGCATCCGCGAGACGTCTCCGTATCATAGTCGGTGCTTTAAAATACAAATACATCTCTATTTTCTTGAAATAACTGGATGGTCTCTTGGGCTAAAAGCTAAACAAAAGCTTGATGAGATCCAAGAGACCATTTACATGGCCGCAGAATAATGAAAGCAGCAAAAATCTCAGTACTGTCGATATCATAGAAAAGAAAGTGAAAGATTAAAACAATGCTTATTTCATATATTGTAACCAGCAATGAACTAAAAAAGATCCTTTATAGAACAATGAAATTTTCATGCGATGCAAGATAAGCAAGATACAGAGATCAAGTGTGTAAAAAAGAAGAATGTAATTGTTTTTTTGTTCATTCCCTCTGCATATCCGTATTTGTTAAGTGTTGTTGGTTGGCTATGGGTTAGCGACTGGTATTTATAAAGCGTACGGAAACGAGGAACAGCCCAAACATCTGTACTTCTTGTTTCCACGCTAATATTTCGCCGCTCTAAAATTTGACAAATATTTTATCTGGTTTATAACTTCACTGAACAGAACAGGATTTGTGCTTTGTGGAACGGCACCTTTGATATTTGTTCGTCGTAATGCAGTCACACGAAGGTAAGAAAGTGAAAAAAAAAGTAAAGTCGAAAGATTTCTGATGTGTTCCTCTTTTCTTGGGCCGCCTCGCTGGGAAGACCGCAGGATGTCATGTCATCATTTACCGACCGATGAAGACGATGCACCCCTGGGAGATTTATGAATAAAAAAAAATAACCCTGGGATTGGAAAATAAAAAAACAATGACCGCGACTGTGCAAGTTTGAAGCCTTTCATTCGGGATGAAGTTTCCTGGTGAGCTTCATTTCTCCGCTTGAAAACTGACCTATAATGTCGCATGATCGTGTTGTGAACATGCATCCCCTTTTATAAGCGCGTTTTTTTTGTTTTTTGTTTTTTGACGGCTGAACTTGCCATTGAGCTTGCGATTATCCACGCGGCTCAGTTTTCAGTGATTGATATTTGCCGTCAGCAACATAGCCGCGAGACTAAAATCCGCCAATCTTCAGTCTGATCAAGATGAGGTAGTTGGCTCCTTAATCCGCTCGCTTTCGACAAAACACTGCGATTCGAAACTACACTCCAGAAACCTAAGTGATGTGTCATGCAAAAGAGCCGCTGTAACTTTGAACCCAGAGATAATTTTCTTATTTTTGTGGGGCACAGTGTTGGCAGAAACGCACCTTTTTCCGAAGTTGCCATTATAACTTTAAATTATTAATCACTCAGCGAGTTCAAAAGTGCAAAGCGCATATACGCGAGCTAGGATCCGTAAGGCAAATCGCAGACGAAGGCCACTAATTAACGTCCCTGTTTCACACCCTTGATAAGGGACCTTGAAACGATACTTGTGGCAATATTTTAATGCGACAAATTCTTTTTCTAGCTATAGCGCTGTAATCATGAGCTAGACTGCACATGCCATGTGCTTTTCTTCCTTTGATTTTGTTTTTCTGTTTTTTTTTTTTTAATATATATTGCCTGTTTCAAATAATTTTGATAGTGAGCACTTGTTCTGTCTTCGTCTCTGTCCTCGTGCTCGTGGTGCCTAAACAAAATGAATCCATACCAACTGGGCCAATTTTCTACCCTTTTGGATTTTGTAAAAGCGGCCTTTGTGAGGATTCGAGCGAAATTTAAAGTTTTGCTGTACCCTATAATTTCAAAATAATTAAACTATAGCAAAAGGATAGTTAAACATGGTAATCAGCGAAATACTTACAACATGGTTACACCAGGTAGAATTCTTCATTCAGACATGGTTTAAACTTGTACTTCTACCTAATCTTGGCTTTGACTTTCATTTTGGCTAAGCGCATTGTGCACATCTTTATGGTCACAATAGTAGTGCATGAGCAATGGTTTCAGCTTGGGTAACGATAAATTTAGACTTTACTGTTTCTTTGGTGAAGACTAGATTTATGCAGGATTCTCACTGAGAAGGCGCTAAACGACATCATTCCAGAGTGCTAAGCGCACTGCCGTCTCCGTTGTCTCCCATGGCTGGCTCAAAGTCAAGGCTAGATTGCTCCGCGCCCATATATCTCAGCCGCTGCTGACGTTTTGCTTGTTTCCATCACGCGACGATGTCGTGACATCAATCACATGATCACTCACAACGCCCCGCCCCATTCATCGCTCTAGCAAAATATATTTGAAATGTCACCCAAAAATCAAGTCACTCAAAGGTCATCGCAAGGCAAAGGTCACGCAAAAGTCAAAGGGTCAAGGTCATGACCTTGTAGTGCAAAGCGAAGGTGGATCGCAAGAGCACGCTGAAAGCTGTGGTGACATGAACCATCAAACGAGAACGCTGATATTGTGTGTTGGATTACAGGAAAGGAAAGTCACAGTATGTCATTCTTCTGTGGATGCCTGAACAGCGTAGCAACAGTTTGCCCTCACGCTCCTTGAAGTTCAAATGAAGATTAATGGTCAGACTCGCGAAGCGCTGCTCTGCCTAGCGTAATGAAGCTTTCGTTTCAAATAAGTGCTCCTGGAGACCATTTTTAACCATATTTTAACCTGCACCATCTTTTAACCTACACCAGCTACACTAGTATAGCAAATAACCATTGGAGGTACAGGAGATTTGTTATACTAGTGTAGCTGGTGTTGGTTGAAAAATGGCCCTAATTTTTAGCTATCACGTGACCACCCATAGAATAGAGTTGGCCACCTGGTTCAGCATGTGCGACGTCATTATTTCCCAAGGCCACTATAGGAAATAAAGCTACATTCTAAAGCAGTCACTGTGTATGTGAATACACACAGAAACGACACGTTTTTTTTTTTTTTTTTTTTTTTTTTGTTTGCGTACACCGTTAACGCTCAACACAAGCAAGCTGGTAGCTGTACGTTCATACCGCCGCTCATAGCTTTATATCGCTGATTCGGCGTTCGGCTGAAAAGCGTTAGCTCAGTGTTTCGGTTCGGTACCATTGGAAGGTTCCGTCTCCGCGTCCATCGCTGTGCTTGTGATGCCGGTGGTGGCAGCGGTGAAAACTTTTTAATGCTACAAGAAGTTTTGGGGTCTGCGATTCCGCCCCACCATGTCCAGTGCGTGTGATGATGCGTTCGTTGCACGCGTTGTTTGACTTCCTTCAACGGGCGAAGTGGCGTCCCTCTGCGACCACTGGTTCGACCGCCACGGCCCTCCAAAGGTCGCCTTCATTGCGGTTTTGAGGACCAAAGGTCATCGGTTGGAATTCCTCGCTGGCGCTGCGTCTTAATTCGACTAGTAATTTCGTGCTTCACATTGTACCAAATTGTTTGCCAACACTCCGAACTCTCTGCGTCAAATGACATGGGCCACAATTTTGCCAGCAGTGGTAGCTACAAGTGGCGCAAGCTTGGCACTCGTCCGGCTGGCATGTATATAGCAGAACGACCGCATGCTGGGTAACTGCTGGCCCAAAGGCTGCGCGCGCGCACGAGGGGGAGCCTGTGGTGACATCACAACATGGCCGCCTAATACCCATGCCACACGGGAAAATTAATGTCATTTCCATCGAATGACATTCGTTCAGTTTAATGTCATTTTTTCGACGCGCTGCTACACGACCAAAGCTAATGTCATTTGCAAATGATGGCAATTGCGATAGATACACAAATGTTGGTGCGCCTTTGAGAGAATGATAAGCGCTGTGAACGAAAGCAGCCTTTAAAGTCATATTTATGCCTTGCATGACTCGTAACTAACCTGTTGATTATGACTACCCATTATGAAGTTTGCGACTGCGCCGGTTGCGTTTGTTTACGAAAGGGTAGGGAACGTGCGCGCGTCGGTGCCTGGGTGTGGAAAGCGGACGAATTGTTTCAAAAACGCACATTTTGCACACTCCAAGTACAACACGAATAATAGGCAGTGGCTAGTGTACTGACCGACCACGCTTTTATTGAATTTTCGAGTATCGCCCGACGGCGTAGCGCACCACAGCCCCGTCGAGTCTCGTCATCGCAAGATCGTTTGCTGGGCATAAATGCCCGTCGAAAAATGCCGGACCCCAGCCTCAACAAGAAAGCAGACAACAAAATAGCATCACTTGCTGCGCCGGATCCCATGACCTTACCGAAACGGTGCTGCCCGCGAGAGCGGTGGACGACGGCGCTCCTGCCGTGCGCTACGCCCTGGTCGTCGCTAGGCCTAAACGGTTTCGCATCGAAGCCACAGCGGACGGCGCGTTGGGAATAGTCATTTGCCTATTCATGGAGCTGCTTATTGTAATTTCAATGGTTTCATAAATTTTCTGACGGTAAACGGAAGGTGTAATTTCGGCGACGCATTAGCATTGGAGCTACGTACTATACCTACAGCACGAGATCGGATGAGCTGCCTCACACCGGCGCTGCGGCTGCTATGGGGCTGCGAGTAGAAAATCGCTCTGGTTACTTATCACCGATCCTCAGTAAAGGCTATTTTGGAGGTTCCTTTATCCAACCGCGTATTATTTAAGGTCAGCAGATTTTGACGTTTTCTGACGGTGGCGAAAGAAAACCACTGTGCCTGCGCCCATGGACTGCGGCAGCCGCGCACATTGCCGCTCGCGCTGAGTACGGTGGCTGGTTGGCTGGTAGCGAGGGTTCAATTTTTTTTTTTCGCGATGCTATTTGGCATGTTTCACATACTTTATTGACTAGCTACAAAATTGTAAATGCACAGTAGTACTATAATGCCTGCGGCACGTTTGCAGTTTATTTTGGCTATATATTCTCGCTGAGTCTCTGGTGTTGAGATAACACATGCCCTCGTTAGTCGCATTCGAATGAGTTCCTCAAACTCATTCAGTGCCTAATGTCGTTTTCATCGAATGTCATTACACTTCCCCGTGTGGCAGTAAACAAATGTCATTTTGAACAAATGTCATTCGATGGAAATGACATTAAATTTGCCGCGTGGCAGGGGTATAACATATGGTATAGTTAACCCAGTTACATGATGACGTCGCAACACAGCCTCCCATGGCGACTACCTGTTGCGTGGGGACGTCACAATATGGTTACCCGAGTCATGTGATATAAGGGATGACGTCACAACATGCCTTCCCTTAGCGGCTACCTTTTTTACATGATGACTTCACAACATGGCTACCCTAGTCATGTGATATAATACCCCGATTACGTGATGACGCCATAAAGTTATACGTGAGATGATCATGTGGCTACACCAACAGTATACTTAATGTGAAATGCCGCGGCAATTTAATTACGTGGTGTATCGGAGATACGGAGGGACGCGAAATGTGCGAACGAAAGCAGTATAAGAGCTTACAGTATCAAAAAAAAAAATCTAAATTCTTGTGGGAAGCGAGTATGGAACCTTATAGCTACTGACCCAACCAATCAATCCTCGTGTTTAGTTATCACTACCTCGCGCTGTGCGTTGCGTGACGTCATCTTCATCAAAATCTATTTGTGCGCACTGGCGCATTGCCCTCCTAAGGAGCGTTAAGGGATCCCAAAATTTCGCAGTACGCTATTACTAATGTATCCAGTTACTGATTTCGCTTATCTTTTCCAGAAGCCTTAACTTGAAATAATAGCCTGGAACAGAAAGCGAAATGCATTTTGATAAAATTTCGCACATACTTTGCACTTGGCAAGCTCCATTCATTTTTTTCAACTCCGATGCATTTCATGTTAATAAAACTATCTTCAAACTTTTGTTTTGCGGAGCGAATTGGTGGAAATGGGTTGTTCGTGCGCATTTGTACTTTTAGTAAGTACTTTGCATCGTCCCTTTCAAGAAAGAGCTTAGGTCCCACAAATTTTTTCCCTCCCAATTATTTTCCCCTTTCTGTGAACAATGATGTGTTCATGCTGCAAAAACAAAATTAAAAGAAAAATAGTGCGCGTCACGAGCTATTCATTAATTTTCTTACAATACGGCAACATACGCTACAGAAAATATGTGCCACGTGTTGTGGCAGTTTTAGTTGTAAATGCTCACGTCTCATGTAATGCCTCTTCTAGGGTCTTTGAGGTTACAAATAAAAAAATAAATAAATAAATAAAAATTTTGAGTCTACCTAGAATGAGTAAGGCTAAGGATCGGGTCATTTCTAAAGTTGCTTTATACTTTTATTCTTCCATCCTTTCAATTTTCTCTGAGGATTCTCGTCCATACTGATTTCTGATATCTGAAGATAACTTAATTGTTTCGCCACTGACAGACAATATTTGGAGACTCGACAACGTTAAAATCTTTCTTCTGTGCTTTCCTTGTCTATCCTCGTTCACGCATATGCACTTTGTTAATTGCTTTTAAGCACTTAACCCTTCACTCAGGCCTTTTTTAACTCTCTCACACAATTAGCATACGGTCGCAGAATAGAACATTATGTGAAATACCAACCGCCATAGACAAAAAGCTGCGCTTTATTTAATCCGTACTGGGTCTACTACAGGCAGTGTGCCTGACTACAGGGATTTAAGTGTCCCTGGTTAGACTACATCGCGTGTGAATTCCTTCCTTTCTTTTGCGCTAACTTGGCCATTGATATCGTGTCGTGACGGCACACAACTCGCCGACAAATCAGTTCTCGGTCGTGCCACCTGCCAACCACCACCTGCCACAGACATGCCCGTAAATTCTCTCTCACAACACCAATGCCGGATTTTTTTGTAGAATGGGACCTTCAGCGCTATCGCGATAAACAAGCTAAGATGAATATCACGCAGTGAATAAATGCACAACGAAATGGCAGTAATGCCGACTTACTCTTAAACTGCCAAGAGACTACCCCTGTCGAGATGAGAAAATATTTCTCTGACAGAAAGGAGCCATCTCGTCATGAGAAAAGGTATTATAATAGTTTTTTTTCTTTGTGTAGGCTTGATTTTAAAAGGCGCGGTACGACACTAGCGAGTAAAACTAAAATAAGGGGCGATAAGTTGGAGTGACAAGATTAAATGCACTAGCAGCTTTTCTTACCATTCTATTCCAATTCTGACTTTAGGGCGTCGAATAATCCTTATGCACGCCCACAGTGTGGCCCAGATGTCCGGCTCAAGAGATTTGTCTACATATGCGATAAAGATCGGTAATCGATTCTATACCATTTCACTGTGAAGGATTGGGCTTTCTCTAGGGGGGAGGGGGGTGGCATCATCGATTTCATGCCATATTACTGTGAAGGTTGCTTTCGCATTGTGCACAGCAACAAGCCTCAAACCGAAAGCGCGTACCTCTGACGCCTCGAGTCCATGTCCTTGAACGTGAGACAAACACTGTGCGTCTTTCAAGCACAGGAAAGCCACAGGAGTTCAACACGAATGCCCTGAAAAGAAGACCCATAGAAAGCATTGTTTTTACTCCTCCTCCTCCTCTCGCATTTGCTGCACTGCCGGATCCACCACCGAACGCAAGCTACGCGAGCAGTTCCGCGGTGCATAGCCACATGCGAAGGGAGGGAGGCAATCGAGGGCGAGCCGTCGGCTGTTAAGTGAAGCGAGGATGGCTCCCGTTAACCCACATTCTCATCCGCCCCGGCGCTCCGAGGGTGCGTTATAAACGCTACGTTTTCCCCCGCGACGAGATCTGTGCGCGCGACGCACTTTCTCTCGGCGGCCGCAGCGTTGATCGGCCTTCGACGGCGTGCGCCTGCGACCGCTGCAGGGCCGCCCCGAGTTCGTGCTCGCGCGCCGATCTCCCGTCGCTCCTCCGGTCATTGCTTCTTTTGAAACGTCTAAGCTTACGCGGCTTTTAAGTCAGCCTACAGAGGCGCTTCATATCTGAAGTCGCCCGTGTTAATTTTTTCGGGGGGGCTGCGCGTTGAGGGATGTGGAAAGAGAGCCTCCGAACCTGGTCTGTCTATTTGATCATTGCGTGCCTATTGGTCTGGGCGCCCTTTGCTGACGCAGGTGAGTGATCGACGTGTGTTATCTTTGCTCTTCCTCTGTCTATCTCTCTTGCTCGAATCCGATCAATGCTGATGTTTAACACGGAAGGTTTTATGTTTTCGACACTTCGGAGGAATGCTTCGAATTGTCTTCGCTTAAAGGAACACTGAGGACATTTGCATCGGATTAATTTCATTAGTAAAATTGGTTCTCTCGCTCTTTCTGGGAATGTGAATATACCGGTGTTCCAACACAGAAGGGGAGGGCAGTGTTGCATAGTCTCTGAGATCAGTGCGAAAATTCCGTGCTGACGTGCGTACTTTCTTTTTGGAAAAACGGGGGTGATGGAGACACGTGTACTCCGTTTTGGGTGAAAAGGGTCTATTCATTGTTAGGATGCCATAGTCTGTCCATAAAAGCAAACATTATTTAGCCATCACGGTCCCTTTAAACAGAGTAGAGAAATCAGGGTCGCATAATCGCATAAGCCGTCGTCTCTTTGACTATCCTGAAAGAAACTGAAAAGAAGCACAGAAACTGGGGTTTTGCATAAAATTATAGCCTCGAACCCGAACGTTCTTTTTGCTTACTTTCTGAGCTGTACCAATGTATCTGCATGCGGTCTTTGAATTTTCGGCGCGAGGATGAAGACAATGTCTAGCTGGGTCTGAAATAAAAATGGTCTGCATGGAGCAAATTCTTTCAGCCCTGTTTGCCTTTGCATTCGCCGTTAACGCGAAGTCCTCTCCAGGGACCGGTCTAGATGCTCTCGTATTTTGGGATCAGCGTCTCAGCCGTTCTCCCAAAACTCCGCGAAAAGAGAACGGAAGCGCATTAGCCAAACAACATGCCGTAACACGGACAGGGAGCAAGCGACACACAGGGGCGTCGTCGTCGCCGAAGAAACCAAGCACTTACCCGCGTACTCTCTGTCTCTCTCTTCCTCTGCAGTTTCGACGCGCACGAGTAAAACTCCGTAACTTCGCCAAGCTGATTACCGAACGATTATGCCAAGCGGTTGCACGGTGGCTTGCATGGCGTAAGCGAGGCAGGGGCGGTTGGGCCGGCGCAGTCAAACCTATCGTTGGAGGAAAACGCGACGCATCAGAGATGCTGCTTCGTGCGGCACGCGCAGGCCACGCCGCGGGAAGGCGAGTGACATTCGCAAAGTGTGCCAACGGTACGATCAGGCCGCTGGCCCAGGTGGGGGGGAGGCGAGGCAGTTTGGAATGAGCTTGCGCACGCTTTCGGGCCGCCCCAAAACGGCCCCACCACACCCTTTACATCGTTCGTTTTGGTCGGCTTGTCGCAGCGTTCCGGAGGAGCTGCCGCTGCGGCCGGCAGCTGGTACGCCGCAGTCGAATCGTCGGTGGACGGGACGCATACGACGGCGAATTTCCCTGGATCGTGAGTACCCACGCGTTTAATTTCGCCGGCTATGTTCGACTAATTGATGCATCTGTCTCCCCCACTTGTGACAAGAGCAGGTATGCTTTATTTGCTACCGAAAGCAAGAAGGGTAGTTTCCCTGTTTTAATTATTTACTAAGTCGGCGAATATAAATTCTTATCCTTTGACGACAGGGAGTGCTCGCTTTTCATAACCTCTAATGGTCGCATATGGAAGCTAGAGGCGTTAATGGAAAAGGTAATAATCTGGTGCACCTTGTGGCTGCATTTCAGATCTGTGCGCTCAATGAAGTGCGGTTTGTTTTCTTATTGAATGATATTCATACAACGACAATGCGTGTTCCTCTGTGCCCTTGCGGCTATTTTGTTTGTTTTGCTGTGCCAGAGTAGATCTGTTTATCTTTTTTCGCATTGGCGTTGTTAGAATTTCTTTATGCCTGCACAGAGTCTCAATTGTTTACAACAAACTCCGTTGTGATATAGCTATGAGTGGGCCCCCCTTGTGAAAGGCTGCACCCAGGTATAGAGGAAATGTGTGCAATTTTCAGGATGAATGCCTACGTTTAAATTAGCGAAATAACGAAAGCCACATATACACCTCACACAATGCTCCACCATAATAGCATACAAGGCGAACTGCCTTTTATTGGCCCACCGTTTGAAACCAAGCGTTGATTTACAAAAGCCGTGGGTCTAGATTTGGTCTATACACGGTTTTCTATCACTTCTTCATTGCAGGTGTCAATAGGCCGACACAGTACACTGAAATAATACACGCCGACCTGTATCGAAAGAACGTGTAAAAGTTCGAAAATAATGAGTAAAGGTAGTCGGCAGCTGTATACTACGCACATGCAGGTGCTGCCCTCTATGCCACCCTTAACAGCAAATAAGGCGTGACAGCCTGCCAGAACTGCACCATCAGCGTCACCGGAGCCGAATATGTAAAAGGAGACAAAACGTTTGATTGTCCAGAATTCGATCCCCAAGAGCCTTGGAAAATCGACCACATGACACAATGCAGAGCCGGCACCAACTCCACCAGGATCCTTCTCTTCAGATAGGCTCTGAAAGAGTTTATAGCTTTAAATTTCCGACGGTCATCTTTCCGTAAACCTGTAAATATACTGGTACATGGCCTCCCAGATTATATAAACCAAAAGGGTAAAATAGCGTGGGGTATAGCATGGCGATAAAATTAAAATTCCTTCTGCGGCGGCCGCTTTTCGATGGAGGCGAAACGTATAGGCGCCCGCGTGGTGTGCGATGTCAGTGCACGTTAAAGAACTCCAGGTGGTCGATATATCCGAAGCCCTCCACTATGCCGCGTTAACAATAACCTGAGGGGCCCTGGTATGTAAACCCTATAAACCAACCAACCATCGTTTGGGTCAAATGTTGAATTAAAATGTTTTTGGAACTGTTAGCTATATTCTAGGACCTAGATAGAGCTCTCTCATTGCCACTTTCTCGAATCTTGTATGGTTCAATGTTTATTAATTTTTGTTAATTCATCAACTGAGTTCGCGTGATATAAATATAATCCGCTATTTAGACGACAAACATCAAATTCCCTTAAGCCTTTCGCTGCCAAAACGTATGCTAGTTTCTTTGAGCCATATGTCAAGTGATGTGGAACAAGCCCCAGAGTAAACAGATATTGGTTTCTATAGACATACAGACATACCTTCCGTCTGTTTAAAATGCTTTCGAAACAACTGGAGAAGAAGAAGACCGAAGAAGTTTCTATAATGGATCGTATTAATTTTGTAGCATGTAGGTCTTCCTTGAAAAAGTCGCTAAAGTAATCAGCAGCGCATCGCCCAGTTCACCACTACATGTAGGAACTCGGCTACTATAGAGTTGTGGTGCTGGACATGAGACAATATGGGTACACTGCAATCAGAAGCGCCCACGCGACACTGCAATCGATCTATCGAAATTATACAGCCATTCAACTACAGCTGTCAGGTGCTTGAGTTGCGACAGACGTGAGAGCTTATTATAAACGCTTAGAAGCTCACGTTAGCAAGATGCTCATAATTCTGTCCTGAAAATACCTCTGACAGTTTAACTTCGGGACCTTCTTCTACACTCGAATTATGACTCATACAACATTCACTGAATTGCAAATAAGCATCATACTCAACGATACGTGCAGCTTAGACAGAACGCAGAAGAGCTAGACAGGTGACGTGGATAAACAACTCTACGGGCACACCCAGAAAATCCTTGCAGTCCTCCCGATTGGCTGTGTGCCGCCACGACGCCACAATCGACAACGCAATCTTTTCCATGACGATATCTTTATTGAACATTCATATTACGCGTTTTACACTCTTGCATCTCGCTGTGTGCTGTGTTCCACTAGGCATTTCTGGCTCACACGGCAGAAGAAGAAAAAATGCTTTAATGAGATAAGGATGCGGCGCATTTGCTGAGATAAAGATGTGAAAGCTAGGCCTTCATAGAGATGTTGCTTTCAACGGTTGCCCTTTACGAGTGGTCAAGATGACGTGAATAATACGTGGCTTCAGCAAGCAAGAAAAAGAAAATAGCCCTGAAACGGGAACAGCAATGTCTAAATAAGGAACTTTCCTAGGCTGTTCACTTGTTAACGGTAATTTTGGTCGTAATGGAAAAAAAAAAAAAAAAAAAAAAGATGTTGCTACCGCTGGGATTGTCCAGTTTCTACCCAGTACATGTTTATTTAAAGAACGGCAATCACTCTGCGTTTGCCAAGTATGGCGACGTTGTGAGTGACAGCGTAGTAATTGAAATGCAGAGTGTTTTTAGCGACGTTAAACAAATGTTTGGCTCGCTTAAATTACAATTCGTTTATGCTGCAGGTATCGCTTCGAATCAACGGGCAGCATGAGTGCGGCGGCACAATTATCGGGAAGAGATGGATACTCACAGCAGCACATTGCCTCCAGAGGTAAGCTGTATATAATAATTTATCATTCATTTCTGATTATTATATAACCTTTTGTGTGAAAAAGAATACGGTCCTGGAGGTCAACACTCTCAAATGATGTACTACCTATAAGCGCCACTTTTCTGCGGAATGAGCGCGGACCAACTATCAGATCTCTGTAAAGAAATATTGCTTATCCAATAGAAGCTATTCTGCGCTCATTTCGAGGTTTCATTCCAAATGCAAGGGCTCTTTTGATAAAAAGGTGAAAGTGGGTTGGCAAGTAAAAACCGCAGCAAGGACAACATGCATTTTGCCTCTTCGAACATCGAATTCAAGACGCTTACAACGACGCTCACAACGACGCGTACAACGAAGTACAACGCGGGAATCAATGTTTTGATTTCTGACTGAGATTATGATACAACGCGGTCTCACGCCGGAGTTATCTTTCGTGTGTTTGCTTTTTATTCTGCCGTCTAATATATGGATAAAGAAAGCTGTCATCTACGGATTAGCGGACAATTTATGTAAACTTCGTGTGATTCATTACAGACTGTACTAGAAGTCGGCACTTTACGGGTGTCGAAACAGGGAGTGGGTGGCCGATGTCAGACAAATACACAGGCGTTCTGGCGAGGGCAGTGTGCTGGGGGGGCTTATATATATGCTGGTCTACCAACTATAAAGTAAGCAAGTTTAAATTATACGGTGTGTCCTAGCCCAGAGTAATCAACTCGGGGCTGATGAGATTTTCCTACTCTAGTCTGCTGTATTTTTTCGTTCACTAAACTTAATTCATTAGCGAAGACTCATTAACGAACCTTTTACTTATTGGTTTCGGGCATAAAGAGTCGGTCCGAAAGCTGTAGAATATCCCCAAGATCGACTACCTGCAGCGTTTCTGTCAAACTATAATTTATATAGCTTAATTGATAGGCCTTCAAAAAAAAAAAATGTTTCTCTTGACCAGCTGCTATCACTCGCAAAGTGCGCGTGCACACAACGTTTCGTTGGGGATAGCGATGCAGAGAAAAGCGAATTTTGTTCTCAGTGACATCTCTTGGGACTCTGAGGAGGCACCGCTATCACGCGGGAGCTTGTTTTATTGCGAGTTTTCGTTTGCGACAGACAAAAGCAAATACTTCACGTAAACGCCAGTTTCATTGAAACGACGTGGAGCTGTCTTTCGAAAGCACCTACAAATTGTGCATTGGCATATCGTTATTCAATTCAATCATTTAAATGTTAGCTAATTAGTATTTCCTAACTATAGAACTATGGCAAACAAAAAGTGCTGTGGACTAGTTCAGGCAGCTGGTTCACAACGCTGAGACAGACAGTCTATATAAGCGCGCGCGTGTGTGCGTGTGTGTGTGTGTGTGTGTGTGTGTGCGTGTGTGTGTGTGTGTGCGTGTGCGTGTGTGTGTGTGTGTGTGTGTGTGTGTGTGTGTGTGTGTGTGTGTGTGTGTGTGTGTGTGTGTGTGTGTGTGTGTGTGTGTGTGTGTGTGTGTGTGTGTGTGTGTGTGTGTGTGTGTGTGTGTGTGTGTGTGTGTGTGTGTGTGTGTGTGTGTGTGTGTGTGTGTGTGTGTGTGTGTGTGTGTGTGTGTGTGTGTGTGTGTGTGTGTGTGTGTGTGTGTGTGTGTGTGTGTGTGTGTGTGTGTGTGTGTGTGTGTGTGTGTGTGTGTGTGTGTGTGTGTGTGTGTGTGTGTGTGTGTGTGTGTGTGTGTGTGTGTGTGTGTGTGTGTGTGTGTGTGTGTGTGTGTGTGTGTGTGTGTGTGTGTGTGTGTGTGTGTGTGTGTGTGTGTGTGTGTGTGTGTGTGTGTGTGTGTGTGTGTGTGTGTGTGTGTGTGTGTGTGTGTGTGTGTGTGTGTGTGTGTGTGTGTGTGTGTGTGTGTGTGTGTGTGTGTGTGTGTGTGTGTGTGTGTGTGTGTGTGTGTGTGTGTGTGTGTGTGTGTGTGTGTGTGTGTGTGTGTGTGTGTGTGTGTGTGTGTGTGTGTGTGTGTGTGTGTGTGTGTGTGTGTGTGTGTGTGTGTGTGTGTGTGTGTGTGTGTGTGTGTGTGTGTGTGTGTGTGTGTGTGTGTGTGTGTGTGTGTGTGTGTGTGTGTGTGTGTGTGTGTGTGTGTGTGTGTGTGTGTGTGTGTGTGTGTGTGTGTGTGTGTGTGTGTGTGTGTGTGTGTGTGTGTGTGTGTGTGTGTGTGTGTGTGTGTGTGTGTGTGTGTGTGTGTGTGTGTGTGTGTGTGTGTGTGTGTGTGTGTGTGTGTGTGTGTGTGTGTGTGTGTGTGTGTGTGTGTGTGTGTGTGTGTGTGTGTGTGTGTGTGTGTGTGTGTGTGTGTGTGTTATAGGAACGCACCTGTTCAGATTAGTACTGCGTGTTTACGCTGATATTGCTGCGAATTCATGTTCCCTTTTGATACATCCCTCCACACTTGATTGTGACGCGCTTCAGATCTCCAGCTCTATTGTCACCAAAACCAATTGATTCGGCAGCTGATCGGAGGCTAGCCAGGCTCACCATGTTTAGGCGGAAGGGTATGGGGCGAAGGGGTATTGAACGGCACCAGAAGAGGAGACTAAGGAAACGCTCACGTTAGGATGTAGTTAGGGTCATTTGGGAGATGCAAACGAAAATAGGAAATGGTAGAAGAAATATCGAAGATGCGTGGGAGATAGCTCTTAATCGATGACAATGATGTCAAAAACAAAGGGTACGAAAAGATTTCCTTATGTCACGACGAAAATTAATGCCACTCTTGGGAAGATCTTTGCGTTATCTCACGAAGAAAATTGATGCCACTCTTGGTAAGAGGAATAGTTTCATACGTACATTAGTGGGTAAGTCCAAGGGATGCCAGGGGCTCAGCGTTGACGTCAGTGGATGAGGTAATGCACCCGTTCATTGTCTGGGATTCCAGGGTAAGCAAGAAGCTTTATCTTTTATTTTTCTTCAAATGCCCCTGAAAGCGCCCCTGATATGGGGAGCTGCATTCTAATCAACCTCGGTGTGACTGAAAGGGAGCGGTTAGGTAAGAACATCTAAGATGCCGTGTTTTAATTTTACAAAAATACAGCGCATATCAACCAATAAAAAACGAATTTTTTGTGAAGGGGGGGGGGGGGGGGGGGGACATATCCTCCTTTTTGTCGATGTGGAAAAGTTACATAAAAGTTGAATAAACAGGCTAGAATTTATTCATCGACTTTTCATACACGTACACATTGGCATCATTGCGGTCTGCCGTGAGATTAAAAGTAAGATTGACATCTGGTCCTCCAATAAGACAAACAATACTCACCTCTGATGCAAAAAGTGGCGAGTAGAAGTAAATAATTAAAGTATGTCAACTAATGCGCGTTTCACGACATGTAGAATGGATGTCCATTGAAAGACAATGACGTAGGGTCTGTTTGCGTCGTGTCATTATTTAGACGTACTAATGTCATCTGCGTTAATTTGGAAGTCCATATTAACCACACAATTGGTAACGCTAAACGATGCTAGGGTACCAGCGACAAAACTTTACTAAAGTGCCTGTTTCGTTAAAATCCTTACTTTATCTTGTCTGCCCCAAACTAAAATACTCAGTATCATTTTTTTTTTTATTCAACAACGTTACAACAATTAACCTTCTAGAACGTGCTCAGAATAACTCTGTTTGCTGCATTTTTTTGACAATCTATAACCGCACAGCCAGCACTGCTGACATGAAAGCTAGCCTGTTTTACCTTGTTTATTTGCTGTCACGCCGAACGAAATTGTTTCGTCTCTGCCATAACCTTTTTTGATTATCAATATTACCACGGCCATTTTGTATCAGCGCCAACGTTTCGTTTTTCACGAGTTGCCACCAGTACAAAGCTCAAATGAGACAAAGTCACAAAACACTTCTTAGTATTCCTTCATGCAACGCCCATCAGCTGACTGGAGCCACCTTCCGCAGTTACTGTGGCATTAACAAACTTTCTCCTTTTTCTCGCCAGTCCCTCTCTGCATTCCAGATTTTTAGTTGATTTAGTTTTCTTCGTGAGTGGCACGTTTTTTATCGCGCTTTTTTAAGTGCAAACGTTTTAGCTGATATTGGGGTTTTGTTCGTAATCTGTGGTTGAAAGTTTTGTTCTTATACTTTCGTTATTTATTTCGCATTTTATGCTGCAATTGAACTTACCCCCGCCTGTAATTCTTCGCTGATTGAAGGTCACTTAGTGGAGAATAAAAAAAAAAAATAAATAAATCATACAATTATTTTATAGCTTTCTTCGAATGGGTACGCACTGCATAGCTGGAGGGGAGAGCGGATACTTTGGACAGGTCATGCAGACTGGTGATTATCGGGATAGTTTCGACGAGAGCGGGAGAGGAGGATCAGTGTAAGAACCCAAGGTGTCTACCACAATCTGTGTCTAATGCGCAATGGAGTGTAAGCTGCAGCTCCGATTTGAGTTCGCAAAGCGTCCGCCTAGCAGATCGCCAAATCAAGGGTTTTGTGTCGTAGATAAGGCGAATACCTCTTTCCTGGTTGCAGTCCGCACCGTGTTGTGGAATGGGATGATGCAGAGGTTATCCGGGGGAAAGAAAGGGGGCCAAGAAGCAGGAGTGCGCGGAGATGCGCAATGTTCCTGCTCGTACTTTACAGTACGTATTTCATACGAGTACACAGTCACTGGGGTCAGTGAGTTGTACAGCGCTGACATATGTTCTATTTCTGAACAAAAACGCACACGATTATCACAATATATGTGAACTATGCGTTAACTGTTGGCAAACTGCAAACAAGAGATTGGGACGCGGCCACACAAGCTGATTTGTTTTTTGGCTCAGTGTTTTGGGGCCCTGATGGGTTTCATTGTTTTAGAGCCATGTCCGTCCCCAGGCATGACTCATGTTATACTAGCAACGCTCATAGCATCGGGTACACAGAGCACGTTCGCTAACAATAAACTGATTTTGTCATGACAAGTACAGAATTATCTGTTTTGTAGGAGCATTAACCGACATGAATATAGTGGGCTATCGCACTGCAAGCCACCACCTGCCGCGCAGATTAAATTATATTTTCATGTTAAGCAAGCAATCTCCTTATTTGCGAGGGATATCGTTGTAATTAACACTTACGCATTAATTCTCTTGGTATTAAAAAAAATTCCCTTGCTTCTACAATCTCGCAGGTTAGCTGTTCTTTGCTTCTGCTGACGATTTCGCTGTCTTCAAAAATCGATTGCACTTATTCAGCTTATACTTAATACAGCGCTCGACGAGGTTACTTTTATTGTATTCAACGTTTCTTTTAAGTACCTCGTGGTCTGGCCTATAGGTACATTACCACAAGTCAGTGGTAGAGAATAAACCCCTTCCGCACAATGCACAGGTTTCTTTTTGGGCTTTTTTGTTTTTGCGTGTTTCTTAGCAGTAAGCGAATGAATCATTTTAGTTTAGCAAGCCCAGCCACGGCCGGTCTCGAGGGAGAGCGCGCGCTCTTTCTTACGGCCTTCTCAATCGCCGTGGAAACAATAGGAACGTTTCTCCTTGAGTTGCGCTCTCCGCCGCCGCAAGGGGCGCGACCTGCTCACTGTTCGCTCCGCGTCTGCTTCAGCGGCGGCGGGTGGCTTTTGCCTGGTTTCGCGCTGTCGCTCGCGAGTTTCGTGGTGAGTGCAGCCCCGAAATTAAAGAACACAGAAGGTAGATGCTGCAGCGGCATGTCGTCAACGTACTATACACACGTGAACGGATATAAAAAACACTGTCGTTCAGCAAACGTTCGACAAGCATGGCATACATTACGGCATGGTAGTTACTTTTGTCCATTATAATCCTAATTTTTCCCAAGCCTGTAAGAGAATAGGAACAAAAAAAAAGTGCATGAGCAGTGATCACATCGAAGCTTCTTCAAGGCTAACATGACAGCAACTCGTCTGTAACAGCAAAACCGTCTTTCAGCGCTAGATGCGAAACCATTCATGTAGCACCGAAGATGAAAATTTCATAAAATGTAACGTAAATTGCAAAATGCTTGCATGATATAAAGTATTAGTATAACAGTCAAAGTAAACGTTATAGGGTTGAGTTTTAAATGTTATTACAATTCATATATTAGCCAATGTGTGGTATTATAAACATTATTTTAATTTTGCAAATAAGCATTGTTTTAATGAAATATTTACATGATATTAAGCTTATTATGAAACGATAAAAAATGGTTTGATATTCATGACACCACTTGTGCTCGAAGTGGTAAAAAGAGGCCAATAAATGATGAAGGTGATACTCGAGTCAGTGACTTACAAATGAGTTCACCTGCTAAATCGAAAGAATGCAAGAAACTTCTAAAGCGTTAAAGAAGGACACTCTCACTGAAGACTCATTTCAAGCCTTATATAGCGACCCATTGAGACTCTCTTCGGGAAAGTAAGGTTAATGTGCGGAAGGGAATGACATATGCTAGATGCGAGGGCGGCCGTAACAGCTAGCGGCACATGACTACATAGTCAAGACGAACGTTTCATCTGAGAGCAATATCAAGGCACTGAAGGAAGTGTTGGTATCTCCTACCATCCCATTTCCCACTGTCACATATTCCGGTTTACCTTACGTCGCTGGATATATCGTTTAGTTAATCAACTTCGGGTGTGACGCTTGCGCTATTCTTGAAACTAGCGAAAGAAGTAGCCCCATGTAGTACGCTCTTCTACGAGGACAATATTCTAGTGGACTGCATTATCCGAAACGAGAGCTTGTTGCCCTATTGGACAAGCTTTTTTTTTTTTTCGAAAATCTGCCGTGCACCTACTACACACAAATGTTCTCGAAGTACTTAAGATCCTGATTCAGTCAGCATTTCAGAACTCAACACTGAGTTGCCCGAAAGGAATTGACAACAGCTATGTTATTAGGTCCGCTTCTTTGATATTTGAAAATTTCTCAGAATTCCTCTTTTTAATTATTTATGCCAGGAAAGTGACAGAGAAGACGGAGAGGCCAACTCCTTATATTCACAAGCCGTGCAGGAAGAATTTGAGACTGAATTTTCTAGACGCAGGTCGCATTTGATGAATTTATGAATATATAGTCCAATGTGTAACTTTGAAGGACAATTTTTTTATTGCTGGCCGCTCTTTTCGATTCTGCTTAACTGTTTATGCCCATTTCATTGATTAAAAGTAGCCGCGAGACTACATATACATCTTCGGTCTTTCAACCGACTGATATGTTTTGAACGAAGCTAGAACAGCCCACTCCACTA
Organism: Amblyomma maculatum; assembly: GCF_055883805.1. NCBI lineage: Eukaryota > Metazoa > Arthropoda > Arachnida > Ixodida > Ixodidae > Amblyomma > Amblyomma maculatum. Next base: position 91,691,942 of record NC_139349.1, on the reverse strand, counting down.
GACAAGTGAAATTTTTGCTATATGAGTAAATGTTTGTTTTTTACTCTGAATTTGAGACGCGCCATGAATTTTTGCCGGTGCCTCTTCTGATCTAAACGAAAACGGTAGCGGTTGACAGAATCTCCACCCAACAGTTCACCATGCACTCACGTCAGGTCGCGCTACACCTGCTTAAAACATTCAAAGGCACATTGTATAGCCTGGTAAATTTATTTTTCTACAAAACTTAGGGGTAAAAAATTCTGAAGTGTACCCGAAGCTCCATTCGACCGTACACGGCCGCACTGACGAAGGAGCGTGCGCGTGAGCGGATAGTTGACTGCATTTTATTCCTCGCACACGATAAATGTACGATGTTGATTACGGACTTTGTATAAACCATAAGGGGCGAAATGTCAGGACCTGCTGGTTGCAACTGACGCGGGCGAAGCTAAAAGCGAGCGCGCGTTTCCCTTGCGCGTGAACGGCTGTAGCGGAGGAGCAGCAGTGGGGCGATGGCGACCCCACCGAAGCGCGGTGGGCGGTGGAAACAGACCCCATTGGAGAGGCTGTAAGAGAAGAGAAGCGCTTTCTCCCTCGAGACCGGCCGTGGCCCAGCATCGGCTGAGAACGCTATTGTACCGCCACTTGTAGCTACATTTTTTTTTCTGAGTTTATGTGATAGTTTGTTAAGATAGGGAAGCACTACTAATGTTGTCACTGATATACCTGGCTTTGACCTGGGGGCTTTTTCTCTAGCTCTGCATAAAGACAGCGCAGGGTTTAAATATTCTCCTTCGGCCGTTTTACGGAATCTGACGGGGGGGGGGGGGGGGGGGAACCTTCGCAGCCGCGTCGGAGCAGCTAGCTGCCATCGCCTGTCATCGCCGCGATCGGGCCCCTGCAGCGGCGGCGGCGGTTCTTCAAAGATCGAGCGACCGCTTGCGCTGTAACAAATGGCGAATTCGCGTGGGAGAGCAGGCGCACTCGAGAGCACTTCGAACCAGCTCTCAGACAAGCGAGCGCCCTCCAGTAGGAGAGCGGGAGTAGAATCACTGGCTTCCAATGGTAGAGGAGGAGGGGTTTTCCTCCACCGAGAGCACCCGAGTGCACTCCCGGCTGCTCCCTCGCCTAAAGCGAGTGTAGAGGAAGTCACGTGGCAGGAAGCGTCATATCCGCGCCATCTTTGTTTTTTGTTTTTTCTTGAGTCGGCGATGCTCAAAATGGCGGTTGCAAAGCGTCGGCGCTCGGCGAGCGGAAAGCATTGCTCAGGTGCTGTATGCATGTTTGAGGGTTGCTGTTGGCGTCGAAAGGGCCAAAGGAGGCAGATCGCCGCGCTGTGAGAACAAAGGCATACAAAACAAGCGGTTCTACACGGAGCGTTGGCCTCTCCTCGGGTTGCAACTGCCGCCACTGCGGGCAGGCGGAGAATGCTGGGAAGAGAAGTGCGGTCACATGGTCGTGGCGCGCTGCTCCCGAATGAGAGAGCGTTCCCGTGGGAGGACAGTTACACCCTCGCTCGGCGTGCTCTTATACTGCTCTGTACTGCTCGGCGCCTCTGCTCTCGGGCCCCCAACCGAATGCGCCATAACTGTTAGTCTTCGCTATCACTGCCCTGTGATACTGAAGACGAACAGCTGATTTTCGTTAATAACTCTGACAGAGTGCCCCGACAGCGATTCGTTTCGCACAGCGTGGCAGTGCGTATGTGCGGCTTGATATCCAACTCGTGTCTCCATGTTTTAACGTGTCGTAGAGCAGCTCCTCTAACCTTGTGATCGCGAGAGAGTTGAGATTACGATTCGAGATTTTCGCTTACGTAAAACTGCTGTTTGCATATTGGAAAAGAAAATAAATTCCTGTAACGTGATGAGAAGCCTGAAGCAATATGAATCAACCGTGCCTCGGTGTAGTCAGAAAATCGCTAGTTGCCCACTAAGGGAGAGTCGTGACGTTACTTTCAGTTAATGTGACGTCACTCTTGTTGAGGTGACGTCACTTACGGTTTTGTTATGACGTCACTTTTGCTCTGGTGACTTGAGTAATCATGAGTCATGACTGCTCATATGATTCATACACTCTTCTATATGTCTTCGGGGAAGACTGCTCATATGACTCATACGCTCTTCGATATGTCTTCGGGGAAGATAATTTCTTTCCATTGTTTTACTCGTCAGACTTGGAGGTTTTACGGAAACTTGAAATAAGTCAATGATAAAGTATAAGCAAGTAATGTGTGCGTATGTAGAAAATGTTTACAGCAAATTGCAGTTGATGGACAAACCTTCAGACAACTCTGAGGACACCCCACGGCTGCTCGAGCGTGAGGACTCCCAGCTAGCTCCAGTCAAGTCGTCGATTGAAATCACTACGGTGATGATTAAATAGAAAAATATATCCCAAACTCTTGGCACACAAAATTAAAAAATATGAAATAGAGCTCTCCGTAACATCATTATGGAGCTTTCCACTTCGACAAAATTGATATCAGGTTTTCTCACTCTCCTTGATTCAGTTGCCCCAATTGCGAAGCACCGCATGCGCACCAACGACGGGGCGAACATGAATGAACACGAACATGAAAGCCAGCTGCAAACCCAACTTCATCTGACTACTCCTCCATTCTCACAGGCTCATGGGGTCGTTCAGTTTCGATAGCCGTGACACTAGAAGACCATTGTACATTTCCTTAGAGCGAAAAACAAGGTCTAGGTTTCTGTCCTACTCGCGAATAATCTCGAAGTAAACAATACGAGACATGAAAAAAAAAAAAAATACGCCCCGAACCTCCCAACTTCTGTGCATCCAAATCACCAGCAGTTAATCACCATCATATTATTTAGTCGTGATGATTCACCGCATGACATACTTGTCATGACAACGCATCACATGGAATTCTTACTAATACGCCTCACCAATCATACAAGGACACTCAGCACTCGACATTACATATAAACAACACACGCCAAGCACGTCCAACCGAGTGCGACAGCGAAAGGTAAAAGGTCATTTTATGCTATCGTCTAAGAGAGCTCATCCGCAGTGGCCATCAATAGTTGTTCGCCTAGAGCAGTAGCCAGCGCCAACTAAGTACCGATTGAAGGCAACTGAGTCGTTACCACACCTGGGCACGCGAGTTGTTGCGACGGTAAAAAGAAAGGGGGAAAAATTCCACAGCCCTACAAGTACCTTTGGGGGAACCACCACCGCTGCAAACATCGCCTTCAGCGAGACCACGTCGAACTAAGGAAAACGTACGACGACAAACGATTACAGTGCCCCAAAGTGCATGGACGGTATTGCTCATAGATGACAGGACGATGCAGCTATCGAGCTAGCAACGCCGAAAACAAATCACCAAGAGTGCTAAAATCGCATCGACATAAGTATAAAGAGGCTCGATCACGTGAACTTTGGTAATACGACTATTGTTTGTTTCGGCCGTAGCTGGTATTCACCACTAAAATTGATTTTGAAATATCGGAAAGGAAGCAGCAGCTGTCCCACGTGTCTATGAACAGCGCAAACGCGCCGCGTTGGTCAGGATGGATGGAGTGAAAGAAGAAACAGATGCCACACTTCCGATTTCCGGAACACTACTTTGAGAAGATAGTTGACGGAAAAGCCACTACAACAGCTTGGCCTCAGTTTAGATATTGTTATCATTTGGCACCATCCCCTTTGGACACAGTCACAGGTCTGTTTTTACCGCCATGCAAAAGTTTTTACTAGAATCAAATCGTTTCCCTTGCTAAATATTTCAACATCACTTGTTCTACAATTCCAGTGTCAAACTCCCGTGTGTGTTACCACCTTTCATTTTATATTTCATTTATTTCACATTTTCTTTCCTTTCCTCTACCCCTCAAATCACATTCTTGTTTTTTTTTAATTACATGAAAGTATACTTCAAAAACTTTCTTTGCAACCCAACACGCGACCATGCGCTCGATAATTTGAAAGAGCCGTTATACGTCCGGCGCGGCCGTACGTCGAAACGAAATGGCAGGCCATGTGAAGCCACGCATTAAACTCCCTATGTGCATGCGACACTTTACTTCTGTGCACGGCCGCATAGGAAGAAATAGCGCTTTGAAGAGAGCGACCACCTATTCGCAGTTAGACTTAACTCGAAGCACAAGTATGGTGCACGCAACGATAAATTGTATGGCACCAAAAGGAACGCTGTACGACAGACGTCGGGTCACAATTTCGATACAGATTTCAAGCAAATTGGCGATACATTGGCGACTTGCTTTGTGCATCTTGCTGCCGCTTGATGACGCCATCTAATTTATTGCTGTGAACCCGCTGATCACGTATTCTTTCAAGCGTTCGCCACCTACGAAGGCCGTCAGATTTCTTGTAATTTTAAACGAAATGCCTACGCATCAACAATAAACATTTATTGCATCTGTCGCATTTTTATCGTATCTCACCATAAACAAATCGTACCTTTGGTGGCATTCTATCATGACAGCATTCAACACGTCTTGGGAATTTGACGCGCATAAAATTCTCTCTCATCGTTTTCACACTTCCCTTTTCGACCCTAAGGGTTTCTCGCGACTTATACGGTAACCTGTACGACATTGCCTCCGGCAAGCGGGTCAATAAGTGCGGCTACAGTGTAACGTGCAGTAATGATGCACGAGCTATACAAAGCCTCAGTTTGCAGGTCGAGCTAACTTTTCGACAAGTGGACTTGTCGAAACGTTGGCTCGACCTGCGAACTGAGGCTTCCCCCCTCTACCCTTATTCAGTGCTCTTTCATACTGTGTAACCAGCTTCTTCCGCTCGTTCTACCTGGGTACACATGAAGAAACCTTAAAGCGCAGTTATCTGGCACCCGTTCTTGAGTTTCGCGGTGTCACCGTCGACGTTGTCTCTCGTAACTAGCCCCACACATAAATAAATAAATCTTGTCTCCACCGGGAATCAAGCCTCCATCCCTTGGATCCCCAGCCGAATGTTTTAATCAACTGCGCCACGTCCGGGATCTCGAAACGCGCTTCATATTTCCCGTTTATTCTCCCATCCGCTTCCGCAGTGCAGAGTAGCAGGCCAGATTTTATATATTCCGACCAACCTCTCTGCCTATGCTTTCAATAAGCCCATCTGTCTATCTGTCTTGCCTACCGTTAGTATCATGATAGCGATGACACTCAAGCTGCAATTAGTGATAATGACAATGATGACATTAGAAATGATAATGACTGTGCATTTAGTTGATAATGATAATGAGAGGAAACGTGATGCACTGCGCGCACCAGAAACGCTTAGACTTTCCATTCCTGCACTGTAGATTTCACAGTGCTCTCGCTTCGCGGTGCTGCCGCTGTCCCTCGTAACCTCGCTAACCAGCTCCGCATCCAAAAACGCAAAAAAAAAGAAAGGTACCATAAGACAGAGCGTCAAGGAGAGGTGTGCATGACTTTGTCGGCTCTGTGAAAGAAGAACTAGTAACTAACTAGTAACTAGTACCAAGTAGCACAATGTGGGCTATGAAGTAGGGGCCCACGCTGGGCCCTTAGGGGCACCCCATACGGACCCCGACTCCCCGATGCGGGACTGCGACTCTTGCCCAGAGGGGCCCTACGTGGGCTGCCCAATTTTATCACGCTTGGTCCCAATTCGTACAGTTTCGACCCCGATAGCCAAATTTGGGCAGTATACCAAAGTCACTAATGGGACCTTTTGTACAGATGAGTGTCTTCCCATTGATCAACGTTAAAATGCTAATGTCTGCTAATCGCTCCAATACCCAAATTGCATCGGCGCGGGCTTTACGGATGCCAACCCGATTTGGGATGGCCCAAACATCAGCCTTCATGGGCTGATGTTTGTATTTTCGGGGCTGCCCAAGTCCCATAAACCATACATTGAGAAACACGGAGCACTGTTTTTTACCCTGACATTGTATACTCCGTAACATAAAAAAAAAATTTAATCCCAACATTATAATAATGCGGGCTGGCCACATCTGGTGCCAATGACGGCACCCCGCCCGACTGCTTGCAAGACACCGTACCGCGACGGACAACAAAGCGAGGAAGGGGAGCTTTTTCAAGCGCTGTTTGCTAACACGAGAACCATTAAAAAACGATCAATCACGGTTAAGTGCATACTGGGGTGGTGTGTTGTCGCAGTGATTTTCGCTGGGCCGGCGAACAAGCCAAACACTGCTGACGGCCGCTGTATAGGGTTCGCTTTCATTGCCCACGTCTATCACATGAATGTAACACCACGGCAACCTGCCTTATTTCTCAGCTGTTTGTGCAGCGTGACAAGCTGTTTGGAAACAAAATTCTCGGGGAAGAAGTTTCCGGCTTGACGGGCGAACGTGTTTTGTCCATGCCGCTGTTGTGTTTCCGCAGTGTGAATCAGGGTTTCGTTATGGATCAATAACGAATTGCTCAGATTTCCATCTTGGTGAGGTATTTTTCGGGCCCTTCGGCACGGGAATTAGATTCTACGGTCCTTGTTAACACTGTACCTGAGTGTGTACGATCATCGGCGTTCTGCAAATCTGCAGTGCCCTTTCATAGGCATGCTAAGTCCATCTACCTTGACTTCAGTATTGTTGCAGACCGTGTGGTCGATACAATGGGCGAGCTATTGTTACCTATTGTACCGGAAAATCAGCGTTAACCTATGCGTCGCGTTCAATGGGCCCGATAGCGTCGTCCTCGCTACCGGAGCACCTACGAGACTGTTTGGCGATTCGGTTGGGCTGTGCCCCTCACTCGCGACCACCTGGAACGGTGGGGCGGCGTCGTGCACCCTAGTGTATGCCAGAATTTCCCGCTCACGGAGTCTAATCGTCGCGTAACCCTCACCTGCACGGCGGCGCGTCTATTCTTGCGCAACGTTGATGCGGGATTCTGCGGACAGGGCATTGCTTCATTTGTTTCGCATGGTCCATCTCTCATTGACGGTTTCACACGTCTTTTAATGGTGGCAGGCTTGTTTAGTTTGTGGCGAAGTCATTGCGCAGCTATGTCTGGTGGGTTTCGGCGCCATACCATGTGGCCAATAGTCGGTCGCCTACACCGTGAACTTATTCGTTACTTGTCAGAACTCCTTTTCTTAGGTGAAGACGAGTTCCTGAGATAATGGTCCTGCCTTTTTGTTTTTGTCGTCAAGAACCGTGTTAAGCTGTTGTTTGGCGAAATCAGAAATAACGCACCTCCTTGAGACCGCCTTTATGTACAGCGCTGCATCATAATATTGCGTGAATCAACGTGCTCAGGTACTTCTTTCCTTGTCTCGCTTCACATCCCCAGTCTGAAACTACGTGCGAATGTAAAGTGTGAATGTTTACGTGTTGTGTAACTGAAAATCGTACATATGTGAATAAATATTTCTAGCTAATCTTCAAAATGCAATACGCATTGTGCATGGCATCTCTGTATATGTTCCTAGCTATTCTTACCCCAAATGTTTTTCTACACTGTGTATACTTTCACGTGCCATCTTTGCCAAAAGTAACAGCAGAACCTCCGGCCGGCGGAGCGAGCAGGCGCGGGTTGATCGGCGGCGCAGTGGTTGCCGTCGGTGGCTGTTGCTCTCCGGCTGCGAGTGTGAAGTGGCTAACGTAGGCTGCTCCCTCCCTGTCCTCCTTGGGGTAATAAAATATGAGTGGGTAGCACGTGCGGTGTGCGAGTTTGCGCTTTAGAATGTTGTGCACTGCAAAACTCTCTTAGCGCTAATGTTTGGCTAGCGCCATGCAACTGCGCTCTTCGTTAAAATACCTTGCGCATTTAAAATAAGTCCACAGCTCCAGTAGATGCAACACTTCGGAGAAGAAAAAAATCGTTGGAGGCACTTAGCTTTCTCTTATGTGGAGTAAGACTTAAGCCTTTCCTGCGACTCTTTGCACTCAACTGCTTCTGTTTCATTCATTGGCTTCTTTTTTTCCTGTTTTGCTCCTTCCTTCTGTTTAGCTTTTTATCTACTTTATTTTCCGTTTCGGTTGTTTTTTTACTTTTACTACGTTTTTTACTCTTGACTGTTGTCGATGTTGTAACGCAATTACGAGGTCTTGCATTAAAGCTTTCCAACATTTTTGCACGTTTTTGTTACAAAATTTCGACGTTCGTAGCTGTTATGACGTCGGCACACTATATCAACGTCCATGGCTATTTTGACGTCGAATTGACTTCTTTTTACTCCTTTTTCTCTTTTACCACTTTTTTAGCCTTGGTTGACTGATTTAGATGTTGCCGCTTTGACGAAGCCTGACAACGAAGCTTTGCAGTTTCGCAAATTCTGACTTATTTTGCATAATTTATGTCCGCGGCTGTTCTGACGTGCGCTCAATATATCTACGTCCATGGCTATTTCGATCTCGAATTGAAACTAATTATCCCACATCAAAACATTTTTGCCCATGGCCACTTTTTACCCTCTGACTCATGCACTCATTATTTTACTCATAGATCACGTTATCCTTAAATATAGGGAAGGTGGACACACTGTGCGGACGGACACTTTCTGCACGCACAATGAGCCTACGAAGGCTTTCGCCTTAGGTGTTTCTCCCGCTTGCTGAGCTAGGAAAGTGAGATGAGGTAAGGATCTTGTAAGCACGATGCTGTTTTTTCTGTGATGCCTAGTTCTCTGTTGTGACGCTTCAGTGAACTGGAGGATAGCAGAACACGCGGAAAAAATTACGAGGGACTTTAGCGACTAAAGTAGTGAAAAGCGAAAAGCTGAGTGCCGCATTCTGATAAGCAACGGGCACTAATTATTATTAATTAGTTATCAAGTAGGCAATTAATTTATTGATAATCATTGTATGTTAAATGTTTTGCTTAATTGTTCATCAATAGGTAATTAATTAATTAATTCGTTAAATAATAATTTATCATTGATTGGTATATGGTCATATAAGGCACGCATTCGCGTATACTGTGGTGGTGCTCTCGGATTGGTCGAGACCTCTATGACGTCATCCCGCCTTGGCCAATCAGAACGCCGCAAAAACGGGACACATTTTGTCCACTACAGCATGAACCATTAAAGGCTTTCACTTTAATATTTCATTCCCGCAGTTTTCATCTAGGCTATTGCTATACATGTAATTACGCGAATTTTCCATGTATTGGCTGCCGCTTGCTGACTCATTGGTGCGTTACTGTTTTTCGAATACAACACCAAATTCAATGCTGGAAATTTGAGCAATGAGTGTAACTGCTTCAAATTTATTTGCAATAGACCAAATGCTTGATGTAAATGCTTCCTAACAATTGATCCCCAACGAGAACATTCCTATCAGAAAGAATGTATGCGAAGAAATATTTCTATTTACGTTGAACTTCCAGTTGAACTGTCCCCATATTGCGGCCAGAGACATCAGCAAGCAGAGGAAGTCTCACGTTCTGAAGGTAACCTTGCTTTACATTGAAGGTTGCATTCATAATTCTGTTCATCAGGTTACTGATAGAAAAATTAAGGCGAAAGCTTTGAACGGCTCCTGACGGTCACGATTCTGCCTCATACTTTTGGCACACTATAGCTGTCAGTCATCCTGACAGCCACGCCGGGCATGTGAGAAACGCATCTTAGTTGTCCTTGTCTAACATCATGTCAACGCGATTGCTATGGAGACCACCGCCGCTGTCTACGTTTAAAGCCGTAGTTAGTAGTAGAGAGTGACCGGTAATGATAGTTAGAGGTAGTTAGTGATAGTTACAGGGATGGTGATAATGACAGAGATGACTGAATATGGCGTCATCACATGGTGACGTAATGACCGATGACAACATCAGGCGATTCACACATGAAGCTGACCCCACCGGGCGTCCGATCCAGGCGTCCATGCTGCGTCTTTCATATGGTGCTTCCTCGAGCGCCACGCCAAACAGCATACAGAAGACGCAGTATTGCAGAAATCAGCGGTTTTTCAAATTGGTTTAATGGAATGAAAACGCGCCTTTTTTCGTGGCTCAGTAAATGAGATGTGTGCGTGCGTGCGCGCTCGTATACCGGGACCGGATTCCCCAGCAGTAACGGCCACGGCAGGCTGCAGCTGTGCGCCGTTGCACGGTAAAGGTTTCAAATTAAATAGCGAAGGTCAAAATATTTGTCATATGTATTATTTACAGTCACAAACTTTACCACAACACCGCACACCAATGAAACCTGGGACTGTATGCCAGCTTGCCAAAATGGTATAAATTATGCAGCGCCACTGGCCCATTAGCACTCCTAAATGCTAAACACGTACTATGTTATCGATTCGAGCCTTTCATTTGAAAGAAAAGATTGCGAATGATGAAACATGATTTTTTTATTCTTTGCTAAGGAATCAGTGACTCTACCTCATGGAGTTTCTCTAATGTTGTCATAGTGAATGTTAATTTCTTTCTTGTAATGAAGAGCAATGTCCCAAGTGGGTGGATAAGGACAGGGAATCCCAGGAGCACGGTGTTGAAGTTCGCGGGCGAGGCGATGCAAAACCTCATTGCCTGGGATTACAGCATGGCTAGGAATCCACCTCAGTGTGACAGTGTTGCAACTTAGTTTGGTGAGAGCTCTGTGTAGATCATCCTGCACTTCTTCAGGAATGCGACTCGTATGAATGGCGCGTATAGCTTGTGTTGAATCAGTGTATATGGTATATCCTGAAGAGTTAGGGGGTCCTTGTGCGAGGTCTTGAATACTGGCGACTTTTGTCATGGTCTCGTGAGTTGCTGTAGGAGGAGGATCTATGCACACTTCCTCTTCCTGATAAATCTCTCACTACCACCCAAATACGCATTCTTAGACGCATACAGCTAAATACACGTCTTCAGTTCAGTTCAGTTCAATTCAGTCGTGTCCGACTCTTCGTGACCCTATGGACCATATCACGCCCCGCTTTCCAGTCTCTCACTATCTTCCTAACATCACATAACTTCATCTGCAGCCTTACTTCTTACTTCTGCCCAATCGTTTCTATATCGAATCAGACATTCCCCCATATGTCCAAATTGTTCTGAACACTACACAAGCTTAGAACATTGCATGTTTTCATGCCCCGTCACATGTAAATCACTTCACTTTCCACACCCTCCTCCCCTAGCGTGGCGGGCTTGGTTAGCTTCTGACGAGCTGAAAGATCAGTTGGCCTTGGCGACCCCGGCCCAGGACATTCTTGACGCTTAGTAATGCGCTAAATAAAGTTGTTTCCTCCACTTCCTCCTCTAGCTCACAGAAAATTAGACCTGAAAATCTTTCGTTGAAGGCTTGTGAACATAGATGACTTGTCTTTTTTTGTCGGTGACCACTTTCGGGTAACTAATGAGGAAAATGTTTACGAATTTCTCAGCTATCAAGCAGGTTGACCTTTTAGCATGGTTGTTGTCCCCATTCTAGGCACCTGAGCAGAGGTGACTATTCAAGCTGGGGCTCGATTATTGCCTGAAGAACCTGAAGAATATTTGTCCAGGGCAACTGCTCCACAGCCTTTTAAAAAAATGCACAATTCTGTCCAAAAGCGCCAATAGCTCCAGGCTTAGGATAACAAAAGCCGCGTTTGTCTTGGCTCTTCAGAAGCTTGAAAATTGGATCACTATAATATTCACTGGTCGTGCCAAGCAGAGTGCAGGCACCCAATGAGAGCGATTGGCTTGGCTATGTGCCGTCCTAGACCTCCTACAGTTAAAAAAAAATCAATCTGAGCGCCCTGCAGCCTCGCTATGACGGCAGCGCGAAGACAGGCCTAGTCAGGTCTGTAGCGCCCTCACATGACGAGAGGTGGCGCGAGAAGCTGAGAAAAATTCCCCTTGCTAACCTTTGTGGGGTTAGCAAGAGGAGCCCTCCACTACGGCTCCTCTTTCTCTCTTTCCACTTTCACTCCCACCTTCCTCCCTTCCCTTACGATGCGGTTGCGGTGTCCACAGAAAACTAGTGAGACAGTTACCGCGCCTTTACCTTCCTATAAATAAAATCAGTTTAAACAACTCATGCCGACACAATATGTTAGAAACTTAAGCAGACTTGGTGACCTGACAGTAGGTGGTCATAACGCGGCTTTTCGAAAAAGGTAGGTAGCACAGCCAGTATCTAACAGTAATTGATACTTTGAGACTGCAAGCCTTGTCCTCAGACATGGACAATGCCGGCTGCGCCTGCGCCTCTTCGTCAGTGCTGGAGCTACTTTGGGAATCTGTCGATTCCGTCTGTTTACGATACGGTTCTTAAACGTTTTAGTTCCTGCATTTAAAAGCCGCTGATAAGTGAACGTGAGAGATCATCGACGCTAATGAACCGCAATGCTACTTTCCGCTCCCATTTTGCCCCACTGCGAATATTCCGTTGCCGTTCTTGCTCTTCAGCAGAAACTCGCGCTGCCTTTCCGTGCGTAGCTGATGACGAATGTTCGACCGCAAGTACGCCATGACACACTGATACCACAATGCCACAGCATACTTCACTCGCCTCACTACAACCCGAGGCTTCCGAATCATGGAATCCACCGCAGTGTATCGGTTCCTGCAGGAGCATCGTCGTTTTTCATGCTTTGCGCCAATATACAATAGCAGACGACAGCGCGCTTTTCCTGTCAGTTTATTTGTCTTTTTCTTCAGAAGCTGTAACCCGATTGTGTGCTTACGTAACTTGGCACCATCCTACAGCATACGTCACGCGTACGTCACAATTCGAACAAAATGGCGAATTGTCGAGAGTAGGGCCCCAGGTGGTCGAAATTACTCCGTAAGCCCTCCACTACGGTTTCTTTTTCGCTCTTTCCACTTTCACTCCAACCTTCCTCCCTTCTCTTGCGGCGCGGTTAAGGTGTCCATAGAAACAAGTGTGACAGATACTGCGCCTTTCCGTTCCTGTGAACCAATTATATTATATATGCTAAACGATGACTTGTAAAGACGACAGCTGATTGGAAATATATATATATATATATATATATATATATATATATATATATATATATATATATATATATTGTAGTGTGGTAATCTTCATCGATATAACCACTGACATGCGTCGCGTGCTGCCGCTCTCAAGGACGAAGAAGTTGTTCGCTGCCTTGCTCTTTCGCCACGCCTGACGCTTCGCTGCGAGTCTCCCCTGAGCGGCTGGAATCATCTGGGTTCACCGAATAAACACACCCCTACAATTGGTGCAGGTGCTGCTGGGTACGTTCCCGTCCACCCTGGAACTAAGAAGCCGCACGTTACCCTCTGCTTCCAGCATGCCGGATGACACTGCCACGACATCGTCGCCCCTCCCAACCACCGTGCTGTGTTCTGGAGCTCTACGGCAGCGTGATCCGTGCTTCTTCAGTGGCACAGCCGACCAGGACGTCGACGATTGGTTGGCGGCATATGAGCGCGTCAGTAGCTACAACAGATGGGACGACGCTATCAAGCTAAGCAATGTAATCTTTTATCTGACTGACGTGGCGAACCTCTGGTTTCGCAACCATGAGGCAGACCTGCCATCTTGGTCTGCATTTAAAAAGAATTTTGCAGAAGTGTTCGGCCGCCCTGCAGTTCGCAAGCTCCGGGCAGAACAACGCTTGCGTGAGCGCACTCAGCAAGTCGATGAGTCGTTCACTAGTTATATAGAGGACATCGTGGACCTATGCAAGCGTGTCGATCCGCTAATGACTGAAGCGGATAAGATCGAGAACATCATGAAAGGCATCTCTGACGACGCGTGCCAAATGCTCTGGGTAAAAAATCCTGCCACGGTGAGTGACGTGATCAAGCTTTGCCAAAGCTACGACGTGCTTCGTAAGAAGCGCGCTTCTACCCGGCGGTCCGGTGTTAGAGACGACGCCATCTCTACACTTGCGCTGGGCGGTTCTACCCCATCAGAGGACAGCCCTTTACTTCAGCAAATCAAAGCCTTCGTTCGAGAAGAGGTCGCCCGCCAGCTATCGCTGGTCCCTCAGTTACAGGATAGTGGCCGCCTTGTTCCTGACATGGCTCCGTCTTTGGCCCCTACCATACGGCGTGCCGTTCAAGATCACATCGCTGACGTTCTTCCTCCCAGCTCCATGCTCCCGCCCAGCCCTGTGCTGCCGCCCAGCCCCGTGCCAGCGCAAGTAACGGTACCACTGACTTACGCCCAAGTTGCGGCCAGGCCGCTCATGCCATCAGCATCTCTTTCCTACCAGGCCGCTCCTTCCAACCTTCCTTCGCCTTTGCCTGGGTCTGCATTCCATGTCCCTATTCCAAGGGTACGCCAACGCCCTACGAACCCTTGGCGTACCGCGGACAACCGACCAATCTGCTACTCTTGCGGGCTGCCGGGCCATGTCGCACGCCTTTGCCGCCAACGCCTTCCACCTTCTCGACCTGAACTATGGAACTACTCCTACAATACAGACCAGCCCTCGCCGAGAAATCCGCCCAGTTCCGAATTTGTATCTCGTGACAATCAAACGTACACAGCTCGCCGATCACCTTCCCCTCGTCGCCGTTCCCCGTCCCCACTCCGACGTTCTACCGGCACCGTTGAGGGAAACTAACAGTCGCAGTTCCCGGGGCAAGAACTGCGCTTGGTTCGAACTCTTCAAGTCCTCGGTGTTCTCCCACTAACGTAATTCAAGTGTTTGTCGACGGCGTCGCAGTACTCGCTCTAGTCGACACGGGCGCTGCCGTATCAGTCATCAGTGAAGCTCTTTGCCGTCGTCTTCGTAAGGTGACCACCGCACTTTCCGACTTTTCGCTTCGCACCGCCTCATCACAGCGCATTCATCCCTCAGCGGCGTGCACGGCCCGTGTTCTCATCGAAGACGTCTTATACACCATCGAGTTTATTGTACTGTCTCGCTGCTCACACGACATCATCCTGGGCTACGATTTCCTTTCCACTCATCATGCCGTTATTGACTGCGCCCGCGCGGAAGTTTCCTTTTTACCTCTTTGTGATACCGTCTTGTGTGACGTCCCTACCCGGCCTGCAAAACTCCTCGTCGCCAGTGACACAGACATTCCTCCATTTTCTGCTGCCCTCGTTCCACTCTCCTGTGAAAGCGTTATTAGTTCGACTGTCTTCTTCACACCTTCCGACGCCGCTTCACGCCATCCCTGCCTCCTGCTTCCATTTGCGGTCCTCAAGTTCGAAGATGGCCTTAGTGCAATGTACGTCTCAAATCCATTTTCGTGCCCGTCCGTCCTGCTACGCGGCGAGTGTCTCGGTCGTATTGAAGAACTTGATCCAGCGCTTGTAAATACTCTTCCTGCAACGCCTACTTCATTAGACGTTAATGTGCTCAGCTCTTGCGATACAGCGACCGCTTCGACACCACCCGATGTTCTTCAACAAGCTATTGACGCAGATCTCCCACCCGCACAACGCGATCAACTCGCTGCTCTTCTACAGAACTTCACTTCTGCCTTCGACCTTCCTCACACTGCTCTGGGTCGCACGTCTGTCGTTACGCACGCAATCGACACTGGTACAAACGCACCTTTACGACAGCGTCCTTATCGCGTGTCGGCCTCTGAGCGCCAAGTCATTGCTGACAACGTGGACGACATGCTTCGCCGGGGCGTCATACAGCCATCTAACAGTCCATGGGCTTCTCCGGTTGTTTTGGTCACCAAGAAAGATGGTTCCATCCGGTTTTGCGTCGATTACCGTAGGCTTAACAAAATCACGCGCAAAGATGTCTATCCTTTGCCGCGAATCGACGACGCCTTGGACTGTTTACAGGGAGCCGAGTATTTCTCCTCTTTGGATTTGCGCTCCGGCTACTGGCAGGTACCGATGGCTGATAATGACCGCTCGAAAACTGCCTTTATAACACCGGATGGATTATACGAGTTCAACGTTATGCCCTTTGGCCTCTGCAATGCCCCGGCTACTTTCGAGCGCCTGATGGACACTGTTCTTCGTGGACTCAAGTGGCAGACCTGTCTTTGTTATCTGGACGACATCGTAGTTTTTTCTGCCGACTTTTCTTCTCACCTTCTCCGCCTAAAGGATGTCCTCACGTGTCTCGCCGGCGCTGGGCTTCAGTTGAATTTGAAGAAGTGCCACTTTGCCGCTCGAAAACTCACAATTTTAGGCCACGTAGTTTCTAAGGACGGCATTCTTCCCGACCCCACCAAACTTCGCGCAGTTGCAGAGTTCCCGAAGCCAACCTCCCTGAAGCAGCTTCGGAGCTTTATCGGCCTCTGCTCCTACTTTCGACGTTTCATCTTGAACTTCGCCTCTATCATCGCTCCTCTGACCCAGCTCCTTGCCGGCAGCTCCGACCTTTCCGCCTGGACTCCAGCCTGCGATAAAGCCTTTGACACTTTACGCCGCCTTTTGGTTTCGCCGCCCATTCTACGCCACTTTGATCCGGCTGCGCCTACGGAGATCCACACTGATGCCAGCGGTATTGGGCTTGGTGCCGTCCTTACCCAACGTAAGCCTGGTTACAGCGAGTATGTTGTGGCATACGCCAGCCGAACATTGACAAAGGCAGAATCTAATTATTCAGTCACAGAAAGGGAATGTTTGGCCATTATTTGGGCTATCGGAAAATTTCGTCCTTATGTGTATGGTCGACCGTTTTACGTTGTGACCGATCACCACGCTTTGTGCTGGCTTGCCTCTCTGAAAGACCCATCCGGTCGCCTTGCTCGCTGGGCTCTTCGTCTCCAGGAGTTTGACATTCATGTCATTTATCGATCAGGCCTGAAGCATACGGACGCGGATGCTCTTTCCCGCTCGCCATTGCCTAGAGATAATTCGTCTGACCACGTCTGTGCCTACGATATGTCGACTCTTACAACTATCGACATGGCTACCGAGCAGCGGAATGACCCCTGGATCAATGCACTTTTGAATTTTCTCTCAAGTCCTACTCCCGGTCATTCCTCCAAAGCGCTCGTCCGCCAAGCACACCACTTCTCCATTCGTGACGGTCTTCTCTATCGCCGCAATTATTTGCTTGATGGACGGAAGTGGCTTCTAGTCATCCCGCGTCATCTCCGCGCCGACATTTGTGCTGCGTACCATGGTGACCCACAATGTGCTCACGGTGGCGTATTGAAAACCTACACACGCCTACGTCTGCGATTTTACTGGCGTGGAATGTACCGCTTCGTAAGACATTTCGTGCGCGCTTGCGAATCTTGTCAACGCCGAAAAACTCCTCAGAAGTCCTCTGTTTCGTTGCAGCCGTTACCCTGCCCTGCTCGTCCGTTTGACCGCGTTGGCATAGATCTCTATGGCCCTCTTCCGACTACTCCTGCTGGAAACCGGTGGATTATTGTGGCAGTAGACCATCTGACTCGCTACACTGAAACATCACCGTTACCCTCTGCCTCTGCAAGAGACGTTGCTTTGTTCATTCTCAACAACTTGATTCTTCGCCACGGGACTCCGAAGGAACTGCTCAGTGACCGCGGACGCGTTTTCTTGTGCGACGCTCTCGAGGCCCTACTGAAAGAATGTCGCATCATTCATCGCACCGCTACTTCTTACCACCCTCAGACGAATGGCCTGACAGAACGCTTCAACCGTACTCTGAGTGACATGCTGGCCATGTACGTCAACGACGCTCATTCCAACTGGGACCACGTTCTTCCCTTCGTAACCTACGCGTACAACACTGCGATACAGACCACCACTGGATTCTCTCCCTTTTTTCTTCTTTACGGGCGCGAGCCAACCTGCACAATGGACGCGCTTTTTCCCTACCGCCCTGATGTTTCTGAATCGACGCCACTCTCGGACGCCGCCCAGTATGCAGAAGAATGCCGTCAGCTCGCTCGTTCGCTCACAAAGGAAAATCAATGGCGACAAAAACACCATCGTGACACTGGTGAGGCGCCTTCATATGCGCCCAACTCCCTGGTGTGGCTCTGGGTTCCTGCCACAACCGCCGGCCTGTCAAAGAAGCTTCTTGCTCGGTATCACGGTCCATACCGAGTCCTTCAAAAAACATCTCCTGTGAACTACGTAGTTGAGCCCGTTACGCCATCTGCGGACTTGCGTCGCCGTGGACGCGAAATAGTTCATGTGGACCGAATCAAGCCCTACTACGATCCGTCTGTCCTTTCGGCACCATGAGTCGCCAGGATGGCTCCTTCTCTGCCCGGGGGGAAACTGTAGTGTGGTAATCTTCATCGATATAACCACTGACATGCGTCGCGTGCTGCCGCTCTCAAGGACGAAGAAGTTGTTCGCTGCCTTGCTCTTTCGCCACGCCTGACGCTTCGCTGCGAGTCTCCCCTGAGCGGCTGGAATCATCTGGGTTCACCGAATAAACACACCCCTACAATATATATATATATATATATATATATATATATATATATATATATATATATATAAATATATATACCGGGTGTCCCAACTAACTTGAACCAAGGGTTACAGAATAATATATTTGAGGTAGGTCAGTGAAACCAATTGCATACAACTGCCAGCCTGTTTGCGCACTACAGGCAATTTTTTGTTTTGCAATTACTTAATTAGCTAATTACGTTAATTTTTCTAATTTAATAAATATCGACTTTAGACCAAAAATGTGAATTGGAAAGTTGTAGAGCACCTTTAGAAACCCCCATTCCATTAATTGCGATAAAGAAAGTCTCACGTGTATCTTTTTTTCCGAGTTCAGAAGAAAGCCCGCGAAATACAAATAATACCACGTGACAAGAGCATTTGTGCGCCGCGAATGTGGTGCTCTCAGTCGTGGCTTGAGCGAACGAAATCAGCTGCCGCTTGCGGCGGGGGCTAGCCAGCCACCGAAGTTTATTTGTTGTAGACCGTCATTGCACCCGCCACTGCTTCGGTGGTGGATGGTGGTGGTACAAACTTTATTCATTGAAGGCCAAAAAATTAAAAAAAGTAAAATTATGTTGCCGCCGTTCCGTGGGTGGCCTTCCGGCTGCTGGTCGTGGCCTCCAGGTCACGCCTGGCGGCGACTTCCGCTGCCCAGGTCGTAAGCCGCTGTTGAATATGCGGCTCCGAGCTGGCCAAAGCAGCCTCCCACAGCTGCGGGCTGTTTATTTGCCAGGAGACGGGGGGAAAGTGCGCCGGACAAGAGTAAAGAATGTGAGCATAGTCTGCTCGGGGAGAGCTGCAAAGCGTGCATTGGGGCGAGAAGGCACCAGGGTGAATAAGGGCAAGGCGTGCAGGGGAGAGGAAAGTGTGGGCCTGTAAATGGCGCCACGTATTCTGTTCGATTTTAGATAGGGACTTGTGAGGGGGAGGGAGGGATAATCGGGAGTTGCGGTAGTGGAGGGTGATGTCATGGAAGGTGAGGAGGGAGTCACGCGTGTCCATCCCGGGGTGGAGGGGGCCAGCTCGGTCGGTCATTTCGCGAGCGATAGAATTTGCCGCCTCATTTCCAGGGTGCCCCGCGTGAGCCGGAACCCAAAATAGTTGGATAGATCGGGAAGGGGGGGAGGAGTGCTTAAGGATATTGAGCGCAGAGGAAGAGATTCTACCCTTTGCAAAGTTGCGGACTGCGGTCTTAGAGTCGCTAAATATGAAAAGGGCTGGTGTGCTGGCAATGGCGAGGGCGATGGCTGCTTCCTCTGCGGCAGTGGAAGTGAGAGCATGGATAGTGGCGACGGAGAGGGGGGCTCGTGTATTAGAGACAGTGGCCAGGGCATAGGCGGGATGCGAGAGGTAGGGTGCCGCATCAACATACACGGCGTCAGACCGTGTACCGTACTGGCACCAGAGGGTGGAGGCGCGGGCAGATCGGCGAGCGGCATGATGCTCAGGGTGCATGTTCTTGGGAAGGGGCTTGACAGTGAGCATGGAGAAGAGGGAGCTGGGCAAGGGATGGGTGACAGAGATAGGGGAGACAGGGGTCAAGCGAAGGGAAGTAAGAAGGGCTCTACCAGGGGTGGTGCGAGATAAACGATCGAGTTGTGCCACGCGATGGGCATCCACAAGTTCTGAAAGAGTATTGTGGACGCCCATCGCCAGTAGACGAGAAGTGGGGGTGGAAGTGGGAAGCCCGAGAGCCGACTTATAAGTTTG
This sequence comes from Amblyomma maculatum, assembly GCF_055883805.1. NCBI lineage: Eukaryota > Metazoa > Arthropoda > Arachnida > Ixodida > Ixodidae > Amblyomma > Amblyomma maculatum. Next base: position 91,672,010 of record NC_139349.1, on the reverse strand, counting down.
GCGGATGAGACAGTTGACCTTGTCTTCCTCGGTACGAGACAGAAAGAGGTAGGGGAGGGAGTAGACAAGGCGGCTTAGCACAAAGGCCTGAACAAGACGACGGAGGTCGTGCTCGCGCATGCCGTAGTGTCGGTTAGCGACCCGTCGGATCAGCCGTACCGTGGACGACGGCTATCTTGCGGCGCACGTCTTTCTCTCCGTCTTCTTTTTTCTTTCTTGTCTATTTTTTTCTTCTGTCCGCACGAGGCAGCGAAGGTGGCTCAGCTACAGAGCCGTGCATTTTGTTTTCTTTCTTCCTACAGCCACAACAACGACGTCGTCCACCACTTAAGTGGTCCCGGGTGCAATGACGGCCTACAACAGATAAAAAAGAAAATATCGGTGCCAAGCTAGCCCATGCTGCAAGCGGCGTTGACCGGAGGTGGTAAAGGGTGGCTGTTCCTGGCTATACGGGGCCGGTACGGGTTGGTCAACGCCGCTTGCGACGGGGGCTAGCCTGCCACTGAATTTTTATTTGTTGTAGAGTGTCATTGCACCCGCCACCGCTTCGGTGGTGGACGACGGCTGTTGCGGCGCGCTCTTTCCCTCTTCTTTTTCTTTCTTCTCTACTTTCTTCTGTCCGCACGAGTCAGTGGAGGTGGCTCAGAAACAGAGCCCGTGCATTTTCTTTTCCTTCTTCCTACAGCTACAACAACAACATCGCGCAGCAAATGAACTCTCTTCGTTTTGCCTCCATCGAAACGCAGCCGCCGGCGGTCAGGCATCGGGATTTTGCGAGAATGCGGGTAGTACTGCTGCAGCACTAAATGTTCTGAAAACACAGCAGAATCTTCAGTGGAAAAATGCGAAAGCCTGAGCATTTCTGCTGCACACGGTACATCGCGCGCCACTTTTCCAGCACAATCGACGTTCTGTTGAACGCATAAAAGTTCACCGGCGTTCTATAATTGGTGTGCAAGAAAGGAAAGGCGCAGTATCTGTCACACTTATTTCGCTGGACTGATAAAATTCCTTGCAAAGGCCAAGGGTCAAATCGACTTAAGACATCGAGTTTTTGCGAGAATGCGGGCAGGCTGCAACACTAGAAAGAGAATGAAGTGCCGTAGTGTAGAGCTCCGGAGTAATTTCTACCATCTGGGGACACATAATATGTATTGGCATCGCACAGCACACGGATGCCTTAGCGTTTCGCCTTCATTGAAACGGGGCCGCCACAGCCGGGTTCGAATCCGCGTATTCTAATTCAGTAGCCGAGTGGCTTAACCACTAAGCCACCATAGTGGGTTATTCGGTCTTGATGTTCCCCGTGTAAATCTGAGGTGCTCAGAGTCTAAAAAAGAGGGTACAATTTGCCCAATTCCCTAGACATCTACACAGGAGGAAGATCCCGGAAGTGTCGCAAAGCCAAGACACTTGGCATATGGATACAAAGCAACTGACGCATAGATCGAACTATCAGGCAGCTTGCAAATACCAGAACGCAGATCACGTGAAATATCGAAAGAATCACCTGCAGAATACGAGGTATATAGCATGAAAAGTTTCCTAATAACTGTTTCACCTACTTTTATGGTGTCTGAAGCCTCGTCAAGCAACAAACAAAGCAGCCTTTTCTCCCACCACCTTTTTTGCTCATGCAAAATAAAGCATTTGATTGATTGATTGATTGAATGAATGATTGATTGATTGATTGATTGATTGATTGATTGATTGATTGATTGATTGATTGATTGATTGATAAGTTGTATACAATGTCTCCTACCAGGAAAAGTAGGAAAAGGAACAACTGGAGGCAATCTTGAGGGAAAGCTTGCAAATACGCCCTTGAACTACCGGTTAAACCTCGACGGAGAAATTACTTCAATTGGGCATGAACAGCACAGTGCAAGAACAAATGGAGACCCAGCTTCTCGCACAGAAAATAAGGCTGATGCTGGCCTAAATGGACAAAACTATGCAGAATATATTGGGCATGAGAGATGCATGCAGAGAAATACGGAGAGCATAACTAACGAGATAAGAGGAAACATTACGGTCAACCTTATTCCAAAAAAAAGACATTAATTTCAAAAATGCACAATGCCAGGAGAGAAGCAAGATCGGATCAGTGAAAAACATATACGCCGAAACTACAACGTACAGAGAAAACTACCTAGTGGTAGCCACCATGATTGATCCCGAACTTAGGGAAATTAACTGCGCCTCGATCAGAAGACCAACATTCTCGAGACTGAGAAAGCGGCAATCGCTCTCGCTGTCACTCAGCAGAGTCCTAATTACGCTCCTGATCACATCACAAAACTCAAACATTTGTCACAAACCGATTGGCTAGCCCCGCTTCTATTGGCCAATTCTTACCGGTGCACCTATTGACCAATATGAAAAGGGTTTGACTGATATGTGTGACAATTTTTTGGTGTGATAGGTTCGGCCCCTGGCCGAGGAGACCTACCCTCATCGGCACGAAGATCTTTATAGAGAACAGTGTCGGTCGCCTGGAGAGAAACTGCTGACTAATACCTACCTCAATTTGACGGCGGCTGAGTTTCAATGGATGCGAAACGGATCGGCGTCCGCATGCTGTGCGATGTTAGTGCGCGTTAGGGTAGGATCGAGGCCACTTCGAATACGTATTAAAAAAAAAAACCCAAATTTTCAATTTTTATCTTATTAAATTACGCAACCATTTCTGAATGATTAGCAAATGAAATTATGCCTCTACTAAATCTGTTCCAGAGATACAACCAAATTTTAGACTACTTGTGCATTTTGCAAAAACGAAACGAATATATCGGTTTGCCCATACCGAAATATTTTTCAGCATTTTCATGGTTTTTGCCAATTTTTTTCATGGCATTTCAATTTCAAATAGAAATAATAGTTTCTAAGCATGTGTATATATATTTCAGTTTGCATTTAACAACAAAAACACTCACTAGGGGCGCATGATATTTTGACCACATAGGTTGTAAGTTAATGATCCCGCGGACTGATTTTGCTTTTAAATTGTATATCACATCAATTTCTATAACCATTTTAAATGATTCGCAGAAAAATTGTACTTTTCAATAAAACCAGTCCGAAGATAGCCAAAGTTGCAAACCTCTGAGCATATTGGTAAACTGAAATTCTTAGTTTCAGTTTTCACGCATCACAAAAAAAAAAAAAAATGCTGTTTCCGTGGTCTTGATTTTTTTGCTTTCTAATCTTTAGGTCTTATAATTACACTTCTATCCATGCATAATTGGCTATTTTTTTTTTCATTTAAAACAAAACGCTCACAAGAGGGATGCATTGCATTTTGAGCACCTAGGTGGTGCATATTGGAGGTTTCCCCCGCGAATTGTAGCTGCAGACTACCTGTTCGGAGCATCGTGTACTCCCATGCCTTCACTTCGTTGTTAACGTGTTTAACTACATGTGAAAGGTGAAAGCTTGTTTAAACCTTGCTTCACAGGTGACGAACAGCGTATCAAGAAATCCTCCGTGACTCTATTGATGCCGCAAGAACCGCGAGGAAAAAAATCTAGCAGATGTACGGGCAAAAAAAAAAAAAAGTAAGCAGAAGAATAAGGGGGACTTTTGCTATAATATGTAGCCGATTTCAGCCCTCTTGGATAATGCTTTATGACATGTGTAGCTGTATAAACTTATTTTCTTTTTTTCTCGAAACTCGGCGTTCTGCCATTTCGTCTTACGCGAACTTTCGTAGAATTTTCACCAAGTAGGTACTTTATGGAAACTTTCTATACTTATTTTTCTTATATTGGGCTATGCAATAAACTAGGAAAAATGAAATGGTACTATAAACTTTATTTTTGTTGTATTTGCTTTAGAAACGTCCCTTATTGAAAACCATTATTTTTGGTAATTATGTCATTAAAATGACAATTCATGATATCGTAATTATTTTAGTTCATTGGACAGCTGCCATCTGATGCATATAACTGCCACAGTAACTTTGGCTGTGACGAGGTATATAAGAATTATGATTGCTGGCGTAGGATGCGTATTTAGTACATTTTTTGACGAGAAAAGTAAAGAAATTTCGTATATTTGAACTTACTGTTGAAATACAAGAAGGTGAACTTTAATATGAACCACTAATTTCTTATTTGTTTTGTTAATAAAAATTGTTTCTAAAAAGTGGCCTCCTACCTTAAAAATCCTAAGTGGTCGAAATTTCTGAAGTCCTCCATTACCGCGCTTCATAGCCTGAATCGCTTTGGGACGTTAAATCCTGCACACCAATTTGAGTGTACTCAGCAAAATCTACCCGAAAACGCCCCGCCGAGGTGGCGCAGTGGTCAGGGCATCGACTGCTGTGCCCAAGGATGGCCGCGGCCGCGCTTTTCGATATATACAATGAGCAAGGTGCCCGTGTGCTGTGGAGACGTCAGTGTACGTTAAAGAATCCCAGGGGGTGCAAATTTCCGGAGCCATCGACTACAGCGTCTCTCAACACCTGAGTCATTTTAATTCCCTATAAACAAAAGCAAACACATCCCACAATATATCAGAATAAATGCGGGGAACACCCTACGCTTTAGAATGTTACATGGACTTGTCAGAAAAGACAAGTAGCACCAATAAACACCACATCAACAGTGGAACAGTGGAAGGCTGCTCTGTCCTCCATGACGACTCACTGGCTCAGCTCCCCGACTGAGCGCGCAAGACTGTGGGGACCTGAACGGACTACTTGCCGCAATAGTATCCCGGCCCCGGCGGCCGTTTTTCGATAGAGGCGAAAAGCAAGGCGCCCGTGTGCTGTGCGATGTCAGTGCACGTTAAAGAACCCCAGGTGGTCCGGAGCCCTCCACTACGGCGTCTCTCATAGCCTGAGTCGCTTTGGGACCTTAAACCTCACAAAACCAAACAAAACCAACCAGTTTTTCACTCACTCACTTCCGCCTAGGTTCGTGGCAATGACATTGACCTTTGACCTCTAACTTCTACCTTCCATACGGTGCGGTCAGGTGTCAGTGCGATGTCAGTGCCCGTTAAAGACATAATTTTGTTCACAGAGAAGAAAGGAGCACTATCTTTCACCCTTTTTGTGGACACCTGACCGCGCCGTAAGGGAAGGAAGGAAGGTGGGAGAGAATGTGAAAAGAGAGAAAGAGGAATCGTAGTTGTGGCCTCAGCAGTTGGTTTCGAGCCCGGGTACTCCGGCTCAGTAATCGGGTAAACACTGAACTCCCGCGGCGGGGCCGTTCAAGATCCTCAGGTGGTCGAAAATACTCCGGAGCTCAACACTACGGCACCTCTCTCTCTCTTTCCGCTTTCACCGGCACCTTCCACCCTTCCCTTACGGAGCGGTTCAGGTGTCACAGAAAGTGTGACAGATGTAGCGACTTCTCTTTCCTGACAACCAATTATTAAGTCACGGCCACATCCACTTCCGGCTGGCCTGTCGTCACAACCATTGGGTGTCGACATTAGTCGTGTGGTTAATGTCGACGTATGTTTGAGTTTACTTACACATTTTTGGCTCTACTTAACTCCTCCTCCTATCATCTTATCGACATAATTTTTATCTGCGGAATCCTCATAGCATCCTTTATCGATCGCAACCATATACGTAATTGATCCTTGTTCTTCTGATACGACCTTGCCGACATATCCTAGTAAGGCTTAACTCGCAACAACTCAACCGTACCGTCTAGCCCGCAGCAGGCACACGACGATAGACAGACAGACCAAAGCATACCCATACCCCACTTTATACACCCATTTCTACCCTAATCGCAACACCAGTGCATGTATTACTTGCAAAGAACCAGCATAATCTGACCCACATATTAGGGCACGTCCTTAAATGTCAGCCACACCAATATCCACACCAAGCGGAACAGTAGGAGGCACTGATGTGCAGCTCAAGCCCTCCCGTTCAAGTGACAGTGGTGGAATGGGCTGCGTATGTCGCGGAGATCGAGGGCTCCCGACTGTCTGCTTCCCTATCCTCCCTACTTTAAATGATAGCAATATAGTCTTCATCAACTTCCCCGTCATCGGGCGAAAACCCCAAATGTCTTATTGGTGGGTTGAGGGGGAAGTGTAACAAAATATGTAGAAAGGCTATTTAGCGTAGCCGTTAGAGTAGATGCGATAGCACGTGTTCATTTGCTTTCTCAGCTTTTTAGCTCCGACGGACTACGGTGCAATGAGAGCACATTTAGTATGGCAGACTACGGCACAATCACAAATCACTTTCAGTTCCCTAGTTGTGTCGGACAGGACGACTCGTTGTTTTAAAGTTTCTTCTTCGACGATGTGCGACGCACTCAGCACTTTTAGGCTTAAACCGAGAGTTTCACTATGTCAGGTATCAGCCAAGGTCCCCTTGGCAGGCCTCTTGACCTTCAACGATCCAGAGATAAGAGTGTAGCTATACATTAATCATAGTACCACTTATGGTGCACCCCTACTAGACAACTTTGACCTTTGACGGCAGATACATGATCACGTGTTTCCTCTTGTAGCGGACGGCATCCTCGGCTGCATATTCTCGGCAATTTAACGCTGCTAAACCATGTCGCGCCATCGTGATCATCATCCCTAAGACTATACCCCTGCACGCCAAAGACCGCCCCCATATTCTTCCAATTAACCCAGTCCTGCGCTGGCTGCACCAAGTTGACCACTGCATATTTCCTAACCTCGTCCACCCACCAACTTTTGTGCCATCCCCTGCTAAGGTTTCCTTTCCTTGGAATCGGATTCGATGCCCTTACCGACCATATGATATCCTCTGTTCGCACTACATGTCCTGTCCATGCCGATTTCTTCTTGATTTCGGCTAGATTATTCTTACCTTCAGTTATTTCTCCGGCCCACTCTGCACACTTCCTATCTTTTATCCTTAAACCTACCATTTTCCGTTCCATAGGCCTCTGAGTTGTACCCGGCTTCAGTAGAACCATTTTCATTATCCTCCACGTTTCAACCCCATATGTTAGTACAGGTAAGATGCAATTATTATATTGCTTCCTCTTCAGCAATATCAGCGACCTGCCAGTCATGACCTATGAGTGTTTGCCAAATTCACTCCATCCCAATCTTATCCTCTTTTTTATTTCCCTTTCGTGGTCAGAATCTGTAGTTACTGTCTGTCCTAAGTAGACATATTCGCCTACCACTTGCAGTGCTTCGCTACCTATAGTAAACTGCTTTTACTTTCCTATGCTGTAGAGCATTACCTTAGTATTCTCCATAATAATTTTAGGCCTACCTTTGTGCCCTTGCAGTTTAGTTCATTATTCATTTTCCCAAATTCACCCCGTGCAAAACAATGCATGCGCAAGTATAAACCTGGGCCTAGCCAAAGCAAAAACCAAGCAAAACAACGCTTTCGCTTCGATTTGCCTCACTAGATTTAGCACAGTTAAACCTCAGCCGTTTTGTTAGTTTTATTTCAGTATCTTCTAATTTTTTTTTCATTTCTTTTTAATATTTTGTTATTGTTTAGTTATTTATTGTATCATCGACATTGATAATTTAATTATGGCTTTAGTATTAACCACAGGTCACACCTCCCATCAATAACCTAGATTAACTACAAGCCTTAATGTTTTTGTGCCGTGCTGTGAACACTTCCGACAACACCCTGGTCGAAACTCGTACAACTGGGCGCAGCAAACTACGCTAAAAAAGCCGCCGCAAGCCACCAGCTGACGGCCACTTGACTCTTTCACTAAGAATATCCAGTAACTCTACTTCCGACAATACTGTTTCCTCTCTCTCTCTCTCTCTCTCTCTCTCTCTCTCTCTCTCTCTCTCTCTCTCTCCTTTTTTTTCCAGTCCAACGAGCTGCACTCGCTTCAGGTAGATTTGAAGGACCCCCTTAGCTCCACCCTACGCTTCCGCGATTTTTATGTTTATTGCAAGATTGTAAATTTGTTTTATAGTAAAGGCGCAATGCTTATCACACTTCTCAGTGAACACCTGAACCGCGCCGTAAAAGAAGGCAGGACGGTTTGAATGAAACCGCAGAGCGAGAGAGAGATAGATGCTGGTAGTAGAGGGCTGCAGATCAATTTCGACCCCGTGGGAATATTTAACCGGCACTGGCTTGTCCGTGGCGCAGCACACGGGCACCTTTCCGTTTCGTCTCCACAGAAACGCAGCCGCCGGCGGTCGGGTTCGAATCCGGGTACTGCGGTTCAGTAGCCAGTCGTCTTAACCACTTAGCGACCACGGCAATTTATATTCTTTCTTAAGCTCTTTTTTGTACCCCGCCGAGGTGGCGCAGTCAAATGTGTCAAGACCAGGCAGTAAAGAAAAAAAGCCGAGGTGGCGCAGTGGTAAGGGTGCCCGACTACTCTTCCCGAGGATGCGGGGTCGAATCCCGGCCTCGGCTGTTGCCTTTCAAACGATGCGAAATGCCAGGCGCCCGTCTGCTGTGTAATGTCAGTGCATGTTAAAGAACCCCACGTGGTCAAAATTTCCGGAGTCCTCCACTACGGCGTCTCTCATAGCCTGAGTCTCTTTTGGACATTCAACCCCACAAACCAAACCTTTTCTTTTCTTTTTTTTTTTTTTTTGAAAGGAAGCACTCTATCTCATAATCACAACTAACGGCATACAGTTGGAGGTACACATGTCATCAGTTAAAATTCCTATCGCAAACCATCCTCCAAATTGAATAGCAGATGAAGGATAAATGGGAAGTGAAATGGCGTGACCCCACCCTGAATGCTGTGCAAAAAACGGTGGCATTATAATTTTGATATGAAAACATGTGCATATCTTTGTGGCACAATTAGAATTATGCCAAGTGTTTCTAATATTCATAGAAAATTCACCGGCATACATTTTGACCACGGCCTATCGCATCCGAGACACCTCCCTATGACAAATAAAACAGTCGACCGATTTGGACAATTAGTTTTTCGCTCTATCACAAGACTCAAATGAGTGTGCCTGCTGAACGTTTCTAATTGCTTTTCTGGGCGGACTTTGTAGAATGTATCTGGTACGGCTTTCCAGTAATATTCAACATGAGCTTCTCCTCCATACTTTAGCTTTCCTGAAAGCAAATTGGAGCAGATGGTGCCTATATGCTTGTAGAATTACTACGGTGTATATTTAAGCAATGGGCAAGAACTGAAAGTAACGCCTGCGTTGCTATTTGCGTAGGTCGCTTATGGACCACAATGCTATACATAAAACGGCTCACTGAACGCTGTTACAACGCTTTGGTTAGCTTCACGACGGTAGCTGGGTACCACCTTCTCTGGAGGAGCAAGACGCTGCTGTTAGATAAATGTATGCCGTCCTGTTCTGCATCTGCGCATCTTCCCATGAAGGCACCCTGGGGATGGTCAAATAGTACGTGCGTCTGCTAATTCTTGTCATGCTCCAAGAAAATTGCTGGGATGTTTCAGTTTACATTTGCGCAATTATGCCCGGCTAAAGGAAATCCGTTATATTTACAGATAAAACGGCATCATGAGCACTGCGTCTCAGAATGGCTCAGATCTTTCACCGCTACAAACTGAGCCGCTGCTCATCATGATGCGAATGTACAAGAAACTATTCAAAGTCACATCTGTGGAGTGTCTGCGTACGTATAGTTGCGTACTTAGTGACCAAAATCTAGTGCTGAAATTTCTCGAATTGAGCATTCTTAACGTGTCGACCAGAGGCACTCATATGCATGCGATGAGCAACATTGTTCCAGTTTCCAGAATGCACTCATATGCATGCGATGAGCAACATTGTTCCAGTTTCCAGAATGGCTCGGGCTCCTTGGGAGCGAACAAAAAGGTAGTTAGAGAAACCGTGATAGCTCACTCAGATGGCGCACGAACGACCCTTTAGCTTTCGATCGGATGTCGCCTAGGTCTTTTTTCATGGTTCATATGCACTTCGGCAGCGAGAACATCACTTTGGCTGTGGCACACAGCTATCTTAAAGAGTTGGATCCAAACGTAAATTTAACATTTAATTGGCATCCCAGGTGGCACTGAGTTGTATCACGCAAGCCCCCTTATGCAGACTAAGATCGGAACGCATTTTCACGCAGTGGTAATGTCCTTTAATTGGAGTGCTGGCTGTCCTTCGGGAAAGCTGCCATACAAGTTTGAAAGGGGAGATTACGAAGTCATGCGCTTACGGTTGTACGTGCGCGAGAGTAGTTCTAGCAGCTACACTGGCACTTTCTGACAGCAGGCTTCAGCCATTTCATAGCAGGCGTAAAAAGATCTGCGGTGGGATCGGTTGTCCTTTCGATTTTCACTCGGCTTGTGTCTCAACGGGAAACCCTGGTCAGCCGTCTTAGTCACGCGTTTTATATAATCATCGTCACCATCATCAGCCAAACTATACCCACTGCAGGACGAAAGCCTCTCCTATTTCCTCCGGTGAACCCGGTCCTGTGCTGTCTGCATTCACTTGAACCCTGCAAACTTCCTTACCTCATCCGCCCACCTAATTTTCTGCCGCTCCCTGCTACGCATTCCTTCTTCTATATATTCGCGCTTATGTGCCCATCATCACCTATCACAGCCCTATTCCATTTGCTTTCTCTTCTACAGTGTAATTTAGTGTTCAAAGGAACCACCACCCCGAGCCACCTATCAGAATATTTTTGTTTGCGAGTGAATTTTCTTAAACCGCATGTGTTAAGCGCCCTTTCTTGTTTGAGGAGCGTCGGATAGCAGTGTAACACATCACATCGTTCAAAATTCGTCTCGTGAAGTCATGTGAATATGACGCTACTTGCACGTCACTGATCACTTGAAATCACGTGACCGCGATGCCACTGGGAACGAGAAACCGTCCGAGTGTGCTGTGTACACGCTGTGGTGGAGTCTCGTCATCGACTTTGCTGTTGAAACCTACACATGACCGGCACATCCATGTGATATGCGCCGCGGTCATGTGACTTTGCTCTTGACGTCACAGTGAGCGTGACCAGCGTGACCGTGCGCCGGAACCTCCCAGCGTCTAAGCGCGCACTAGACTGCCGATCATGTTCACTCGACTGTTTTCCTAGGTTCAGGTAAACGCGGTTTATTTCTGTTAGTCATGTTTCTGAGTATAGGAACGGTCCGAACTGGTTGAAAAGAGGTTTCGCGGGAAGTACCCGAAGCCAGAACGACGTCCCGCAGTAGGCGCCCCAAAAGCACATATCACAAAAGCACGCATTATCTATCGGCCTATCAACAGCATTGATGACAAAGCATAGCCACAGACAATATTTTTTCCTTTGTCTCCACGCTCGTCTTCACTGTACATCTTTGATGCGTGCACTAATGTATTTCTAATACATACGTTTGACTCAAACCCAAATGCCGGGCAGTAGCAGATACTTCGCGTTTCTCAACATTTCGGATCTACTAAGCACGAAATGTAATTCATACTTCAACATAAGCTTCGTATTGTTCACGATAAAAGAAAATTATAAACCAGTGAAATGATACTTCATAAACAAGCATTAAAATAAACTTTGTAATAAAGCTACATTGCGACAACAACATTTGGGATGTGGCAAAGACGTCGCATGATGAGTTGCGTGCATAGCTCCGTACGTGCAGGCGATGATGCACCAAGAAAGGCCAATGATCATAAAGGGAGATTCCTCGGCCTTGCGCTTGAATTTCTCTGTTGCTGTTTCTTCCTTGTAAGGCGAATCAATCCTCGCTGGTTCTGATGAGGCCATCCTTTTGACGTTGCTCACGAGTGCCGACCGGAAGGCTCGACGTGCGAATTCAGGCCAACAGAGCTAGAAATGTGTTTCGCCGGTTTCGCCGTGCTGCGCAAAGTATCGGGGCAAGAAATGCCCCCTTGGTGTCACGAAGCGTCAGCAGGACGTCACTAAGGCAACTGAGGTCTAACTGAGAGGACAAATTTTTTGTTGTGCTAGTTCGTTTTGGAACACTTTGCAGATGTTCTGAGAAACAGAGAATGTCAACCCAGAACACTTGCACGTAGCGCCAACTTCCATATGTTCGTTAGTCGTGGCCGCGGTGTATAAAAAGAACTGATGAAGGCAAAAGAAAATAGGAAGTAAACAGCGTAAATATTCATGAAACATTCATTTCGTGGCATGAATATTTCATCGTTGCTTCTTTGTTCTTATATCATCTTTTTTGTTTCTTTATTGTTTTCTGTTGCCTGCGCTTGGCCTTCAGCCGTGCGATAGCAATAAAGGGATGGAAAGCAGCCCTGTATGTGTGTGCTCTCTTTTTGTTATGCTGTTCCGCGTGGTTTGACAAGCCATATATTGCTTACAACAAGGCGAACACTGTATGCAAGCCTTTTCTTTTTGCTTGGCACAGTGTGAATTTCTTTCCGGCGCTTTGAGAGCCCGGTGTTTCGTAAGGGAACCTCGCCAGTAGCATGAGGGCTGAAGGGGACATTGGGTGCTGTTGTCTACCTACTGCATGCTTTTTCTGATATCACGTTTTTTGGTTTTCGGTGCGGGTTAGTAGCGTAAACGTAGCGTTCGGTTCTTTTCACCAGTTGCAGAACAATTACTTCTTTTCTGCCCGTGTTAATCAGTATTTAGATTAATTCTCTCCGTTATCCGCCATGTGCTACTCTGAGAGTTTCTGTTACCAGAGATGAACAATGTACGCTGTTCAATTCTAATTATGCTTGGGTAAAAAGAAGAAGCAAAAAACGACCCTTGCAGCGCTTTATACGGGGCATTTAGAAAGGCTTCTAGGTATATCGCATTAGGTTGAACACAAGAAGCTGAAAATGCATCCGTACTTGTTTTAGCCCTTATGCGGTCAGGAGCATGTAAACGAGAGACGATGGACTCCTAAGTTTTCATGTGATAACGTCACAAGAAAAAAGTGGTGCGACATGCACTTTAGCGTGTGTAACAGCCTAACCTCGTAAAAGGCGAGTTCCCGGTGCTCGCCTTCACCAAGTTAAGTTTCTTAGTAATATAACGAAGACAGAATTTACCAATTTGTGCCGTACGAAGTAAAATGCTGACGTCTTTACGCCGTAATGAAAACAATTTACTGCGAAATATGCTAAAGAAGGTATATATATATATATATATATATATATATATATATATATATATATATATATATATATATATATATATATATATATATATATATATATATATATATATATATATATATATATATTTGCTTCTTTATTTATTTATTTCTAAACACGTCTACCTTCACAACTGGAGAAAGATATATGTGCCGTTGCGGGCAAGCATACTGTATCGCAAGTTTTATTGCGATTGGATTCGAGCAGTGCTGTAATTTCAGCAAATTGAATGCCTACGACGATCGAGTGCTGCATTGGATTCATGCCTTCGGCCACTTCCTGTCTGCTATTATCATTATTCAAGTACATAAAAAAGTAAGAAAGGCAAAGTGCTTTCACGCTAGCAAACATACGAAAACTGGTAATGAATTCCTTGGGAGGTTGTTCATTGAAAAAAAAAAAAAAAGGAAGAACAGAGAAATGTTGCATGTGGTCTGTTTTGACAATTTATTATTTTCGGGCAAACTTAGCAGACGAGTCTGACCATCGCACATTATCAATTATTAAAGAAGTATCTTATTGTAAACAGAGGTTACGTCAATGGTATTATTGATGACATGCAAGATATGGCTGGAAAAGGATGTGATTTCACAGTACTATACGCTGGTTATAAAAGTACGCTTAAGCTTCCGTCAGGATTGAAATATCTGGCATACAGTAAGTGCAAAGTAGTCGCTTCTATTGGTGTCCACAATTTGCCTTTCTGTAGCTTTCCCTCAGAGATAGGAAGTTGTCGCCATCAGCTGACCCAACCCACAAATCAAGAACGCTAGCCAGGCTTCTCTATCTCCTGTTTCCGGCTCATATATACTCGGACCAGATGACAATGCCAACAGTGTTGATCGCTGCCAGAGCACTGGTGCCAAGACGCGCCTCATACAGTTCTAGAGGAACAAGCCCGTTCTGCTAGTCTTGTCTGTAATGTCGACCAAATGGTTGGGCACAGTTTGTGCTATCAGGGTCGGCAGATTGGTACGAGACGGCCCCGGACTCCAGCCTTCAAGCCAGCAGTTTCATCCGCGGCCGCTACCTTTTGCGCCAACAGTTTGTATTGTACAACCCGCGAACACATGTATCAAAAGTCGCGCATGCACTCGCCGCGGTGACAATTCAGGTGCTGAAATATAAGTGAAATATAACGTATCTAATTCAAACTGGCTACTAACTCAATTGCACCGCATCTATGTAAGGTCATGCACTCCATGAAACGCGATGTATAAGCAGCGTTGCCACAGTACCTGTCAAGTTTCACACACTGGCTGGGAAGTGAGGACCATGAGATGACAGTGCATGTCTCGCGGTGCAGGGCCACCCTCCGGAACCTGCGGGTGCGCGTGGGCGAGTACCACTTGTACCAGGCAGAGCTTGGCCACTCGTCGCTGGACCTCGTCCCGGAGAAGTTGCTGCTGCACCCGCTGTTCGGGCAGCCCAAGCGTCTCAGCAACGACATCGGCCTGCTGCGGCTCGCTTCGGACATCACTCTGGGCGCGTTCGCCGCGCCGGCCTGCCTGCCGTCGACGTCGGACCGGCGCCTGTACGCCGCCGGCAAGAACGGCACCGTCGCCGGCTGGGGCTACGTCCGGGAACTGCGGCTCGGTGAGCATCCAGCGCTCACGGCGGCTCGGGGGCGGGGAATCCCCAAGCGAGGAGCCCTTGCGACCGCACGCTTCCTGGTTTTCCCCTACGCATGATGCTGTTTCCAGTGCCGGAGCCGCTCTTGTGCAAAACGTTTTGCCTTGGGGCGATTCCCCGGAGCGCGTTAGTTATGATGTCCCCGGCCCGAGCGCAAGGTCGCGGGATTCCTGCCTGCCTGCTTCGGGGCAGGCGCTACTAAGACTTGCGGTCGTTGTGGCCGCGAAGACTGTCTGTTCCTGAATTTTATGTGTTGAGAGGTATTGAGTGGGTGCTGCAGGCTGGCGGCTACTAAGACCGTTGTTACCTCTATTTGCGCGTTATCCACAGGGCTTGAGAAGGGTCATTGCACGTATAACGAAGTCATTGCCGACACTCTGTCTTTAGGAAATTAAAAATGTCGATTTTGATAAGGCACGCTTATTTTCACTTGAACTCAGGCTAAAGAAACGTAGCAATATGTTTTCATTTAAGGGCAACAAGTAAATTCTCTATTATAGTTCAACTGCATAGGGGTGTCATTTGGGTACATTAGCCAAGGCAGTAAATAATGTACTATTGTTGAAAAACAAAGTTACCTGCAGCGTCCGCAGTGTTATATGAAAATATTGTCAACCCTTTGAGCATTCCCTCCTTTTTGAAATATTTTTTCGAAAATTCCTCCACCTCTTTGTCAATGTCTTTTCTATCTTTCTCTTTTCTTCTTTTCTTCTTTTCTTGTTCGACTTGAGCGGTAAGACTCTTCAAACAATTTTCTGTTTCGAAACAATATCGGCAATATGTCCAGGGGAAAGCAGACGATAATTCCGCGCTAGTTAAATGGTGGAAAAGTAAGGGTGTAGAATCTCGCGGCAAATAAAATATATGACACTGGCCTCCCTGACGGGACACGCGCCGCGCTAACAGCGGTAGCCTCGCGCGTATAGTTTAGCTCGCGCCCTTTAGTTATGGCGCGGACTTATCAGGAAGGCCGAGCTCCAGTTCCATCGCATCCGCCAATTTTCGCGCTAACGAGCTCACCTGTAATGCACTGGTTGCAGAATTGTTTTTCTTTCGTAATCCGGAACCCGGGCTTGTAGGAAGTGCTTAGTTCGTACACTCGAGGGTCGCAGCGAACCGGTCGGCTCCGGTTTAAGCAGCCTTCGGCCAGAATCGTTTCTTTCTTTACGCGGATGTGCGCACGACAGAATGCCGAGAGCATTGCGCGGTAAAAAATGCCTCGCGCATGCAGTTGCCTTCAGGGAGTTTATGGCAGCTTTTCCCTTTTCTACTTAGAGACTGCGATTGCCACGTGTGTTGTTTTTCGGCTCGGAGGCTAACAAATTGAAATTTTAACTTGTTTTAAATGGGAATTAGAAGCATCGTAACGAGCCATGTACGCAGTGGCGCCGCGCGTCAATTTTGTCTACTATGTATGCATTAAAAACGCCGAAAAACACTTTCCTGTGCCAATTCGCGAGCGATATAGGTGCGGGCCTAAGAAACTAGAGAAGGAAGTAAAATTCTAACTCATGCGTCTGCATGCACGTTTAAAGTGGGCGTTGATGAATTAAGCATAATGGTTCTAAAACCAAGTCGCGCTGACTAACAAACTTTAACGAGAACCGAGATGCAGTCAGAACGTTAAGAGGGATAAAAACACCTCCGCTGTCCTCCTTCCAAGAAAATAATATTTGCGACTTCATTTCGTTAAACCATTTTTCTAGATTATACGCAAAAAGATTACCTACAAAATTTGCCATATGCGTTTAGATGAATTAAGCTGCCAGAAAGAAAAATACAGTAATCGTAATTTTTTTCTTTTTAGGCCAGCTCTCATGTGGCGTATGCCCTATGTATTGAAATGAATACGTGAATTTTGTTCTATAAATGTAGAATACCCTTTTTGGAAACAGACTGGGCCTGCATTCTAGAGAAGTACAGCTCGAACGAGGACTATCATCCAGATGAACCCTGCAGCGGTGACGCGAATGTGTCGCAGCCAATAGCGGGCCTAAAATCCGTGAAAATGAGGTCAGGGCAATGTATACCCTTGTGCATAATACGAAAATTAACATTGAAATCAAACCGTTCGTAGTTTATGTGCATTCTGAAGGCCCGATAGTTCAATCTTTGCTTTTTGTTCACTCCCTCCCTTCAGTCTTGTGTCACCTAAATAGTAAGCATTTCGATAACGACTTACACTGCTCAAGCACAGGGCTGGATCGTTTCGATAGCAGGCAGACTCCTTCAAGGTCAAGGGGCAGATTCCTTCAAATGCAAGAGCCTGAGTGCATACATGACGGACGTCCGGCAGGTAGTCGAGGTGTAGGTCATCACTAACGGACAGTGCAATGAACTCTCTTGCATATTTTACAGGGGAGTATGCAAGCTGTCTTCTTTGCTACCCCGTGCAGATTCCTTCAAGGACGAGAGCCTGAGTGCGTACATGACGGACGTGCTGCAGAAAGTTGAGGTGCAGCTCATGACCAACGGGCAGTGCAACGGACTCTACAGCCAGGCCAAGAAGTCCATCCGTGTAGCCAGGGAGCAACTCTGTGCCGGTCACAAGGAAGGCAAAAAGGACGCCTGCACGGTGAGGTCCTGCACATTGAAGATAGTGCGTGCCTGGAGATTATTTAAGAAAGACACGCATATCCCATTTTCATACTCCATGCTTCGTGGACGAGTGTACGGTTTTCAATGTCAAGTTATTAATGAAGGTTTTTTTTTTCCTACAATTCATAAGACCGCGTTATAACAAATTGATATCCCGAGATCTTCCCTTGAGACACTTGTCTCGTACAGTGAACGTGATGTTAAATGCCTCGTTCACCGTAAAATTCGATACTTGGCATGATAATTGGCAGGTGGCATGGCGGGGCATTTGGTTCATTGTCATGTTGTGTTGCGCGTCCAGAAAGTATGGCATTGTCATCTGGGGAAGTTACTCTGCCTTGGGAAAATGGGATGGGAGTCAAAAGTAACAGGACCCCTGCATCCCGAGTAGGGCATGTTCGTATGTTCGGTTAAGGCGGGGCTCGGGTTGTCCTTCCCATAATGTGATAGTTTACGAGTATAGATGAATAAATATTTGTGAGATAACGATTCACAAATTAAGGAATTAGTGAAAAAGTGATTAATGAAGTGGACTCTCGCGAACGAGAAACCGCACACGAGAACTGTTAATGCTGTCGTGTAAGACCCTTATAGAGACTGAAGCACTTTTTACAAATTAAAAGGGAGATAAGTTTTGCATATTTTTAGGAAAAACATGCAACTGGCGCCGCGGGGCATGCGTGGGTCGTACAGCCGCCAGTGATTGGCCGAAAAGACGCGTGACGACACACCGAGGATCGGAAGTGGCCGACGTGACTCCGTGCCGCAGTGCATGCACTTCTCTCCGCGTGGTTGTAAAAGTTGGTATGGCACGCTGTTTCTACTCGACTATCGGGGCTTTCACTGTATGCCTTTGTGCCAGTTTGTTCCACAAACGACGCAGCATCTTCGTTGTAGAGAGCGGGGATTAGCCGTCAGAGTGTGCCGGTTTTGAAAACTTACTCTGGTAGGTAGTAAGGCATTTTGCAAAAACGTGTATGCCGTTATTAGCAGAAATTAGGTGTACCTCAGCGAAACCTTGAATTACATATTCTTGTGAAGAAAGGGAGGCGGAAAATGCACAAGTGACTATCAGCACCATACGCCCCCTACCCCGCCCTAAAGGCCATTTTTCTGATGAAAAGGCCCAAGGTTCTGTGTATAAACTTTCTTGATTTGAGTGACCGTCGTCGTACGTTGGGAAACAAAGAATGCAATGGAAAGGATGAAGAAGCACAAAGCTGATATCAGACAAGAGAACAGCCAGACAAGCTCTGGTGCCGAGCTCTTTGAGACATTGGAGGAACTATTTACAGGAAACCAAATTAAAACCAGGCGGAATTCTGCTAGAGTCCAGCAGACCTAGGAACATACATGGCAGTAATTGAATTACAGTAATGAAATTACTGTAATTTATTTACTTTTCTCGGTAATTTGTAATGTAATGAATTCCTTTTTCGGGTTGGTAATTTAGTAATGTAATGAAATAATTTTTGGCAGTAATTTTGCAGCAAAAGTTATTAATTCCTTTCGAAATTTTACTAAAATGCGCCACTACTCCTTCAATAGACGACGAAGTAGAGTGCCACGAAAGCAGGAACGGCGTGCGGCAAGCGAAGCCAGCGTAACGGATCGGCAAAGGGGGACAAAGTTGTGCAGAACAGTGCGTCTGAGACCTCAACCATTCTCCAAGCAGCAGGATAAAAGGCGTCAAGGGAATGCTAGAGAGATGGTGCAAGGAGGCTGCAGCTGAGAACTAGTTTGGAGCGCGGCGTACCGGCACTCCCTGCTGCGTCGGCTAGGGCACAGTGCATGGTGCCTGGTTACACTCAACACCACGGGGCGAAGGAGGATTGGGTTTGGGGGAGATAGGCAGAAGGGTCCATGACGTGAGGCACCGTGGCTTGAGCATTACTGAGCAGTGAGCACAAATGTGCCGACATCGATTCTTGGGACTGCGCGAACAATAAATAACCTAGCTTCTCGGGCGCTTCAAATGGCGGAGACAGCTCCGGGCCAGCAAGACGCTGGGTTCGCCGGTCATTTCAGGACCGTTCGCCCATGTTTTTTTCTTTTTTTATTTTTTTTTTTTGCGGTAGTCTTGTTTTTGTAATCGCACTTACTGTAGGAGAGAGAGAAGGAATAGCTCTCTGGGACGGAATTTGGCGGGAAGACGAAAGAATGTTGGTGCTTCGCGTCTGGAGAACAAGTTGTTTTGCTTACTAGCTTTGCTTAGTTTTTGCATGGATGAAAACTAGAAAGTAATTTAAAAGTAGTTTAATTACTCAGTAGAAGTAATTGTAATGTAATTTCATTGCTTTTTGGGAGCAGTGATGAGTAATGTAATTTAATTACTTTTCTGCGATTTTCAGCAAAGTAATGAGTAATGTAATTTAATTCCTTTTCAAAAGTAATTTTGCCATATATGCCTAGGAAATATTTCCCTCGTCTACACCCACGATGTAAGCTCAGTGACCTAACTGTCGGCGCGTGTTAAAAGCTAAGCCGCAAATTCCCCGCACTCATGCCTTGATGAAAAGAAGCGGAGTATGTTCAAAACATAGCGTTTTCCTGCAAGAACCTCTTTGGCGTTCATTTCGCATTTAGTCTGCATCCACAAGGCAGAGCTATGTGGAATGATTTCGTGTGAATCGTTAACTTTTCGTGATGAGAGGGCAATGAGTAGAAACGATGCCACGCATGAACAGCTTCGATGCTGGCTTGCTTCGATGCGGTGAACCAAGCATTGCACATTGCGCTTCAAATATGGCCTCGCTTGTGCTGGAGCGCACTCCCGTGAGCCTCCGATAAAGCTTCCGCAAGTTCCGCGAGTATGTCAAGTGCGGGACGTGAAGGAAAGGATCTCGAAAAGTCGTCACAGCCTGTGAAAATAGTAAGCTCTTCTGAATTGCTGGTCCGCTCCCGAAGAATTACCAGCGCGCGTGGCTGATTAACTGCGCGATTTTTAGCACGGAAACGTGTAGAAAACATGACACGTAATAACAACCCCGCGCCGAAGTTGACTGTGCGTCCCATCGCGAGATTTCAATGCGTGAATAGAACAAATTAAAGACTCCACGCAATTGCGCACACACAAACGAGACCCGAGCTGTCGGAACGTAATGAAATTACAATCGGAAGGAGAAACCCTTATCTCACTAGCCCTCCTTTTAGTAAACGCGATTCTTTGAGATGGTAATCGATGTGGTTCTTCTGTCCGAGAAAAGTTAGAGTCATGTCATGGTTAAGGTGTGCCTGCCATTCTGACAAAGCCCTATAGAATTCGCATTAGGGACAAACTCTGCTCACCGTCGCAGATACGAAAGTTATTCGCACTGAGTACGCTTCCTCTGGTCAGCTTGATCTTTCTTATCACCAGTGACTTGCTGCGTTTCAAGTTTTCGATGTTCGCGAGAAACTAAATTAAGGCGATCATCGTCGCGGTCTAGGTGCTCACGCTCCCGAACACACCATAGTTCTACTTTATGGATAGGACGCAAAAAACCCAGATGACATGCTTTGTGCATCTGCAACGCACATGAAGGCAAGGAACAACGCACGCTGAAAGGTTTATCAGGTGGCGCTAAGTGTCTTCAGCTCTTGGAGTGACGTCACATCAGCCGGCATGGCCAAGGTTTTTTGCCACCCCGCTTTCCTACTCTCCAGAAGTCGAGCGGGACGCGGCAGATCTGAATTACAAGCTTTCTATCGGAGATTGCGCTGTTGTCTTGTGCAAAACAGAAAACATAACTTCAACGACGTAATGAACAATGAGCCTACTTCAGAACTCCAGGAGGTTAGCACATTTGGAAACTGGCTGAGTGAGTTCTTAAAGGCGGGTCCTAATTGTCGTACAAATTGCTTAATATTTGAAACTCTCCCCATTGGTTTTCCAAGGAAAACTCAAGTACTGGATGCGAGTACTGTAAAAAAAGATTAAAGCATTTGTTTTGTTCCTTTTTTGAATATTAGACCTTCATATTACCTTCATATATTACCTTCAATGTACGTTCATAAAATTGCCTTGCAATATTTCACAGCTGCCTCAGAACATTATATAAAAACCGTATCTCACAGGTATTCATTGACAATCCAAACTACTTGGTATATTTGTCGGTCATACCTTAACAGCATGATTTTGATCAACATCGAGATATTAAGCCATTTTTATCAAGACACTCACAGCAGTAGTCTACAATACAGCACATATGCCTCACAATTAAATGTGACAACCGCGAAAGCTGGGCTTCATTTTGAAGCAGCCAGTTTGTCAAGTACACTTCTCAAAATACTGGCTAGTGGTCTGAAGCCTTCCCCCGTCCCCGCAGCCCTTGTTCGATTTTCGTTGGCTTTGCGTACTCATCTTACGCATCTCGTTGCCCTTTATATCCCTTTGGTGAATAGGGCACCCTGGCACCGGTTAACACAAGAGGAACATAGAAAATCTTATTGTATATGCAAATGTTTCTCATTATAGTTCTCAAAAGCACCCTCATGTACTGCACTGTGAGTGTGTCTGGTACCACGAAATATAAAATAAGATGCTCCTGACACACTGTTCGTAAATACAGTTTGATTACTACTACTAATTAGACTGGGCTAAACATAGAAGATACCTGCGCGTTAATAATTGTGCTTGAGCCGTGGTGCCTTGGACGAAAGTTAATTTTGGACATAGTGGTTGCAATAACTTTTTAACAGTGAGAGAGAATGTCGTTTTTAGTATGCCTATCACCAGTAGTGTGATCGGGATTTGGTGGCCCATTCCTAACGATTTTGATGATGGGGCATTGAGGTGCAGTTTTGTTCCTAGTCCTATAAATATTTTGGCACCCAAAACTGATTGATCATTATCACTGTGTTTTTCGGCGATCTGATGAGAACAAATCTCCGACGGGGTGCTCTGCATGCTTGTATTTTAGATAAAGAAACTTGTTTAGAGTAACATTAATGACTATGACAAGCACTCAAGACACCATAGGCACTCATTTCGGCCGCATTATCAACGAACAGTTGACAATCCGGAAATGCCAATCCTTCACCTAGGAGTGCATTTCGCACTGATATCCTCTCTTCTTGCTAATATTACTCCCACAGAAGCGGGGCTGATGCAGCGGTAGATTGTCACAGTCATCACAGCGCTTGCAGATAAGATACTGTGGTATCTATCTCAATAACGTATTTCTACCTGTGCATGTTGGGTTACGCAGGGAGACTCCGGCGGGCCCCTGATGGTCCTGGAAGGCGACACGTACGTTGTGATTGGTGTCGTATCCGGTGGCATCGGTTGTGCTCGTCCTCTTCTCCCGGGACTCTACACCCGCATCACTTCCTACATGCCCTGGATAATGAGTCATCTGAGGAGCAGCCGATAGCTGCTGCTTCTCCTGCGCGGGGGCGAGCGACAAAAAGGGCCGTTGGTCATCAATTATACGTTTTTTTTTTTTATTCAGCCAACACACACAGAAGCATTTCGACCAAAGACGTATCTTCATGCTCTACCGTGTGTTATTTCAGCTCCAGTGAAGTGTATGTAGGCATCATCAGAAACGGGCTGTAATGCTGCCCATGACTTTCATTAACAAATTAAAGCGTAATTCGATAGGTTGACTATTGTTGCCGCCATGAACGTATAGTGTAATATAAATAAAGCTGACGGCCTCCCACATACAGGCGCGTCAGGCCTATCGGGTTAGCCCGAGAGAGGTTTACTGCAGAACAGAGGGGTTGAAATATGTTCAGCAGCCACCGGGCCACCAATTTCGCTCTTGTTTCTGCCCAGTTTTTGCGTTTCTGTGATTAAACATGCGCTACACTTCCTGCTCTGAAATTAAACATCATCTTTATTTGTCTTTGTGAAATGTCGCTTTGTTTCTTCTGCCATGCACCACTCCCGCACTCGAGACTAGCCTGTCATGTTATATATATAATGTCAGAGACAATATTACCATTATACTGCTGTTTGAGCCACGCACGCAATGAACGTTCATGAATTCTGTGTGAGCAAAATAGCATTGACGGTATCGTGAAGTTTACTTCGACAAATGTTTTGTTCAATGTGGTAGGTACAAAGAACAATGGCTTGGCAGTATGTAATGCTGTTATATAAAGTTTAGAACCATTAAACCGATATCGAATGTTCGTGATTGGCGAAGAGCACGTATTAAAGACGGGTGATAAAGCCACGATGTGTATACTATTTTTTATTCAGATGGAGTTATTCAGGGAATCATCTTTATGTACCTGACCGCACAATAAAGGTGTGGTTTTTGTGAATCAAATATTCTGTATTGTATAACATGTTTTGTACATAAAGAATTGCTTGAAGCCTTTTATTTACTTTGTTAAAATCATTTTGTTTGTATTGCATGTAAGAATTCAGCTCGCACGGATCCAAGCAAAAGTTGTTTGCATAGTGAGCAAAACGTTTCAGAGTGATTCAACTGTATTTGCGAACTCATCTGATCAAGAACATTGTGAACGTATGTATTCCACATTTTTCAGTTATATAAAACCTCTGAAAATCAATCGTACAGTTATCTTAATAAATGGATATAGTAAATGTGTGCACAGAGAGTGCAGTTGTATCTGCGCGAATTATTGTCGCCCACTTTCTTCTTGTTCGCAATCACCTCAAATAGCGAGTTTTCTATATCCCGGGTTGCTGGAAAATGTGGCATTGCGGTGATTTAGTTTCGCGATGCCCTGTAAATCGAGAAACCAACCTTTGGTTTCTGTGACACTTGGCAAAGTTACATAAACGACTGTAACATGATGAATGTCAGACTTTCAAACAATTTATTGTGATGCATAAAACACATCGGCAACAAGTTCGCTTCAAAGAGCTACCGGTCCTTCAATTCAAAGTAAACCTACAAATCAACAGTAATGAACATGACATATATGTTTTCATCATGTATATTTGTAGCGCAGAGAAGTACAATAAGAACCTACTGCTTTATATGTACAAATATTTACAAAAGTCGCAAATGTACATAAGCTTTCCTTCTGTGGATGTGTACAGTCAAATGACTAATGTGATCACACTCAAGTGCCAAGTTTGCTCTTATAAACGCTACAACACAAATAGGCGTAATTTATACAAACCCTTGAGCGAAAGTTTCATGGTAACGTACATAAAGATGTAATCCATCACTATCATATGTTCAAGGCGCACGGAAAACACATAACAAAATGTTAAGCAATTCATCATTACAACTGTAATACAAATACACTTTGCTAATAAACATAACTCGCAGAATTTCATTGTGCATGCCAATTATTTGTTATAAAGTGTGAATAAAGTAAATGCACACGTAAATAACGTGCTCCAATAGCTGGACGCCATGAATGGCAGAAATGACTAGTAGCACTCAGCCAGAAACTTCGTTCCTGAACCCTAAGGACCTTGTTTGAAATGCCTTCAAGCTATAGCCACGGGAATATGATATTAAACTGTGCAAAATCTCATAGACAAGTGCCTGGGTTGTTCACTATAAATGTAGAGTAAAAGCAGTACATGGATCTGAAAATAAGTGCGTATTGGTATTTTTTGCAGATTACATAACATAACATGACATTAATTATTATAAAGAAACCATAGCTTTTCAATCTTTATGCAACAAAAATGTGCCAGAAATTCTTCATGGAATAGAAAAATTTGATAAGAGCAATGCTCAACATATGAGCGTAAACAGCTGACATATATCCCGGTGAGCTAAGACGTCACCTCGAACAGCAACTAGGCATTGATGAATATTACAAGACTGAAGTTCAGCTTTATATGTAGATATTTCAAGCTATAATCGAAAGCCTATTCTGTACAAATATAAATAGAAAGCATGTCAAGAGTACTAACTAGCACTGATGGCTCTTAGCAAAATGAAGGCTATCAGTGATAATGACACTAAAAATGGTATGCTGTTTGGTTCTTTGAAGGAACGGAATAGATAAAAGACTAGTTGGCTTAAAAAATACAGTGAATGGGCGAATTATGTCATTGTTAGACAGCATTGTGCAATGGAACATTCTCTTTCGTTTAAGTGAATCAGGTCTATGATTTCAACTTCCCGAAACACTTCGCTAGGGATAGTAAGCCAATTAGATTCATAGGGTACATAATGCTACCTGGGAATGCTATGTTACTTGCCTTGTTTATAATTGTGCTTAAAACTTGTCGAGTTGTTGGAAACACCCTGTATTTCCGTGCTTAGTATGCAAGAACCATATGAATAAATACACCAAATGCGCAGGGGAGATAACAGTTACATCACTATGAAACAAAACTTCAATGAATTAAAACTGTTACTGCAGCTAGAATTATTTATGAATGATGGCCGAAAACGAAATATGACGTAGTTACTTATACCCTAAGCACTGTTGTCTAAGTAGTGACAGCATATTAGGGCATGAGATGTTCTTTTCTTGTTAGAAGGTGATGACTAGTTTCAAAGGTCTCAAAACAACATTTCTAACACTAAGCAGCCATATTTAACTGCAATGCTCATGACAGGCATGTGGTGCCGACGTGAAATAAAAACGAACTGATCACTTGGTTAAAATAACTAGAGATTCCAGCCTGAAAAAGTTAGTCTTGTAAAAACGAGGCACCGTTTCTGCAGAATTTTTACCATTGCGATGAGGTTCGTTTCCGAGAATGCACTAGTTCTCTTTTTTTTTTTTTCATGTATCCAGAGCAAAACAAAACAAAAAAAAAATCTGGTGTCGTGATATTTGGCTTCCTTCACTACAGAAGCAAACCTTTGTGCTTTTTTTTTTCGGTTGCAATCGAAGTACGAAAATATCCCAACGAGCTCTTATTCCTTGGGGAAGAACACTTTGTTTGTTGTAGACCAAGAAAGTTGCTCTATCCAGGTTTCTCCTCCTAAACTTGAAAACGAACCATCCAGTTATGTATACAAAGTCATGCCTAGCATTACTGCCTTTTACGAAAACTTCATAGTGCCATAGCGTTCATCGCGGCAAAGAATGTCTTAGTAATATTTTTGCGAGCCTTCCAAATGAGAGTTCGGTGTCCTTGTGCGATTACATTGGGACTCATCTCTCTTTGTGCTAAGTGGAGGAGCACGGGCTCCATTTCTACTGGAATTATCGCAGGCCGACGGCATGCTGGGCACATTTTTGTCCGTAGCGCCGCCGTCGTATTTCAATAGCAACGCTTTCGACCAAAGAGGGAAAGTGTGCTAGTATGCTTTTGAACGAATTGCACTGTGCTTATACGAAATGAAAAAAAAAACAAAAACAATCACTGCCAATGTCCCGATATACGTAAAAGCGAGGTCAAAAAACAGCAACAACACGGGGAGATCCATTCTGTTATGTACAACACGTACTATACCAACACCTCTCGGCACAGCCGGCACGCATCACGAGCGGTATCACAGCCTGGCGATGTTGTCCCGATCAGTGCTGTCCGGCGATATGTATTCCATGATCCAAGGCAAAAACGCCGTGACCCGCGTATAGATGCCGGGTGTCTTAGGCAGGGCGCAGCCGTCACCGGCAGCCACCACGCCCACTACCACGTAGCGACGGCGGTTCACAGCCAGGAGGGGTCCTCCAGAGTCACCCTGCGCGAGGGTTCATAATCAGAGCTTGCTGTCACTTATCATTCCTAGAGCACGAAAAGGCGGGAATTCAGCGAAACCTACGAATAGCGATTACATTAGGAGTAAACAGAGCATGGTTGTTATATCTGAAGCCCACTACTTGAATACGAGCTAAGATTTTTCTATTATTAGAATGATGTTTGGGTACGTGTCTTGCAATGAAGCAAGAAACATGAACACCGTCCATCTGCGTATTTCACTACAACTTTCATACGCACAGCTTTTAAACAGCAAGCCAAAAACGCTATGGGGGGACAAAAGGAGGTGGGTATAGATTCAAAAATTGAACCCAAAATTGCGTTTTTTGATAGGAGTTTCCAAACAACGACTATATTTTACGTAATATATAAAAGTACTGCGGCATCGCTTCCTGCATATTTCGACCCCCGTTGTAGAGACCCCTGAAACGAAGAATATTATTTAGTTATATTTTCCGCTGCGCAGTGTATATTATAGGCAGGCGAACGGCGCGGTACTTGTAGTGGGCAGCTAGCAGATAAACTATGCTTGTAGACTTATTTGAAAGTGAATTTGTACGAAAGGCCTAATTCGTTCAAGCACGACTAATACTTTTTACCTCAGTTGCTCTTAAAGGCCTCATTTCCCTCGGACACGTGAAACGTACTTAAGCCGCATTGCAGTGATGCTCAGAATAAGAGACGGCATGCATCTTATAGTCATGGAAAACGCCACCCGCTACAGCGGTAATCCTGTGAGTCACACAATTTCCAAAGGGAGTGGTACTGATCTGGGCTGGTATACCGGTACTGCAGTTTTGTACTATCTTTCTATTTTTGTTTATTCTGTGACACTACCAGCTTCACAATACAGAACTGGAATATGACAATAGAGAATAAAAAAAATAAGACGAGGGAATAAGCCAGCCGTATAGCGCTTCAAGGCTTTTAAAAACGCATAGCCAACGGGGTGCCAGCCACATTTCAGCATTTATAAGTACAGAGTGTTAGGCTAGGAAGAACGTTAATTGTCCAGCAGATAAGTTGATGTGCTGGGCGAAAAGCTTCCCCCAGTCCTTATTCTATTTTTTTATTCTTCTAGCCGGATCTTTAGTATTCTGCCCAAGGAGAAGGTTAACGTGGCGGCCAGTTTCGAGTCAGTGAAATATCTAGAAACAAGAGCAAATCTTGAATGCACTTACGTGGCAAGCGTCCTTTCCGCCTTCTTCGAGACCAGCACACATGTGGTTGTCGAGGACACGCATGGAGTGGTTATGAAGCCAGGTGTTGCAAATTTGATTGTCGAATACGGTGAGGACTGCCTTCAGTGGAACCGCTGCGTAATTATTCACAAGACAGCAAAATGAGTAAAACAGTGTTTCTTGAACATAGTTATCGTTATCATTTATTTATTAGGCAAACCAAACATCTCCGTTCCTTTCATTGATTTCTTTCATTCAGATATTCTAACAACAATGGTCAAGGCTTCTACTTCTTGTTAACTACAGGTAACTAATAATAGACACCTTATTGCTTTAGAGGACAAGCCCCAGAAACGACCTATTACTTTGCGGCTATCTTTGAACTAACCAGAAATAGAAGGTAAAATCTTCTTGTGCTGAGAAAAGCAGGAGAAAGAAAAGGAGGCCTCGGAGACGTGCAGTAGAAATGTGACTGTGCATGGTTCTTACAACTCTTTATGCAGCGCCATAACTCTGAGGAAGTGAAGGCATGATGAATATGTGTTCTATATATATATATATATATATATATATATATATATACCGTCAGTGAGCCTCAGGGACTGATAACTCACCTGGCGTCTTGGGAACGTCCTCGGACACCTGTCCCCAGCCAACTACGGTGACATTGATGCCTGTGGTGTCGGCCAATGTTAGACTCGGCAGGCAAGCGGGCTGTGCGTATTCGCTGTAGCTGATCTTCCGGCTCAGTCGAACCAGGGCGATGTCGTTGTCGTACTTCTTGACCTTGCGGTATTCCGGGTGCATGACTAGCTTGTCGATGGTGTACGTCATGGCGGGTGTACGCGGCTCCTTCGTGCGGAGGTTATACTCGGCGACGCGAACCACGAAGTTGGACTTTGTGTACCTGCGTGACAACAGGACACGAAATGAAAATATTCTTAATTTTTTTGCGCAGCTCAGACCTTAAACACTCTCACTGAAGCAGTGTTAAAGTGACGCCCTATAGCGTTCGGGTTATAGCAGCGTTTCAAAAGGAAACCTGCACCATATTCTCACCGTAGCTTTCAAGCATTCGTGTTATTCATAATATTTTTTGGGCTCTTTACTCATTATAATGCAGAATAACGTTTCCTTTACAAGAACACCTGCTAGGGATCCGATACGAATGAGTTCGAAACAAGGCGTTTAGAAAGTAATAACGTAACTCAATCCGACATGTATTTTGAAACAGTCTAAAACCTTGTCCTGCTCTCCATATTTTATACTCACCCGTAGAAGCAATGAGCAGCTGTAAGGATCCACCGTTCATTCAGGATGGTGCCACCACATTTATTTTCCCCGATTGATGGCACAAACTGTATGGACACCTGCAAAATCCGACGTCATCGTTACTTCTTAAAATACAGCTTTCGAAGATAGACACAACGGCACAATCCCAGGAAAGATATTGCTTGCACTACTTCGGCTGGCATGTGTAACGCCTACAATTTAAGAGTGACAGGAAACTTGCCATTGAGCGAATGAGAGATCATAAACGCCTTATCACCACAAGGGAACTGAAGGCAAATTGAAGCTGGCCTGAATCGATAAGGCAGACGTTTAGCCATGTCGACGTTACGTCACTTGAAACGCCGCCTTTATAAATCACAAGGTAAGTAAGGAAAACAAAGAATGAAATACCACTTTCGCCACATACGACATAAATAAAGTGCTGTGCATTGATACAGTTTTTTGTGCGCGATTTTCAAAGGCTATGTTTCTCCCCACTCACGTTTCAGTAGGGTTATCATTTAATACTGTTTGATGCAAGCGTTATGAATTAATTCAGAGTTCATGAATAAGTTTTAAACACAGTCGTCTCGGCTATGAATGCGCCTTTAATTGCCAGGCAAACGTCTCCCCCAATATACCCGAAGGAGCCATACATTTGATACCTATTTGAATAATCGTAATGCAAAGCAGAAAGGCTTAATATCGGCGCGGAAGGTTTTTTTCTGGTTTGTTCTATATTTTTATTCGCGGGGGGGGGGGAGAGAGATTCTATTGCAGTGCTGGGGTTCACGTCTGCGCTGTTCGAATGCATGCCGATTACTATTTGTTTAATAATAAATCTCTTAATTTGTGCCTCTATTATGACACATAACCAGTAGTAAGCTATCTCATTATGCGCAAGATCACCAGGCATAGATATAAAGCCCCCTTTAAGTGACCCGCGTGATCGTGCCTTAACCGAATTAGTTCTTCCTGCTCACTCTGCCATGCCGTACAGTCTACTCTGACGTCATCGAACCCACCAACCAATCAGCGCCTGGCTCTGTAAACTGCCAAGAAACCTGTCATGAAACCTGTCATGCCGCAACGCCGACGATGATGTATTTTCTGGAGATAGAGGCTTTTAGAGCTACCGCTGTTAGAAACATATTTTCCCCGTTTCATTTTGCTATCAAATATAAGCTGCAATACACCACATTGTAAGGGTGCAAAAGAATTCTGGCGACACCCTTATAATCCTTTAGGGCGGCAGAGACGCGCTCCAATCTATCACGACAAAGCTGTGACCCCACTAGGGAGGAATTCTGCGATACGATGAGAGTATAAAGTTATTGTTTTAAAATTGTTGCCGTGGTCTAAAACTGATGGTAAAAATAACTCAAGTTGCATTTGAATATCGATAAAACGATAGTCAAGCGAAAAATTTTCGGAACACGGAAAACACGGCTTAGTGCAACGCACGTTAGTCTAGGAAAGGTCATTAAACACCTGAAGACCCGCAATAAATGAACACATCACCGGAATGCTTGCTTCTCATAGAATATGCTTGAAGTTTGAAGTTGAAGGGATCAGCGGCCGTTGACGCATAGTGTACTCGTGACTTCAGGTTCCCTTTCACGAATATAAGAAGCCTTTCAAACAAACGGGATGCCTTATCGTCCCTGGTAGATACGTCTGCTGCCGACGTGGTTATTTTAAGATGAACTTGGTTATCAGGCAGAATTGATAATTCTGAACTGTTTTATTGTGAGCGGCAACACACTGTTTACAGATAAGACCATACCGGCCGCTTGGGTGACGGGATTTTGATGGCGGTTGCGGATGGTTTATTTTCCTATAATGTCTTCATACCATCAAAATTTGAATTTCTTTGCACGTGTATTAATTTATAACATAAAGAGACAGTTTTTCTGTGTGTGCTTTACCCGCGGCCTCAATCAGCAGGCAGTTTTTGCGACGACCTTTATGATTGCATTAACAAAATCACTTTGAGGTTTCTAAAAGCGCCAATATTTCTCTTAGGAGACTTCAATTTCCAAGCGATATCATGGATTGAAGCCTGCCCTACTGTTATTCCTCCTTCTTCAGGATTACTAGCCTTTATCGACTTGTGCTTAACGTTAAACTTTTCGCAGCTTGTAAAAGATCCAACTCGCGTTACAGCATGAATTGCCAACATTTTAGACCTTGTTTTAACAACCTGCCCTGATTCTGTTTCATCTCTCACACTTCTATCAAGACTACGTGATCATTCAGTTATCATTTTCACTATGCCGTCTCGCTCACTGCACTCAATCACACATCCTAAACTAATTCAGAATTACAAAAAAAGGAAATTACTCTGCAATTCACCATGAACTAGAAGAATTTGCTGACGTGTTCTTCCCCAGATTTTGGGAACGTTCACTGCACGATAGCTGGTCTCTATTCAAAGACATATTAAAACCTCTCAGTGAAAAGTACATTCTTTTACTTCAAATAACGTGCACTAAACGTTCACCATGGTTCAACATTTCGTTGAAACGACTCCTAAATAAGAAAAAAAAAACGCATCTTTTGTCGTTGCACCGTATCGAACTTGAGTGATAGAATGCTTATCGTGCTGTATCATCGCAATATCGAAATGCCCTAACCAGTGCAAAACACAACTTTTTTCAGGGCACCTTGCCTGGATTACTGATTACTAACCCGCAAAATTTCTGGACTAATTTTGACGTGAATCGTAAAAAGCTATTGCACTGAAAAGTAACCGAAGTGGTCTCGTCACATCTAACGAATGTTGCACGTTGTTCAATCGTGCGTTTTCTTCATGTTTCATGAGAACTGCGCCGGCTAGCCTTCCGGATGTGTCTTCCCCAGGCTTCCCATTGATGGATGTTATCAACATTGAGTGGGAGGGGATTTCCAAAGTTATTGATAACGCTAAAGTGTCATCATCTGCAGGCGTTAACGGTATCAGCAACAAGTTGTTGAAAAACACTTTTACTTATTCTTCGATTATGTTGTCAGAAATGTTTACACAATCTTCGCATTTCGGCATGCTCTCTGACGACTAGAAGATGGACAATGTGGTTCTAGTGCATAAGTGTGGTGATGTTCACTGCCCCTTTAATTACAGACCAATTTCGATAACACCTTTACCATGCAAATTACTTGAACTTGCAAATTACTTTACTTGAACATGTTATCCATTCTGCCCTTGTGTGTCATGTTGAGTCCAATTCCTCTTTTAGAGTCAATCAGCATGGTTTTCGACGTAATCACTTCTATAAAACACAATTAATCGCATTTACAAATTACCTTTTTGCAGCTTTGGATCACTCATCTGCCGTTGATTGCATTTTCGTAAATTTCGCCATGGCCTTTGAGACTGTCTCTATTTCTCTTCTACTAATAGAAATTAGTAAACTCAACATAGATAATGAAATGTTAAAATGAACTGAATATTTTTTGCTGGGTCGCACCCAACACGTGACAGCTTATGACCATAACTCCAATCTTTCTTCAGTAACATCGGGCGTTCCTCAAGGATCTGTACTAGGACCTCTGCTCTTTCAAATCTATATTAATGATCTTCCTGATCTTGTAACATCATCTATTCGGCTCATCGTTGAGATACCGTTGCTCTGCCGCGTGACATTATTAACTTTTTGCATGGTGTGTAACATGGCTAATGAATCTTAATGCATCCAAATGTAAAGCAATGAGAGTAACACGACTTCCTAAAAAGGTTAACCCACATTCATAAGTTCTTAAAGGCTCTACATTAGACTTTGTTTCAGTATATAAGTACCTTGGCGTATGCAACAGCAGGGACCTCTCATGGAAAACGCATATCGAAATGGCTAATCGTATGCTTGGCTTCCTTCGCCGTAACTTTTCACTTGCTCCGATTGCTTTAAAGCTACTTCTGTACAAAACGGTAGTTCGTAGTAAAATGGAATACGCGTCATCCGTATAGGATCCTAGCACCAAGTCTCATATATCTTAGAACCTGTCCAGAATTGTACAGCTCATTTTATTTTGAATAACTTTCCGTGTGGCGCCATTTTTCTAGACTTTCAACGTCCCACAAAATATATTAAACAAAGTAATCATTGAAACTAAGTATTTTCACTGCTCCGAGTTACTTATCACCCCGCATTGATCACCGTTTCAAAGTCAATGTTTCAAATTGCAGAGCTAACGAGTATTTGTACTCTTTCCTCCCCAAGACCAGCTCAGACTGGAACCGCCTGCCCGCCTGTATCGTATCCATTTCTGAACCCACAGCATTCAAATCTGCGCTTTTTCGTAAATTATGTTTAAATTCTCCTTATTTTTGATTTGGTATAATTAGTTACCGCTCCTATCTGTAACGCCTCAACGGTCCAGATAGTAACCAATTAAATCAGTGTAGGAGCTTCTTCTATTCGAAATAAAAAAGTTGAAGTTTAGCTGGAACGTCCACTCACCAGCCAGGGGAATTCTCCGTCGTATGCGACTTGGCCCCCCACCACCCGAGCCCGTCTCGCAGTCCGAATGCCGCAAGCCCGATGGGGGCCTGTCATGAAAGAATAAATAAATAAATAAATAAATAAATAAATAAATAAATAAATAAATAAATAAATAAATAAATAAATAAATAAATAAATAAATAAATAAATAAATAAATAAATAAATAAATAAATGGTACGAGACAAACCAAGATAATGCCTCGAAACAAGTGTAGTGCCTCCTGGTTTCTCATCACGATTTGGCCCGTCGGAAACATGCACATTGCATGTGCACAATAAGATTAATCAACGCCTGAAACTTTCTCATAAACAATTTCGTCGAATCTCTCAATTTTCTCCCTTAGAAAAAATGCTACAAACTCCGCTCTCCGACATGTTCAAAGTTGAACTGAACATTTTTTTCTTCATTTTGTCCCTTATTATTTTGGACAAAGGTAATTTTTACGACTGTAAACGCCAACGACACGTGGTCTCCATTCCGAGTAAACATGCTCAACAACCGCGGCAAAGCCCGAGTTTTCGCAGTTCGCGAGAAAGGGTAAGAACGCATCCATAACCATTAACATGGCGAAAGGCGTTAGCGGCAAACTGAAATGGAAAAGTACGCTGGTCCGGCCCGTTAAACGGCGCGCAAAACACGTGCTCATTGTTATGTCGCTGGAGCATATGCGATTGACCCAATTCGAGCAAAGCTAATTGCGCTCTTGGCATCCCAGCGGCGTGTACACAAGCGCACACCTCCGCGGTGCATCCGGCGACTTGGGCAAATGGGCCATCAAAAGGGCTGCTCGGCAATCTCGCGCCCGTTACGCCCTCCCCCCCCCCCCCCCCTCCTCTCTGACACCTCGCGCGCGCCGACAGAAGCACGCGGGTTATGCCATACCGGAGCAGCCATAACCGAGCAGCCGCTTTCACCCTTTATGCGTCCTGCGCATAGAGAGCCAGAAATTCGCGAGGATTCTGACTTTGCAATCCTAGAGGCTTTAAGTTTTCAGTCACTTTTATTGCATCTTCCGCGCTTTTTTTTTAATTTCTTAATCTTTCCTGAAATGAATGTTACGGTAAGTCCATGAATTATATTAATTACGGGAAAAAAGCACGACGTCTTTCAGTTAATCAGCTAGTGTTGACCTTGAAATGTACCGTACTCTGATCGCAGTCGAATGATCAAGCACATATTTAATAAAAGGGAAGGTCTAGACCGTAGGAACAAAGCTTCTGGTACTCAGTTTTTCTTCAACGTGTGCCTCTAAGAACGTAGCTGATACACTTCCTTTATAATAAGTGCGATGTTTTTTTGTCCCTATGCCCACGCATGGAATAAATCTGTGCCCAACTTTGCTCGTAGGCGAGACAGTAGCGAAATCATTGCTGCGCTTGCAGAAAATAGCTGCTCAGGTTACAAGGAAGTGTTTACACAGCCGTCAGGAGCAAACTTTCATTTGCGCAAGAAGGCTCAAGCTTGCGTTCGAAAGCATCACGCTATGCACAGCAGATACAACGGATAAGAAAGACATAATGGGAGAAATGCTTCTCAGCCTAAAAGCTTTTAGACGAATCTCTGAAGAGTGAGTTATAAAATAAAACGATAGAACGCGGAACAAATACTTCCAGAATGGAAGCAGGACGCCTACATATGCAATCCTCAAAGTCTGTAATGTCGGCTTTGAGGCATGTCGGCTTTGAGGCCGAGAAAATCTTGTTCGACAAATTTAGTCCTATTGCCAAGAAAGAAAAGTCAGCTAGGGCAGTCACACTCAGGGTCAAGGTACACCGGAAGGCAGCACGAAGCTTGCCCGTGAAAACTGCAAATGGAGTGTTTCCGGCACCACTGTTAACAGGTATCCTGACAGTAGATTTTCGCGAAAACTACATCACTTTAGCTTTCGTTATCGGTAGCGTGGTCAGTGGTCATCGGAAATAAAATTAGCACCTATGATATCACTGATAAAGTCCGGCACGTTCGAACTCGCGGATGCCGGGCGTCGTTCAGCAGGAGCAGGTGCTCACCCATCGCATCGGTGCCTCTTGGCTCATCCAGCAACCATAGCACAGTGACGAAGACGCTGAACAGGCGGACTTGCACTTTTGGCAGCATGTGGACTTGCGTTTAGATACCAGCGGTGGCAGTCGGAGCAGCTCGCTTTCCAGCGACGATTGCACCTTCGAGTTTCTCGTGGCGCTCTGATCTTGGCGAGCTTCGGCGGTGTATTTAAGCATGGGCACCACACAACGTCTCTTCGAGTGTCCTTCCAAATGTGTCATGAATCTACTGGCCCAGTGTTCGGCAAACGCTACTCGCGCGCGCGCGCAGCGCTCGGAACCCGCGAGAGGAAAGAGGTTTTCATTGACCCATTTTTCCCTACGAGATCGGCAATGGAACATGGCACACCTCCGCGCGCTCAGCGTTGCTCGCGCCGATTTGTCCCTTGCCCGCTGCCGCCCTCTCTCCGTGATAGCGTCAGTGATACGGGCAACACTTTCTCACACTTCCGCCTCCTCCTCCTCGATCCCATCTCTCCTTCTTTCTGTGTTCTTCTTCTTGTTATCTTCGTTGTTGCGCATCTGTCTAGCTTTCCGCGCGCTGTTCGTTTCGTGTTGTTCCTACCTCTCTCCAGAGACGCGAGGCTGAAGCGAGCAACCATGGATGGTAGTGACAACACTCGGTCCGCCGCATTGACGCAGTGTTCTCTCCTTTCAGTGGTGACACGGCGAGTGATTTCGTATTTTCGAGGGCAGCCGAATCCCCGTTCGTCTAGTGCGACTACGAAGGTCGCACGAGCAACCGACTGACCTCACTTCCGAGGTACTTTCCAAGGGCCGTCGCCTGTCTGAACCACGGCTGTTTGGCCATAAAGAAATGATTGCCCAAGACAATGTAAATGTGTTGACCGAAGGCAAGCGTCCAAGAACACTACCAGGAACACTAGCAGTTTGTTTACAGTGTTCCTTGCAAGTGAAAATTAGAGGCACTTTGGCTTGCCATTGCACGCAAAGCAACGATCACACAACTTTTTTAAGGCGAAAGCCTTTAATGGCTCATACTGTCGTCGACAAAAGCTGGTCGCGCGAGCGGCGCACCTGATTGGTCGACAGAGAAGTGACATCACCAGCCGCCAATTTCGAAGCAACTAACCAGAAGTATCATCTTTTCTAGCGTTCCTGCCATCTAGAATCCCACACTCGAACGCGCGCTAAGAAACGCCATGCGACAGGAGCGATGGTGTACCCACCAAACGCACACTTGCCGCAGAAAGTGTGAAAGTTTCTGCGCCTTTCCGTTCCTGTAATGAACGCCGATAAAGGGCAAACAGTGAGAGGCAAATGATAGGAGAGGAAGGGTAGGCTTACGTCATTATCCCTTAAGAGACATCCAAGGGACACTCTATTTTTTACAGCATGCTGAGGAGAGCAGGGAAACGCTTAAGTTTCGTGCATGGTTACTGCAAGGTTCAGAAATATTCTTATGCGCCCATGCATGAGTAAAATGAAAAACCCCAACCAAAATGCCTTGATAATTCAATGCGGCATTGATGAGGAATACTTTCGCAGTAGATTTCTGTTGTTAAAACGTATAACAGAAGACTTCCTGTATCATGATCAATTCCTACATCAGTTCAGTTCAGTCGTTCAGTCATGTCCGACTCTTCGTGACCCTATGGACCATGTCACGCCACGCTTTCCGGTCTCTCACTATCTTGCTAACATCACATAACTTCATCTGCAGTGCCTCGAGGATATCATCTAACCATCACGTTCGCTGCCTACCCCTTCTCCGGCGACCCTCAACCTTTCCTTACATCAAATTCATCAAATCTTTCTCCAGCGACTCCTCTCTTCTCATCAGATGACCAAAGTAGCTGAGCTTTAGAACTTTAGAATTTGACCCTCCAATGAGCAGTCAGGGTTTATGGTCGACAATATCGACTGATTTGATCTTCTGGCAAGGAACTCTCAAGTCTCCGCCAGCACCACAATTCAAACGCGTCAATTCTTTGGCGGTCAGCCTTCTTTACAGTCCAACTCTCGCATCAATACATCACAACTGAAAAGACCATAGCACGAGTTATACGGATCTTGGTTGGCAGACTAATGTTTCTGCTCTTTACTAGGCGGTCAAGGCTAGCCATGGCTCTCTTTACCAGAAGCAGGCGTCTCCTAATTTCATGGCTGCAGTCTTCTTCCGGGGTAATCTTGGAGCCCAAGAAGAGAAAATCTGTCACAGCTTCCACTTCTTGTCCATTGATGCTTTAGGACTTGATAGGGCAAGACGCCATGATCTTTGCCTTTTTAATGTTCAGTTTAAGCCCAAACTCACTCTCTTCTTGTACGCGCATCAGAAGTCTCTTGAGTTCCACTTCACTTTCTGCCAATAAAGTGGTATCATCCGCATATCTAAGGTTGTTGATACGTTTCCCAGCAATTTTCACTCCAGCTGAAGACTCGTCCAGACCGACATTTTTCATTATGCATTCAGCATATAGGTTAAATAGGGAGGGCGACAGTATGCAGCCTTGTCTCACTCCTTTCTCAATCGGAAACCAATCAGTAAGACCATGCCCAGACCAGACCATGACTGTGGCCTCTTACCCTTCAAACAGGTTCCTGAGGAGACAGATGAGGTGAATTGGAACTCCCATCTCTTGGAGAGCTTGCCACAATCTGCTGTGATCTACGCAGTCAGACGCTTTCGCATGATCAATTCCTACATACCTACCTCTGTATAGAGTGGTAATAACTCGCGTGACCCCTGCCATGCAGCAAGCCTAACATAAATAGTTAGCGAAGCCTGATTCACTTCTACTTTAACATTACCGGCGTGTTTTATAGAGCCGTCGAAATTCAGATTTTCCACTTCATGTGCACGGTGTAGTTAGGTGAAACATGCAGAAATGAAATTTCCTTCTACATCACTATTAACTGTGAGGCAGCAGTAAATATTTTAACATACTGTCATAAACCTATTGATGAGTGTGGCTCAGACTGCGATGCGTAGAAATATCTTGATTTTAAAGCTGTTCTGTGCTTGCACGGAGGATTTATTACTGATTTAATAAAAGCAAAAACAAAAACAAAAGGGTGCTTTTCTTTAAAATAATTCCGAGACAGCTATGTAATACTAAAATACTGTGATGTTTATGTTGTGTGTGCTATGGAGGATAGTCTAGCATTCCTATGTGTAGCGAAATCGTGCTTAAAAATGTTTTCCTCTGTTCGCAATGAGTAGCCAAGAACCAAAGGGATGCATTTCAAAATAAGTAGCAGAAAACTGCACTCGCCCCAAGGGCTCATCTGCAAACTTATATCTAGGATACAGTCTTATGATGTAGAAAGGCTGCGTTCATTAACTCCTTTTCCTTGAAACAATGTGCCTATCCAGATTATGTGGTATGCTGTAAGCATGCAAGTTATGTTTTCTAATATTAGGATGTGCACGAACGGAAAGCAGTAATATAAAAATTAGAGTCTGGAAAACTACTGAACCGTGTCCTACGATAAAATATTCTGTAGTTCTGTTGTAAAATCAAATTTTCCTAATAATTTTTAGTACCTTTCTGTAGTTCCGCACTCTTTCTCTGTACTTTTATTTAGTTCTAGTTCTTTAGTACATTTCTATTGCAACGACACAAAATCCTGATGTTAGTACAGAAATATATGTTGTCACACAAGGTTCACTATCAAGAACCGCACGGAAGCTCTGTTGTAAGAACGGAAAATATTTTGTGGTTCTTTTACGACTGGGTTGCGTCTCATACACGCAGCAAGCTTCAAGTATGATGATACGCTTCACCCTTAATGTATTTCATGCCCATTAGAGTTTTGTCTCTTTTTTTTTTTTTATTTTTTTGTATCAGGCATACATGTGCTTCCAACCAGGCTACAGTCATTGAAAAGTAGTAGTAGTAGTAGTATAAACCTTTATTCCGCAAAATAGGAAGGGGTTCAGGGGTTGTAAATTGTTACCATCGGTAAGTTGCTTGGAGCGGTGTTAGGGTAGAAAGAAAGGAAGGAGGTGGTTACATAGTATGAAGGAGAATTATTTCAAGAAGAAGATGAATTAAGCAAGAATTATGTGGAGTCTCAATTTGTAAGCAGAGCAAACGTTTTGTCAAGAAAACTTGGCTTCATAAGTTAAATTGGTTCACAGGAAGGGAAAGGCGCAGTAACTGTCACACTTGCTCTGTGGACACCCGAACCGCGCCGTAAGGGAAGGAAGGAAGGTGGGAATGAAAGTGGAAAGAGAGAAAGAGGAGCCGTAGTGGAGGGCTACGGAGTAATTTCGACCACCTGGGGATCTTTAACGTGCGCTGACATCGCACAGCACATTTCACAAGCTAGGTCAGCGTTACGACAAAGGGAAATTCGCCTGGTCCCAGACGAAGACCAGCTCCATTGTCGAAACGTTAGGTTTGGTTGCGAAGTGAGGCTACCCCCTCCTCATCTATTCAGTTTTCTTTCATGAAGCGGGGTTAGTAGTATTTACTTTGTAAAAGAAGAACTGCTTCGTTTGGTCATGCTCCACGAACATTAAAGGGGCTTCCTGAAATTTGTCTTTCATCATTTGCCTCTAGCTTTTGCCATCAGAAGGTATAGAACGCTCTTCATAGCAACACAATTTCAAGAAAGAATAAAAAGGAGCATGGCGAGCTTTTTTTTTATTACAACCTATTTCTTCTTTTCATTTTTATCACTACACACTGGGCACAGTTTGACTACAATTCCACCATTGATCCTCTACTGAGACAGACTCTCTCTCGGTTTTCACTGCCATTGGTTTCACATCGACCGCTTTTTTTTTTCTAGAACGTGACATTCATTTCGATGTTGTCCTGCATGCGTCACTTGCTGTTCTTTAGAAGTGGCACCAACAAAGTAGGTTAGGGTCCCTCGTATTCTCCGTGCGATGCAGTTTCATTATACGCTGCAATGAATCAGACCTCACGACAAGGCCACGTACAAACGACAATGTGAGGCAGGTCGTTACGGCTTGACTAGCAATGATCCTCATTCAGCCTGTGTCCGTGCCGCACGCCGACAGCTGGAGCGCACTTCCAGGATGGGGGATCACGCGCGCAAAGCACGGAGGAAAGAATAGGAAACTGTTCCATTCAGTTCACTTTTCTCTGTTTTGTTTTGGGATTTCTCATGCATAAGTTGATGCCTGTGTAATGTGAAGCCTTCACGGACTACTCTGCACGGCACATGGTGCTGACGTGCACCGAAGTGACCAGGGTCCTGCCTTCTTCTATCGTTGATTTATTTTGAAGAAAGGTATTTACAGGCTGACGGTTTTTCCACATCTGCAACCTAAAAAGTTTGTGAACAAATGTCTATGCTTCCAGAATGCACTGAAAAAATTTGAAAGTGTTGATTATTCGCCGACTACATTCATCAAGCAGAGGTCAAAATAAGCATGTAGTTGAAGGTCCCTGTGAAAACGGGAGGCAAATATATATATATATATATATATATTTTTTTTTACGCAGACCGCAAATAGCTTCAATGTGCCCCAATCTGTAGCCCCCCATTACATCGCCAAAACAGATTCGAAGCAGAGACATCAATAAAGATGGCACCTTGTTTTCATACAGGAAAACATGGACAATGGCACAAATCTTTGTTTAACCATTCGCTCTGCGCGATGCGTCAGCGGTTGCCCTCCACAGCGCACGATATTGGGAGCGAGAAGAGAAGAGGAGGTAAAAGAGAGGAGACAGGGGATGGAACAGCGACGGCTGTAGCCTGCTCCGGCAAACTCACGGAAGCGAGTGTTTTCCGGGCGCCGAGTCACACGCACACGTCGGTGTACGACGTCGCTTCGGCCGTCGGCCACCGAAGGCAGCGGCGAGGACGGGCCATTTGGCGACATTGGCCCACCGTACTCGTCGTAG
This sequence comes from Amblyomma maculatum, assembly GCF_055883805.1. NCBI lineage: Eukaryota > Metazoa > Arthropoda > Arachnida > Ixodida > Ixodidae > Amblyomma > Amblyomma maculatum. The sequence continues at coordinate 91,630,321 of NC_139349.1, read as the reverse complement.
GTGTGTGTAAACATGGCCGGCCTCGGCAATCGTATTGGCGGTCACGAACCCGCCCTTGCACATCAAGGAACGACCTCTGGCTCCAAACGCCGGCCGGAGGGCACGATGCATGATTGCAAAATAGCTACTGTTGTTCTCCCTGCAGCTCCCACAGTAGATAACAGGAAAAGTACCGAACAGAATATGTGATGGAAGAAGTATTTCCTTATTATTCTTGCGGTGATGCATTTGGATGGAATAGAAAGAGATGAGACAGTTAAGATAATATTTATTCCATACACCAATAGTTCCAGCTAAATGTAACCAAGTTAAAAAAATACTATGTGCCGACCAGTGAAACCTGCCAAGAGCTGTAGCCGCCTATCTTAGTTTTCAGTATGTCTTTCATTCGCCAAAGTTAGCCGCCTATCTTAGTTTTCAGTATGTCTTTCATTCGCCAAAGTTATTCAGTTAGGAAATACTAGATACCTAACTTTCTATTATATTGGGGAACAAATTGCCAGTGCAAAAACTTCCGACCATCCCGAAAAACGCCAGCAACATTCTTGCAATGTACTATTTGAGTAACTTTAACTATCCGCCTTCAAAGAAACATACCACGTGACCAGCTGCTAGTTTAAAGCACTTGCTCAGTGCACACACAAATCTTCAATGGAGAGAGCGGTGCAATGAAAAACGGGCTTTGTTGTCCGGTATGCGCCTCAGTACACTCAAGTAACGCCGCTGCCACGTGCAAACTCCTTTTATTGCGCGAATTATCGCTTTCAGACAATAAAATTGAATGTATATAATCTAGCTTGATGGAGACAATGTAGCTGGCAGTTTTTTCGAAACGATCTACAACTTTGAAATTATTCCTCGGCCTTATTTTTTGACACCATAATCAAAAAGCTTGCCACCAAGTGTTTTCCAATTATTTACTTTTCTGAACCAAATAACTAATGCAATTTAGGTCAGGCGACTATAAACAGCACTCGGTTTTACCACGCTAGGACATACCATTTTGGTTAAACGGTGGTCACATTTAGATACGACATTTGGCATCTAGAGAGAACGTGGACTTGATCCTCCTTAAAGATATTTTCCTTCTACTCGTAGGTTGCTTTTCAGTTATTAAGAATCCTTTTTTTAAACGAAAGCAGACACGGTCGTTTATTAAACTGTAGAAATATCGCGATTTGCTGCGGTTTTTAGTTATCTTTCATGCATGCTTTTTCTTTATTTCAGTTACAACAAATATCATAGGCACGCACTCACCTTTTATATTCACTGGACAGTGACGGTACGTAAATAAGCATGGCTTTTAGTGACTGTAAAAGGAGCAATAACCCATGAGCGTCTTATCCTGAGCCGGTTCCTTTCGCTATAGGACTGAACTACACCATGGTTGGCAACTTGTGCATAATAAGACGATCGCAATAAATACATATTTACCTTGCGTATGTGGATTTTAATTGTCGGTTAAAGAACTGCGTGTCGTGTTTATGAAGAAAACTAATTTTGCTTAGAGTGCAAAACGTACAGGGGAAAGGAGGCCTAAAAGGCACTCATACGGTAATGAAAATATGTTCGGCATTAGTGCCTGTTTTTAAAACTTTCAATGCTTTCCTGCCTGCAGTTTACTGCAAAAAGTTTACAGGACGCGTGTGCTTGCTGGGAAGCAAATTTACTGCAACGCCTACTCTGGCCCAGTTGTCAGGTGATGAAACCTGTGTGTAGAGCATGTACTGTCTTTAACAAAAGTAAGCAGGCAGCGTGGTTTTGCAGGTGCAATAATGCGAAAGCATTTCTTTTTTCGCTGCCGGCGAAAGACTCGAACCCACCACCTTCTTTGAGCCAAGAACCTACGCCTTTCTGTTAGAACACAAACCCTTACCCGTGTAATGGAACTCACGACCTTTGTGGGACAAGCCTATGACCTCCTCAGGGACCCAAACCTATGACCTTCTTTACGACTCGAGCACAAGATCTTGGAACTCGAGCCCACAACGTTCTTGGGGATATGAACTCACATTCGTTTCTGGGACTTAGACCCACAACCTTTACTGGAACTCAGACCCTTGACTATACTTGAAATCGCTACCTTACTTGGAGCTCGACCCCTCGACCAGATTTGGTCATGCGGACATGCTTTGCTGACAGGCTCTAATCATGCACTCTTTCGACATACTTTGACGACGCCCCTCGTGAGACAAGGAATGCTTTCGCATTAAATGTTGGCCGTCGAGCTTCCTCACGCTCATACCCTAACCTCAGGAAAACATTATTGGGGACAGCAGCTCTACCTTAAAGGTATATGTCGCGAGAGCGCAGACTACCAGCCCATATATGAAGTCCCGCTTTAACAAATTTGTATGAACGTGCCTGAGCTGCAGATAGATAAGGTGACTGCAATGGTCTTGGCAAGATTTTCTGATAGGCTTCAAGGTGAGGATGGGGATGACGCACACCGTACCTTCACCAAAATGTTACGTGGCGACAAGCAAGAAGACGGCACAGCATAACGACAAGGTGAAGGATGATTTAATGGCGGGCCTAGTACGAGGGCACCTCTCGCGTTGCTGCCGATCTTTTTCTTCGCAACGATATCATAGAAAGAGGGGCCCGAGTTGAAAGCTCCTTCGAGACGTAACGTAAGGCGACCCTCCATCCTGTCAGTGCGCAACCATGTCAGCTGCAAGCTGCCGCCTGCCAGCGCCACGATCATGTTTTTTGTTGCTCACAAAGCCAACGCCGAAATTTCAGTGGACGGTGCTTTTAAGGTTATCGCGTTAAAATGGCTTCTCCGTGGTGTCGCACTAGGAGGAATTTCAGGCAGTAGGCTTGAGTGAAAGCCCTGAAATAATCTTCATGTGCAAGAACTGCAACTCCCCTTAGTCGATTAGCCTTTGTGGTTTCGGTATCTCAATGATCTCGAAATTAATAAAATAAATATCGTGGGCGCGACAGTACTTCGATTTGCGGTGGCGCTAACAGATTCGCTTCGCAGCGACTGCATTAGAACACTCAGCAATCACTACTTTTCATCATTAAAGCCGAAGCATTTCTTTGCTCATGGGTGGCGTGGACTCAAGTGTCGGCCGAGAATGTAGACGGTTGAGCCCGTACCAACTATCAATGATCATATAGTTAGTGTTAGATATAAACACACATACACACGCACACAAAGCACGAGATGTTGCTTTGTTTCTTCTCAAGAACTTGATTCTTCATTACGGGACTCCCAAGGAGCTACTCAGCGACCGCGGACGCGTTTTTTTGCCCGACGCTTTTGAGGCCCTACTAAAAGAATGCCACATCACTGACCGCCCCACTGCTTCTTACCACCCTCCGACAAATGGCCTGACCGAACGCTTCAACCGTATGCCTTAGTGACATGCTGGCCATGTACGTCAACGACGCTCATTCCACACGCCTCCTAAACATGGGAGTACACAACACAATCCAAGAGCTAGTGGAGCTCATAGTACTGCCCAAATCAACAGACTTTCCTCCCCAGAGACGGGCAGCTTCATTCTCGCAGCACTAAAACTCCAACCAATTGGTCCACCCATTGAAAACAGCCACCTAGTTCCCCAATACATCCGGGGCAACCTTACGTACAACCCCTACCTAAAATATGCACCCTGCTCACCACAAGGCACGACAAGAAGCTCGAGCCAAGGCGTTACACAAAGCACACGCGACTGACACCGAAGCGGCCTACGTAGACGCGGCAGAATACAGTCACCCCATGGCATATGTCATCAGTGTGATTTCTTATAACTTCAATCAAATAGTATCTGCCTCTGTCAAAGCAAAAACGTCGACAGAAGCCGAAGAAGCAGCCATAGCGCTGGCCATCTCCTCTTCCACTGCCACATTCATTTTCAGCGATTCTAAAACGGCCATTCAAAATTTCGCAAGAGGGTAAATACACCCAGTCGCCCATCAGATCTTCACCTCTGGTTCCACAACTCCCCGATCCATTCACATCGTCTGGGTACCAGGCCATGCAGGCAACCCCGGTAACGAGGCAGCCAACTCAACTGCTCGAGCACACGTCAAACGAGCGAGGCATACTAAAGACTGGGGAAGCACGCGGGACAGACTTCTCACCTATCATGACATAACACTTCACTACCGAGAACAACGGTTCTTATATCCCCCATCTCATACCTCTTTCTCAAGACCCCATCAAATAATCTGACGACAGCTACAAGCCAAAACCTTTCCCTCCCCAGTTTGGTTTGCCTTGGCACACCCAGACCGGTACTTCCCCACATGCTCTCTATGTGGCGCACCTAGAGCCACCTTCAATGTTTCTATGCGAAGCTTTCAAGCCACCGCCCCAATGGGGCCTCACAGACCAAGAGGGTTGGGAGATCGCGGTCTCCAGCTCGGACCCAGCAGCGCAAAAGATGCTGGTTGACTGGGCTGAAGCGGTCGCTGCCAGGCACGGCCTGACAGACACCAGCAAGGTATCAGGAACCACCTCAATCCTTATAATGTACCTTGGTTGCCACAATAAATGTTTTACCACAACCCCCAACTGGGACCAGCTTCTTCCCTTCGTAACCTACGCGTACAACACTGCGACACAGACCGCCACCTGGATTCTCTCCCTTCTTTCTTCTTTACGAGCGCGAGCAAACCTGCACAATGGGCACGCTTTTTCCCTACCGCCTTGATGTTTCTGAATAGACGCCCCTCTCGGATGCCGCCCAGTACGCAGAAGAATTCCGTCAGCTCGCTCGTTCGCTTACAACGGAAAACCAGTGGCAACAAAAACACCACCGCGACACCGGCGAGGCTTCTTCATATGCACCTAACTTTCTTGTGTGGCTCCGGGTCCCTGCCACAACCGCTGGCCTTTCAAAGAAGCTTCTTGCTCGCTATCACGGTCCATACCGAGTCCTCCAACAAAGATCTCCTGTCAACTAAAGTAGTTGAGCCTGTTACGCCCTCTGCGGACTTGCGTCGCCGTGGACGCGAAACAGTTCATGTGAACCGAATCAAGCCCTACTACGATACATCTGTCCTTTCGGCTCCATAAGTCGCCAGGATGTCTCCTTCTCTACCTGGGCGGAAACTGTAGTGTGGTAATCTTCGTCACCATAGCCACTGGCATGCATCCCGTGCTGGCGCACTCGAGGACGAAGAGGTGGTCCTGTCTTGGGGATTCGCTACGCTTGACGCTCCGCTGCGAGTTCATCCTGAGCGGCTTGATTCATCGGTGTCGACTGAATAAACACACCCCTACAATATATATAATTTTATTCTCTTATAACTTTAAACTCTCAAAGTGACACTTCGGTGAACTACAGACCTTGGTGATTGGAAGTTTAGTAGATCGGGAACGTATTCGGATCTACCCCCAAAAGATTGCTGCAGTGCATGACTTTGCAAAACCTCCAAACGTAAAACATTTAAGAAGCTTTCTGGGTTTGTATTTCCGCCGTTTCATCCAAGGATTCACCCAAATTGCTCATCCGCTCACTTGCCTCCTGCAAAAAGACGCTCCGTTTGTTTGGTCCCCAGAATATGAGCTATCATTTCCACAACTCAAGTTTCTGCTAACCTCTGGTCCTGTTTTACGCAGTTTCGACTCGGTTGCTACTACCGAGGTTCACGCGGATGCGAGCGGTGTGGGCGTCTGCGCGGGGCTAGTCCAGCTCCAGAACGGCGCCCAACATGTCATTGCGTACACAGGCTGCACTTTAACGAAAGCCGAACGCAATTGCGCAGTAACGGAAGTGAAATGTCTCGCCGTCATCTTCGCTGTTAACAATAAGTACTTTCTTCTGGGCGAGTTGGTTCATATTAGCAAAAGGTAAAAGACTTGCGCAAAAAGTAGATGAAGAAAGAGACGTGACAACAAGACAGAGATTAGCAAAAGGTAAAAGACTTGCGCAAAAAGTAGATGAAGAAAGAGACGTGACAACAAGACAGAGACGTCTCTTTCTTCATCTACTTTTTGCGCAAGTCTTTTACCTTTTGCTGTTAACAGGTTTCGAGCGGGTCTGTGCGAAGCAGGGCGGATGATCAGATGGATGAAGCATACTCTAGCTTCGGTCTGACAAATGTCATGTAAGCTTGTTTACGCACGTAGTACTTTTCCGGTTGCGGCGAAGAAATCCTAATTACCTGGATGCACTAGCGAAGATGTTGGTTATATGTTCAATCAAAGAAATATTTGGCGTCAGGTGGATGCCTAAGTATTTATACTGTGTAGCCTGGGCCAATGTATTATTGTTAATGTGGTATGGAAAGAGAGAATTACCTAATTTTCGTGAAAAAAAATTATGTTGCATTTGCCACATTTTACACTAGTCATTATGCGATCGAGTTAACTTTGCAGTGAAAAGTGGTAATCAGTACTCTTTACTGAGCGATAAATAACGCAGTCATCAGCAAATATGCGTATACAAGATGACATATGTTTATTGGCAGGTCATTGATGTAAATTAAGAACAGTAATGAATCGAGGACGCTACCTTGTGATACGCCTGAGGTGACATCGGCGAGAGGAGAGGAACTGTTAATAACAATCGTGAAGTGCTGGTGATCAGAAATAAAGTTACGGATCCACGACAAATTTAAAGAATCTAATTTGAGTGCGGAAAGCTTAGATATTAGTCGGTAATGTGCTAAACGATCAAATGCTTTAGTGAAATCTAAAAAGATGCAATTTGTTTGTACGTTACTCTTCCTGTTGAAATGTAGGTTATTAATTAATTCAATAACTTCGACTGCAAGGAAAAGCATTATCTGAAACCATGCTGGTTAGAGAAAAAGAAATGATTAGATTCTAGGTGACTGTAGATGTGCCATGGGAAAATGTGTTCAAGCATCTTGCAGCAGATATACATGTAAGTGAGATGGGGCGATAATTTTCATGCGAGTGTTTGTTGCCGTTTTTGAAAACTGGTACGACCATTCCCATTTTGAAGTCAGTGGGGAGCTCACTTATTGATATCAACGGTCGAAACACCGTCTATATATCCGAACGATGGCTGCTGATAATGATTGTCATAGGAAACAAATAAAACAATGATCGTGATAATGATAGTTACCGATAGTTACTGACAGTAGATGACGATACCATATTCGTGATAGTGGTAGGTGGCTATACTAACCGATTTAAGTGGAGTTGAATACCAGATAATTTCTGCAAATAAATATTGATACTATGGATGCAGAGATGCTGATGTGACTGCCTTCATTGCTAATGAGAATTTTGTTCACAATACTGCACAGTGCACTAAAGATGTATGCTGCATAACATTCAGATATGTGTTACGGAGCCTTGACTGCTTCCGTGTCTATCTGCACAAAACGCGCGTTGATAATTTCGTAACTGCGTGTATGCATTATAACCTTATAATAATGGGAAACAGACTGTTCGCGGTATGCTTCTGGATAAGAACTGTTTCTTCATTATTATTCCGGAATCTTGCGCGTTACGCCACGAGGGGCGCAGTTTCGAAAGCACGGGGTCTGCCTCCTTCTGGGCGCTTCCGAGTGGAGAGAACTTCAGTTATGCAGCTGGGTTGCGAAACAAGGAAAGCTGAAGGTACACCTTGGCGTACATTTATGCGTGTCACTATATCAAGGTTTGAATAAAGCTGACGCAACGTCTGGCGTCAAGACTTTGATGCCACGGCCATTCGCGCAAACCGGCGGAGACGTTTCCTGCGTTCTGCCTGCAGGCGCGAAAAACGGCTCGTGTTTATGCCTCTAGCTGCTTTCCCCGTTTGTTTACCGCACGCTCGCCGCATTATCCTCAAGGTCGCTCCGCTGACCCGACGGCAGCCGAAGCATTCCCGTCGAAGCGCGCGAAGCGGGTTGCTAGGAATGCACGCACGTTACCACTGGCAAAGTAATAAAATGTGGTTGTCGACGCCAGGTCATTGACACCGTTAAAAACAACAACAACAGCAAAATAAAAAACTGCCCTGAGTATTTGTTTTGCATGAGCTTTCGTTGCAGGAATACGAAATGTTTTCTTTTCGAAGTCAGCCAACTTGACCAAAAAGTTATCTGAAAGATACCCGAAAGTTTGTAATTAGATAATAAATGTTTTATATGCTTCGCATATTAATTAGTGAATCTCAACACAGGAATTCGTTAAGGACATTGTTCAGCAATATCAGCTAAATTTTGTATTTGCTTCTCTTCGATGTGAAATTATAAATTAGACGCTATTTTGTTGCTAAAAATTTACTTCTACAGCCGTTTTTAATCTCCATTTATAAAAATAGTGCCTAAAATAATGATACTGTCAACACAGCAGTAAAATCAAGTATAATATTCATTATGCGCAATCAGGAGCACTGCTGTATTCTAACGCGCTCAAGTAAAGCCTAATAGTATACTTGCACTTCAAAAATGGACGGGAGTCTTCTTTGGCATTGTTCATACTTCGGCAGCCGAACTGAACTACTAAACTGCTGAACTAGCTAAAATGTATAGAATCGAGAAATACCTTATTTCACTATACCTCAGTGTATTCACGAGTAGTCGCGAGGTTAAAGTTAGACCCGTACAGGGAGTGAAGCAAGAAGACGACGGCTATATAGTATTGCGTCCTCGCTGACTCAGCTGTTTTGCTTAAACTTTCAAGTTGAGAAAGCCACTGCCAACTTCCTCAACTAAACGCTTTAAAAATTATTATACGTAGCGGTAGCACATCATCGATTCATCCGCTCCAGGGGCTAATAATCATGTCGTATCATCGTCTTCCGAGTTTAATTTTCGACCGATCTGTTCATATCCATGGCACTCGATGAGGGCGTAGCGCTGGTGAAGAGATACATGAAATAACGCCTGAAGCGGACCGTCCTCTGAGGCTTAAGATGCGCTCAAATGGAGGTTTTGCTCGTTTGGATTCGTGCGTCCGCAGGATATGACTGACATTTCTTTTATTATTATTCGACGCAGAATATGCGCACAAGATGTTCTGGGCGTAATTTGGTGTGCCTCTCGTTCTCAATGCATGCGCAAAATTAATATCTATAAATGATTTTTAGTTACTGCCGCACGCAGCCGTGACCGCACCCCGCGGAGTTCCTGCACCACCACAGCCGTAACCGCCGACCTGAACATATCAGTGGACGGAATCAACGCCACAGTGCTCGTGGATACCAGCACCGATTAATCTGGACTCATTGCACCATTCGACGCTACTCGGAAGAAGGTGGCTACACCCTGGACCTGCCCGCAACTGCGTACTGACGGTGGGCACCTGGTACATGTACGTCTAGAGTAACCGTACCAAAAAGAAACGTTCTTGGCAACCTTCGTCGTACTTGCTCAGTGTTGCCGCGACGTAATCCTAGACATGAATTTTTTAACAGAAAATGGAGCAATTATTGACCTTAAGTCAAAGTCAGAGACCTTATCGACTGAGGACGCAATATCCAGTGCGTCAGAGCTACCGACGGCAATTGGATGCAACAGTCCTTATACTGAAAAGGGGCGGAATGGTAACTTGATCATTCAGAATGAAAGTCTTGTTAAAAGTTTAGAGCTCGGGGGTCTACTTCTGAGCCATACTATGTGACTAATGCATTCCCTGGTTTCCAAACTTGCTGAAGGCAAGGTTTTTTTGTCCAACCCTCTCCAATGGCTATGTCTTCCATGATAGTTGAAGAAGTCATAATATCCGGCTTAAAAGAAAACCCCCTGGGCTCTAAACTTTTGACGAAGGCTTACATTCTCAATGATCAAGTTACCATGCACTCCGCCCCTTTTCAGTGTAATGACTGTTGCATCCGCAGTACGTAGGCTTGATGAAACGACTTTATTCATACTGCTGCATACTGGCAGAAGGAAAGCATGCCCCCAGTAGAGCACATGACAAGCGCATATATACACGATGCCTGGCATATGCGCAGAGCAGACTTAATGGCGATATATTATCTTATCACACAATGGTAAACGCACATGTTGCGCTCCAGATGCCAACACAACCTTTCATTTCTTACTATAGATCAAAAACTGTCATATAGTACCAACGGTCGTTGTCCTATAGTCTCAGGAGGTCGCCTTTCCCGTTTGCTCCTTCTTAACGGAATTGGTTCATTATCAGATGGCAACTGGTCCATGAGCTCGGTCCGACATTAGGTGCTGGCTGCGCCGAAGGCATTGGTGGAGAGGCGACCTCTGATGCGTATGGTACGAACACTTCTTTGGTAGTTCGCTCTTAATCATCAAGAACAGAATGTCGCAAATGGTAAGCATGCACAAAACGCACTTCGTTTCCAATGAAAGCCAAATACGTACTGGGGGAGTCTACACGTATAATTTTTCCAGGACACCCGTTCACCCCGCCGGGGTGATGCAGTAGTCAGGGTGCTCGACTACAGTGCCCTACGATGCGGAATCGAATCCGGCCGCTTTTCGGTGGTGACGAAAAGCTAGGCGCCCGTGTGCTGTGCGATGTCAGTGCACGTTAAAGAACCCCAGGTTGTCGAAATTGCCGTAGCCCTCCACCACGGCGTCTATCATAACCGGAGTCGCTTTGGGAAATTAAACCCCCAAAACCTAACCAGGGCACCTCTTCACAAAATCACCACACACGGAACGCACTAGCACCCTGTCACAAAACGAAAAGGATCGCGGCTTCCCTCTACGCTTATCTGCAGGCTGTTTCACCCTTTCGCTTTTCTCTGTTGCACTTCTGCTGCTGCTGCACTTCTCAATGTTGGACTCAAAAGGAAAATCTGCTTCGAAACTTTCTTCCTAAGTTCAATTCAGCCGATGTCTGTCTGGTGAAGATGTACAGAGCCGTTCGATAACAAATAAGAAGTCGTCTATTGTGTGCTGCAAGGTTCTTGTATTTTTTTTTCTTGGTCCTCCAGCAAATGCTTGAACAGTGCCGACTTTGTAGTTTGTCAGCCCGCTCCGCCGACCTGTTCGACTGGGGGTGATACGGAGGGGTGCATGTGGGCTCTACTCCATTTGCTTTCAGGAAGTTTTCAAACTCCACGGCACGGAATTGCGACCCGTTACCAGGTACAACTTTAACAGATAGACCATGCGCAGCAAACATGGATTTTTTATTTATTTATGTGTTTTGGTGCGCTACAGGAAAATAGGCAGACACTGCTTGGACCCATAGCCAGCGGCTAGTAAAGGGTCCAAGGGTGCAATCTAACTACTTCAACGGTACTAGCGGCCGTCGTCGTTGTACACACCTTCACTTCCACCCACTTGCTATACGCATCAACTGCTAAAAGGAACACTTTTCCTTCCTTCTCGGCGAAATCGAGATCCTTTCTTAAGGGTGTCCGCACACTTTTCATGGAGCCAAAGGTGCTGGTTGTACTGCAGGTTGAAAACTGACAAATGCGCCAAGTTCGCACCGTTCGTTCCAGCGCTTCATCGATACCTGGTCACCAGACCATCGACCTTGCGACCGTTTTCACCTTAGTGATTCCATGGGGCTGCTCATGCATCACGTTGAGTACAACACTGTGCAAACACTCTGGAACAATCACTCTCTTTATCAAAATAATACAACCCGTTTCTATAGAAAGTTCATAACATCAACCCAGGAAGGCTGCAATTCCTGAGAAACAAATTTTAGCCAACCACGCCATATCATGTCGCGAACTACGGTTAGCAGCCTATCGCGCTTTGTTTCGCGTTCAATATCTTTTGCTGTCAAAGGCAGTTCGTCAAGTGCAGAGAAATAATATTCTTCAGAGTGCTCCGACATTTCTAGAAATGAAGTCTAGATAAGGCATCGCATGCCGAATTTTCGTACCGGGTTTGTGCGCTATCTTATAGCTGTAGTTTGCGAGGAACGCAAACCAACGGTGCACCCTAGCAGTTGCCGCAGCCCTGCTTTTTCTTCTCGTGTCAAAAAGTACGGTTAGCGGTTGATGCTCTGTCAACACCTTGAATGTTCTACCATACCATTAATTGTGAAGCCTTTTCACACCAAACATAATGCTTAAAGCTTCTCTTTAATTTGGCCATAATTACGCACCGCTGGTGACAGTGACCGGGATGCCAATGCAACTGGTTTGTCTTTTCCTTCGGCGATGTGCGACCGTAGAGCACCAAGACCATTATCGGGCGCGTCACATGATAGCTGTATTTATTTTTTGACATCGTACAACTCCAAACATGCTCGTTAGTTAGCATATCTTTAGACGTCATGAAGGCAGTATCACACTGACGCCACCAGAGCCATGCAGTTTCTTTGCGCAACATGTTATGCAAGTGTTCGAGAACTGTAGCCAGATTAGCTAGGCAGAAAATTTTGAGTAGAAGTTAAGCCCACGAAGGCCTTCAGCTAGGTCACGTTTCCAGGTTGGTGCGTTTTTTGTGGCTTTCACTTTATCAGCTGTGGGATGCAATCCATCTCTGTCACTTTCATGGCCCAGGTATCGTATTCGTGGCTTGAACAGCTTACGTTTCACAGAGTTGACTCAAGCCATGCTCTCTTAGGCGTATGAGCACCTGCTCCAATCGGTCTTGGCACTGCTTTTGATCTTTGCCCGCGATGACAACGCCATCTAAGTAGCAGGCTGTGCCAGTCAGCCCATGTACGACTTTATCCATAACAGTTTGAAACACTCTCGGCGCGCAGGCTACGCAGTACGGCAAGCTTCGGAATAGGTACAGGCCGATGCATGTATTGACAGTGTGCAGTTGTCGCGCTCGATCGTCTAATTCCAGCTGCAAGTACGCCTTAGACAAATCGAAAACTGAAAGAACAACCCCACCTTGCAACGTTGAAAAGGTGTCCCCTGGTAGAAGGAGCGGGTGTTGATCAACCTCAATTGTGAGATTTACGTGACTCAGTAATTACCGCACAACCGAAGCTCCTCTGCATTTTCCTATGGAACAATCACCAGCCATATCGCCCAAGCACTGGGGCGCAATTTGTATGACTCCAGCTTTTTACAGGGTAGCCAATACCTGCTCGATCCGATCTTGCAGCGGATACAGCACTGATTGCGCCTTAGAATATACAGGGGACGCATTCTCCTTAACTGCAATACTTGTCTTGAAGCCTTTTATAGCTCCCTAGCCAGACTCGAACACTTCGCGATATTGCTCAGTCAAGAGCATCAAGGGCATCTGTTTGTCAGTGGCTGCGCATGCATCTCTTCATTCCACTGTCGGATTTCGACCTTACTCAGCCGGTTTCCGCCTAACAACGTAGGCGTTCTGGCGCCTGTATTTTCTTTAGCAATACTAGGGGCAAGTGAAAACACTTATCGTACTTCACATCAACATCTATTATCCCCTCGATATCAACCAGCGTGCCATTTTAAGTGACCAGTTTGTCATCTGCTAGCCTGAGCTTTGTGTTTAGAAAGTGCTTCGCACACTCTGCACCCTACATTACGGAAACCGGGGCTCCTGTGTCCAATTCCATGGCCACGTATTCTCCATTTGACCGTATACTGTGACTACAATGGCTGGTGTGACCACGCGGTTTTCGGTGTCACAAAGCGTAAGAAGTTCACTGTGCGACGGTTTCTGCTGTAGTTGATGAACAACTCTAGTTTTGCATATTTTCGCAACATGACCTTTCTTTTGACTTTTGAAACAAATGCTGCTCAAGAACGGACAACGTACTACTGCGTGCCGTTCATCGCATCGATGACAATTTGATTTAACCCTTTGAGTCGTAGCCTTCGTTCTTGGCTTGTCAGGTGGATGGCAGCTGTACGCAACCACTACACAGACCGGTGTCGCCGTCGACGACTTGCTCTGCCAGAGGACGTCGCTGCCGCTTGACGAATGCTCCCTACTAGTTTCCGATATTCGATTGCCACTGTCTATTTCGCTGCTATTTACACTGTAGTAGCGACGCAGCATGCACGATCCCAGGTGAGCTCGGTGTCGCTCATAGCTAGCAGCCGGCAACTTATCGCCTCGGAGTGTAGGCCAGCAATCAGGCGGTCCCGAAGAGCTTGTTCCAGGAAGCTGCCGAAGTCGCATGAGGCTGCCGCTTGCATGAGTTGCGCTGGGACAAGTTGAACCTGGTTTGTAATGGTGCGTAAAGTGCTTAAAAGTGGGAGGAAATTTGGGAGTGTGACGTACGAATAAATCCTTTGCTATTTCAAATCATGATAAAATTTTGTCATTTCCTTACATTGATATGTGTATTAAATATATTCGCTGCTGTCAAGCAAAATGTATATATTTTTTCACAGGCATACGTTCTGGACCTCAAACTAGAAAACTAACTTGTGTCTGTGTCAATCGCAGTTTCAACATTATGTTGTTAAAGAGCACATAATTTACTGCTATTTATTACTTTATTAGCCAAGCTGGCAGTGCAGGAGTCTCGAAATCGCGTGCCATCATTGACAACTTTTACTGTAGCTATGTAGCATCCATTCTAGGTATCCTCTATTAAGGTCCTATATTAGAGTTTATAAACACCCTCGCAGGGTGAAACCCTCTGCAAGGTAACGGGAGGAAGAAAAACCTCCGATTCTGTTTGTTGCGGAGGCTTTAACTGCACTGCTAATTTATATTAAAAAATGCTTGCTGTTTTGCGTTCCTGATACAAAGCCTCAATGTCAGCAGGGAAGGAAATATTTTCCACCGGAGAATCGACCGTGTCCCTTTAAGAAGACATAAGCTAAATCATGTAACTTAATTTTTTACTTGAACGATCTCTGCCCCCCCCCCCCCCCCCCCCCCCCCCCCCCCAAACGCTGCTTCTTTCTCATCATTTATGTTCTCCCATAGTTACATGTATATTGCCTTGTGCTCTTGAGCTTGCTTCCGCTCGTGAACCAATATCTAAAATTGCAAAATATTGTCTTGTTCTGTAGGGGTATTGGTTCCGTACGTACATGGTAAAGCACAAATATGATATTTTTATACTCTACTCAGGCTTTTACTCCGCATAGTATTTATTACGTGTTTTGATTTGAAAACAAAACCCCTTCATGGCCTATCCTTTACGTTCCCTCCAGGCATGCATAGGACCCACGTTGAGATCCCAATGGCAAGAAGTTCATGCTATTGAATTACCTCTATTGTTTTAAGTACTAATGCAGCACGTCGCCAATTTTTGCTTCATTTGCACCCTCTTTCAATTCGTTAGCTTTATTTCAATGTGCGGAATTTGAAATTTCCTTGCGAGGGCATGTGGTTGTTGCGCATGACCGTGTCGACCAATCAGGATGTTTCCAGACCGCCGTCTGCAGCGGCAATGGCTTTTCGGCGAAGCAAGCTGCATACTCCACCGTTTAACGCGGTGCTAGAGAACCAACAAGCTAAGCTGTACCTTCACTTACCCTGATAACGCCCTGAATTTCGGTCATAAATTGTGATGTTACCGCGAACGACTAGATGGCGAGGTGACGGAACCCTTCGCAATCACGCACGTCGGTCATGGCGGTGGCAAATTCTGACATAATTCATGGGATGACCGCGTCGATGTTGACCAAACATATATTTCAAAACACCCGCCTCCAGCCTTCCGGGCGCAAAATTGGTTTGTAGCGCCATCTCTTAACATTTAAACAAACCTTTAACGTTGTGGTTTTGTTGTTTGATCATAGATGGCAGCACGTCGCCAAGGCTTACGATAGCGTCCCCCATGAGCCATTGTTCCATCGTCTGGGAGAGCTGGAAATGCCACCGGCGTGGATAAACCTACCGCGCCGGCTGTACTCCGAGAACACGGTTGTGGCCTGCTTTGGTGGCGCCCGCTCGGAGCCCGTGCCCGTTACGAGGGGCCTCAAACAGGGCTGCCCACTCTCACCGCTCCTATATGCACTTTATGTTGCAAGCCTTGAGCAAACCCTGCTTGAGTCAGGGCTGGGCTTCCCGTTTCCCCATATGTACGAGGGAATGCCGGAAGTGTGAGTTCTGCCAGGCCTTGCATACGCCGACGACCTGGTGCTGCTGGCAGAGAATGTGGACACCCTCCAGCAACTGGTCACCCTGGCCGCCACCTGTGTGCACCGACTGGGCCTGCAATTCAACGCCAGGAAGTCCGCAGTGCTGCAATTCTCGAGCCCGCCCAGTGGGGCTGAGGTGACCCTGCCCAACGGTGACACCATACCCCGGGCTACCGAGTACCGGTACCTAGGTGTACTCAACGGATCGGCGCCTGTGCCTTTGGAGGCTCACGAAGAACACGTTCGGCAGTCCAGCCGCAGGGCGGGCAACATGTCACGCCGACGCTGCCTGTGGGGCTGCAATAGGTATATGCTGGTCCGCGAACTATGGAAAGCTGTTCATGTGCCTGCATTAACTTTTGCAAATGCTGTTCTCTGCTTATCGGCCAAAACCCGATCATGGTTGGAACGTGGCCAGCGTGAAGTGGGCAGAGTGGCACTGGGCTGCCATGGCCGGGTTGCAGTCGAGGCCATACAGGGCGAACTCGGCTGGTCTTCGTTTGAGGCACGCGAGGCGCGCAGTAAGCTTGCCTATGAGGGCCGCCTGAGGACTATGCCCGACTGCAGGTGGGCACGTCGAATATTCCGCTACCTGTATCTCAAAGGTATCCGCACAACTTGGACTGCGCGCCTACACACGCTGAGCCGCAAGTTTGGCCTCCTGAGGCAGCCAGTGCAGGAGGCAAGCGAGCGGAAATGGTCCAGGGAGGTACAGGAGCGCGTCCGAAAAGAGGAGACGGAGCAGTGGCGCGCAGCAATGTGCGCGAAGTCAACACTGCTTCTCTACCGCACACACAGGACCGCCCCGGCCCCGGAGAAGCTGTATGACAACGGCAGTGGGAGCGCCCTTTTCTTCGAGGCGCGTACTGGGGCGCTGCGCACTCTGTTGTACCGGCAGAGGTTCGACACGTCTCCGGTGGTTCAGGCGGGACGCTGCCAAACGTGCGGTGGGGAGCAGGAGAACATAGAGCATCTGGTCCTCCACTGCCCGCAATTGGCACCGCGACACCCAGAGGGCACCACCCTACTGCAGGCGCTGGGTTTCGCCGCCTCTGACGGTGACACTCCGCACGCGGCGGTGGCGGCAACAAAAAGCCGACTTCGACAGTGGTGGGGGTCGGCTCAGCAGCGCAAGCCGAAGGCGAACTCGGTGACTCCAGCGAACGCACCCCCCGACTGTGTTTAAGTGGTCTGTGTGTGGCTGTGTGTGTGTATATGCTAAGACCTATGTCATGTAAACGGCTAGGGTGCACATCGTGCGCCCCCCCCGATGCAAAGGGATTGCCACATAATAATAATCATCATCATCATCATCATAACGGCTAGGGTGCATTTTTGCCCCACCCGATGCAAAGGGAACAGCCACGTCATCATCATCATCATCCCCACCACCACCACCATCATCATCATCATTATATTTGAAAGAGGGAGTTTATCAAGCACGTTGGTTCACAACCGGTCTCAAGGAAGAGCGTTCTGAATCGAAATCGGCCGAGGTTGCTTACAGTAACATGTAAGCTTTATTTTTTTTTAACTATATATATGTCTAACGTCTAAGATACACTCATGGGCTATTAGAGGTGGTAAAGCGGATAGTTCAGGATTTACTTAGACCAGTTAAAGTTCTTTAATTTGCGTTCATATCGTGAAGCACTGCACACGCGCTTTGGTTTCGAATTCATCACAAGCCATCGAAACTGCAATTGCACTATTCACCTTGTGATCAGTAGCAATTCGAAAAACGACTGAGCAACGCCGGTGCATGTGAAGTGGATTTGATATTGAGAGACGAAAGGAGATAGCATAGTGTGAAATCGTCCTTATTATGAACGGAGGGAAGCGCTGGTCGGAAATGAAATATGCAGGAGTTGGCATTTATGCCGTTCTATTATAACCGGTTTGGTTCTGCTGAACAATATCATTATCATCATCGTTTATTTCAAATATGTCGCTGATGGTCCCCAGACGAAAAAGCTGTTGAGAAACAGCTTGATGGTGCCTGGGGCTTGTACAAGGCAGCAGCATACAAAGGATGTCTGCAGCATTAGCATCTAAGACAAAAATCACCATTTCTTTTTCAGTGTGCAAGTCAAGATTACAAGCAAAACATACACAGATCACAAATATCGCTAAAAAGGAAAAGTAACAAAGAAAAGTCAGCACCAAAAAATTTCACTATGAACAAATCAGTATCAAAAAAGCAGCCGTCATCAGTTTGGTAACAAAGAATTCGCGTATTTGTCTCCGGGTAGTAGTCGTAAAATGGACACCTTGGTTTAAAAATTTATTTAGTAAAAAAGTAGTCTGTGTTTTACGGACTGCAACATGTAGTGAGTGCGCCTGTGAGGAATAAGCCACTTATCACAGCTGCTGGTACGGTGGTCACCACTACACACTATTAAGTTGGATAAGGATTCAAGAAATGTTTTAGACATATTGCTGGCAAGCAAAAATGAGTAAA
Source organism: Amblyomma maculatum (assembly GCF_055883805.1). Classification (NCBI taxonomy): domain Eukaryota; kingdom Metazoa; phylum Arthropoda; class Arachnida; order Ixodida; family Ixodidae; genus Amblyomma; species Amblyomma maculatum. The sequence continues at coordinate 91,611,991 of NC_139349.1, read as the reverse complement.
TAAGACGGAAATCATACACTGTTTCAACACTTACTATCCGGTATCGTGAATATTTGAATTTACATTAGCGGATGATTGGATCAGTGGTTATAAGCTAGCAAACAGCAAACTAGGCGAATCTTGCGGTAAAAAAAGATCCACTAGTAAGACGCTTACTTTTCTAATTACGAAAAATGTAAAGAGCATAAAGCGAATAAAGATTTTTCTCTTTTTTCAATTACTTTCCGCACTGTTGAATTGTTTCTTGCTTCCCATTCACATTTTTGAGGTTAAAAGGAGTAAGCTGTAGATATTTATATAATTACATTGGTCGGGAAAAATCGCCATCATGAATGAAGCAGCAAGGTACGTAGTACTCCTGGACAGCATTGATAATCATTGTTCTGTTTCCTACAAGGATTGCTTTGGAAGCATCAACTGTTCAACCAATTTTAAAGTTACACTTGCACACAACCATTTTGTAGAGAAGGAGATGGACATGCATAAGCATTTATGAGCAACCAAAATTTAAAAGTTTTGAACGAAGAGAGAAGTCATTTTCCGATACGTCTTCCATGCTGATTAATAGAGTTAAAATACTGGCTTCATATTGTGTCCCTATACTTGTATTCGATGCTTCGTGTGACTTGTGATATCCCTACGGCGCGGCAAGCCGATTAATGCATGTGAATAAAGATGTGAAGTTAAATTTACAGAATGTAGATAAACCTCTGCCATATCTGCCTTCGCAGTAAGCTTCAGGATGCAGAGCACAATGAAGCTAAAATTTTTTGGAGTAAACAGTTCATCTTCCGCCACATGTTATATGGAAAGTCGGTTCGGGCGCAAATATCGCACAAAATGCTTAGCGCAGAGGGCACAAATAAATTTTCTGTAAATATGACACTCATTTCAGGCTCAGTGTTCACGATTGATGCCTACAATAACGAAACTCCGCTGTATTAAACCAACATGAAACAAAAACATTGTGGTTGTTAGCATATTGTTGATTCTGAGGACGGCACGAAAGGGACGAGGACAAAGAAGGAACAAGAAAACGACAGGACAGTAGCCTGTCCTGTTGTTTTCGTGTTCCTTCTTTGTCTTCGTCCCTTTCGCGCCGTCCTGAGGATCGATGTTGATTCTCAGGACGGCTATGAACCAACTAGCTCAAACCAAAGTACCTCTTAAGCATATTGTGCAACAGCACATAATTATTCAGAGTTCTCGCAGCCTCGAAATTCATTACACCGAAGCGCGCCACAGATGCGCCGTTGATCCACGCTTCCTTCACAAGTGCTATTTTAATCCCAGAGTCTTATTTTTTTTTTTTTTTTACGCAAGCTTGCCATAAGGCATACTACAAAAACTCGTGTAAATTATTTTCCGTAAGGAACCGGAGAAGGCTCTCGCTCTTAACGTTGTCGGTGAGCCATTTGGAGAAGTTCTCTTCCCTTGTTGCGGCTGAGTCCCCCTTCCTGTAGAATCTGTGTCCTTGATGCCCTTGTCCCTGCACAAGTCTACAGCAGGTGGCGAACATCCACTTCTGCAGCTGGTGTGGAACACTTCGGGCATGGGGTGGGTCCGATGTTTTCTTGAAATTCCTATCGGCATGTTACCGACGGGGTAAGGGCCACCCCAGATCGTATCCTTCTATGGGAAACCTCCTCCAATCTCGTTAACTTATGAGGGAAGGGAAAAGTACACGGGAGAATGAGGGCACATGTACTTTTCCTTAAAGAGGATGCTAAGATGGGAATCCCAGAGTCACTCGCAGTTTATTATTAGCAGGAAACTCGAGGTCATTTGCGTTGATAGAGAAGTCTCACTCTCGGGTTTCGACGGGTTATAAAGAAAGCAAGCGAACAAACGTGCCAGTTATGAACGAAAGTTGTTTTTCGCTAGTCACGGAGACTTTTATGCCACAAGTTCGTTGTACTTTTTTATGGTATTAGTGCAGTCACTTCAGTGTCATCATCTCTGTGATGGCCGTGTCGTCGTCCTTGATCGTCCGTGTTTTTCCTGCGTTGTGTCGTTCAAATGATTCGCCAACAAGCTCACTTACCAGTTCTAAATAAATTCAAGCCGACAAAAAAAGACAAAAAAGCGTATTCTGTTCAAAGCGTTTTCGTGACTGTGACCGTGGAAACGTTTCTGAGTCCTTTGCGGAGTTTGCTTATATTCTGAAAGCAAAATTGAACCAATCGCTCAAAGTCGCCGAGGTCTATGATGACAGGGACAGAGTTGTAGAAGAAATCTGCCTAGAAGAGTTTTTAACAGTCTGAATGAGGCATACGGTGGTGGGTGCAGTATAGGCCTGAGAAGAAAAGCTCGAAACCCACCGCTGAGCTCACAGCAGAGTTTAAGGTCAGGCGCGGCGCAGGAAAAGATAGCTCAGTAAAGTATAAAGTTGGGTAAATTTTGATGATATATGTAAAAACAGCACACATCAATGCGCTCTTGTCTGTCCTGTGTTCTCTCTGTGTTTTCGCGTCTTACTTGCGCCCTTTTACATGAAAAAGGAGCATGTGGGTAATCGCAGATCCCACAGGGATGTTGTAAGCGCCCATCACGAAATGAGAACCCAGTACCCGCCACGTCTGCAGAGAAAGGAACAAGCGAGTAGGGCCGCGAAAACGGCGCAGCTGTTAGAAACCATGTTGAAAAAAACGGAACCTTCTAAAGCATTTGAGAAAAAGAAACCAGTAGTATGTTTCTACTGTAACGAACCAGGGCACATCGCGAAAGGCTGCTGAAGGGAGAAAGTAGTTTCTTCGCCCACCACTTTTGACACGGAAAACATGAGCGTGCTGGAGCCGTACACGCGCAAAGTGACCATAAAGGGAAAACAGTGTCAGTTCTGCGCGAATGTGCCGCCCCAGTAAGTGTGGTGAACTCTGCACTTGTTTCACCTCGGGATTTCCCCGGCGAGTGAGTGTGGATCAGATAGGTGGCACAGGAAAAAAGCGTTTTTCTTCCTGTCGCGCGCGTCAAAATTGGGGGGGGGGGGGGGGGGGGGGGGGGTGTTAGTTTTGAAATACTGCATACAGACGCGGCTGTGTCGATGACCTTGTCAGAGCAGTTACCTTACTGCTTTTCTAACCGTTCAGAGGCTCATCTGGAGAACAGGCGACAGAGCTACGAGGACCACTGTATACGACCGCTGTATACACGCACTTCCGCGTTCTGAAGCCCCCGAAATGGCGGAATTCGAACATTCAGTTGACGAATAAGAGCATGCTATGTGCGAAAAAAAAAATACTCACGTAGATACAGCGACAGCTGATTTTGAAAATTACACGCCTTTCGCTCTGCCCCTATAGTGGCTCTCACGAAGAATTTCAAACGTCTCTATCGCCTTTCCGATCTGGCGGCTTACTCGAGCAGACGAGAGTAGACGGGGAGGCGATAATACCCTGTGAAAGCAACAATTACATGAGTTAAAACAACACGAAGAAAGTTCGGCCTTTCGTAACAGTTTAACAGAGAGAAATTCCGGCCAATTTTTGTCTAAATCTATTCAGGCATCATTGACCACTCCGACGCAATCTCCAGAGTTGAGGGACTGAGAGCTGTCACTGTTGAATGGCATAATGTTATGCTGAATCAGCAAAACATCTTACATTTTGGTGAGTCTCATGGCCATTGGCTGCACTACATGTGCAGTCTTGAAACTGCAGTCATGTGTGCTGCGCATTTCGCTGCACGTTAAAGAATGTAAGAGGATCCAAATTGTACCGGAGTTCTCCAAAACAGCACCTTTCTACTCTCCTTATTTTACTTCCTCCTCCGTGCCTCCACTCGCGGCGTTTTTGAGGTGGGCCATTTTTCTCTTTTCGAGATTTAGTTTGTAAAATCAAAGAACCAGCTTATTGCTGGTAATTGCCCATGCATGGCAATACATGGCAATTCGTGTCTATGACGCTTGGTTCCGTTCTCTCAACGGTAGGTCGCCGTTCAACCAGCTGAGAGGCAACCAGTGACGAGAAAGAAGTTGCGGGACCCTATACCGTTGAGGAGACGGAATTACGCAGTCGGGCATCTTAACCACTACACAATAATAATAATAATAATAATAATAATAATAATAATAATAATAATAATAATAATAATAATAATAATAATAATAATAATAATAATAATAATAATAATAATAATAATAATGATAATAATAATAATAATAATAATAATAATAATAATAATAATCTTTATTTATTGTGCGCAGGAACAACCATGTGGTCTTCGTGCTAAAGCACAAAAAAAAATGAAAATGCGGGCACAAGTTTTACACACGCAGATAGAACACAAAAGAAGAAACAAATAGCACACGAAATGAAACCGAGACGAAAAGTGTCACGGAAAGAAAGAAATCAATGATCAGCATGTCCTATATACACAGTCAGAGAATTGTAGAGCACATCACGAAAAAAAACCAACAACATTAGATAGAGAGAAAAAAAAACAAATAACTGACATTGATTATAGTAATAGAAATATATATAAAATAAACAACCATTCCAGGCGCAACAAGTGCGTGGTAAATAAAACACATGCTAGTAATACAGGGAAATACAATAAAAAATAGAATTGAACGCGGGACAGTCAGATTAAAAATAAAGTTTAAAGTTAAAATATAAATAAGAAACGGATAAAAAGCAGTACAAGATACTTTAAACAGCACTGAACAGGAGAAAAAGCAAAACCTGAAGTAAATTAAATACAATACTTAGGCTAGAAAGTTGAAGTTATATGTGATAAATACAGCTTAGAATACAAAGCTACGAACGTCCAATATAAATGAAGAGAGCGAGTTTTGGAAGATGTCAAGGTGAAGACAAAAAGAGTTAAACAACATCTGCATTCTGTCAAGAGGGGAACTGGAATAGTGAATTTTCGTTGCTCTTCTTGAAATAGGTTCTTCATGGTGACTTGAAGACTGGGGAAATTGCACCGCAGGTGCGCCCCGTTTAAGGCGGTGACTAGAGATGACGAAATATGGATAACGACACTTGAGAGTTACAAAGAGGTTAACTGAAGTTTATATACAAAACTTGGAAATATTTACAGCAAGGTTAGGCAAAAGATACATGGATCTGGCTAGTTCAGCCTAGCCGAAGATGTACACATCAAGCCATAGCTCAGAGCATCATACTGGTCTCTCGGGCTTGGTTGTAAGCCCTCCGTGTCCAGACCACATTTCAATTCCGTCCAATCGCCACGAACTTCAACATGATTGGTTCGTGGCCACGTGCAACTTCAGCAGTGTGTGTGAAACCCTTTCCAGACAACGAAAGAAAAAACACAGAAAACACAACATCGCACATGCTGCCCACATTCTACTGTACACCTTGCCGCGTTCTCGCGTTAAGATCATCAAAGCAAATGAGCAGCGTCGCTATAGCGGACCGCCGCCGTCTCGCACCCCCGCTCTTCCTAGAACTTGCAAAGCCCGTGACCTCTGGCTTAGCGGCGGCGCGAAGAAAAGACGCTCGGTCAATCGGTCCTCCCGCTGACGTCTTCCCCTTTGTTCAACGTTCCCCATCACTCTTCCACCGGCGCCGAATGTCACCCTTCTGTCTGGGCGAGGCGTGTCTGTGAAAGGACGTTTCAACCGCGACGGCGGTGTCGTGTCGGCTCGTATGAAAAGCATACTGCAGGTATGCACACAGGAGCTTAACTTCCCCCTTTGGGGACTCGATTGCCTGTCAGCCGCCCGGTGATGCTCGTCACTCTAATGGCTTTCCCTGCTTCATCCGGTGATTCGCGGCGCCCACTTGTCTGCACGGAGCTAGCATCAATTCATGCTACAAGCAAACTATACCACAAGGCGCTGAGTACATAGCCGCTAATCCGGGGGCGCATAGCGATACCTTACAGGAATGAAGAAACGGAGAAACTTGAAACGATCTGAATTCCCTCATGCTCTTTCGCGGAACGCACAGAAGGATGTACTAAGAGCTGAGGGCACATAATGTGGCCATGGAGGAGCCCCCCTTGTACAGAAAAATTATATCTACTCTGACACGACGGCAGTTAAGAGAAACTGATTTATTTATAGGAAGAGAAAGGCGCGGTAACTGTCTCACTTGATTTCTGTGGACACCGCAACCACGCCGTAAGGGAAGGGAGGAAGATGGGAGTGAAAGTGGAAAGAGAGAAAGAGGAGCCGTAGTGGAGGGCTACGGAGTAATTTCGACCACCTGGGGATCTTTAACGTGCGCTGACATCGCACAGCACACGACGCCTCTTCGTTTCGAGTTAAGAGAAGGAAGATTCAGTGGGGTACCCTTGATGGAGCGAGAGGAGGAAGTTGAGGAAGGAAAGCGATATCGAAATACCCGTAAAAAGTTTTGTTGTACTCTGTCAACCTTGTTCCAGTTCGATTTACAAGTGCCACTCCAAACAACCGACGCGTGCTCCAAAAGCAGTAAGCATATGGACAGGTTCAGCTTTATAGGAATGGAAGTGGAGTACGGAACTCTCTCAAAAGTCTGCAGACGAATCCAAGTGTCCGCATAGCCCGCTGAGCAATGCGGTTAGTATGAGAGGAGAAGCTGAGGGTGCGGTCAAAATGTACACCAAGGTAATTAATTTCATCAGCCCTGTCCAAAAGCACAGAATTCACAAAATAATGGCAGAGAAAGCTGTGCGTTTTACGAGTAAATGAGACAATCTATAGTTTGGGAAGAATTGAGGGTAAGTCGATTCTTCGCCCACCAATAAGAAAAAGCAGATATGTCCGATTGCAACAATAAGCAATATTGACAAGAATGTATGACCTTGAATATTTTTATATCATCAGCATAAAGAAGAAACGAGGAGTTCTTGATGACGGATGAAACGTCATTAATAAAAACGGAGAAGAGAAGCGGGCCTAATACAGAACCTTGAGGAACTCCACTGGTTGCAGGATAAATGAAGGATTCTGTCGATTGACACTGACAAAGCAGGAGCGATCAAAGAGATAGTTACGTAGGAGGGCTACGATTGAGACTTCGATACCAGAGAGTAGAAGCGTTTCAAGTAGTAATGAGTGGGTAACAACGTTCGAAAGCTCTGCTCAAGTACACAGTGTCAACCTGACCTCTCTCAAGGACTGCTGCAGAGGCATATGTCATAAACGTGACTAGGTTGGTTGAAGTAGAGCGACCCGATATGAAGCCATGTTGATTCGGTATGATGACATGTTTGAGATGGAAGGAAAGTACATTGTGCAAAGCTAATTCGAGAAGCTTAGAGGTTGCACATAGAAGAGAAATCGGACGATAATTAGAGACATGAGATTTGTTTCCTGACTTGAAGACAGGAAACACGCGTGCTATTTTCCACACGCGAGAAAAGGCAGCATTTGTAAAACAGTTATTAAATATAGCAGTCAGTACTGGTACAAAGATACAACTGAAGGCTTTTATTATGGCGGCTGGAATTCCATCAGGTCCAGGAGACAAAGATGGTCTCAGACGCTTAAGACTCTCAGTTATCAACTCCTCGTCAAAGTGAAAGGAACTAGATGGTGCACCAGATGGGAGGCATATACGGAATCGCAGTGTAAAGGTTTGTATACGGAGGAAAAATGTTGGCAAAACTTTCGGTAAGATCCCGAATTTCCGACCCCTGAGAATCAACTAAGTTGATACATGGAATCCGATGTAATGGAACGCTTGCGAACGTACCGTCAGAACTGACTAAAACGATTTGTGGCACTCCTCTTTAAAGACTCAAGATAAGAGTCATGGTCCCGCTTGTATAAGCGTTTGTAAAACGAACGCTAGCGGCGAAACTCATCGGCCCAATTGTCAAACCCGGGCCGTTTCGCTTTCCTTAAGTTCTAACGCCGTTCTCAGTTCTCTGGAAAACCAGACAGGAAACTTCCTACAAGTAGCAGTATGCAGATGTATGTACTGATGCATACCATCAAGAACTATTTCAGTGAAGCGACTGACTTGTCCATCGGTATCACTAATGTCATTTAAAAGGGACCAGTCGGCAGAAGAGAAGAAATTGAAGAGACCGACATAGTCACCACGTACATACGCGAAACGGGGCGAATTCCCTATCCGATCTGAATCCGTAGAGGGTGAGGCAGAGACAGAAGTATAGTCACAAAAAGTGGAGGCTGAAATTTGTCACAGCGAGTAAGCGGTATGTCGGAATTCAAGACGCGAACACTTTCTAAATTCGATAGACAGATATCGAGAATATTACTACAGCAGTTTTCAATGAAATTGTGTTGCTGCAAAGAATTAAAGGCTACAAAATCAAGTAGCATGCTACATTTACTTAATATATAATGATTATTACAAGAAGTATAAATGAGTTCCAGTTGATACCTGGAGTATTAAAATCGCCTAAAATGAGAAGTTTGTGTTTGCTATGACGAGTTATAACGTGTTCGATTGAGAGCAGAGCATCATCATAGGCTGGAGGAGGAAGACTCGGAGGAATGTAGAAAGCTGCAAGTAAAAGTTTTTCATGTCGATTGAAAGTGAGCTCAAGCCACACACATTCTTCAACAGTTTCCAGATCGGAACGTCGAACACACTGCAGAGAACTGTCAGTAGCAATGAGCACTCCCCCTCCTCTTTGTTTGGGTCCTGTTTCAGGGTGGTCGCTTCTAAAAACAGAGTAATTATTAGGAAAGAAATCACTGGAAGGGATATCGCTTGACAGCCAGGTTTCGGCAACTACAACAGCGGTGTAACAACTGGCCAAAACGCTAGAAAAGAATTCAGATCCCTTAGTCCGAAGACCACGAGCGTTTTGATAACAGATGTCCAAATTAGGGGCCCCTGCAATTTAGCGTCAGTTCGGAGGAATGCAGCATGTCGTCGTGAAGCTTCCCACGAAAGTCCTTGTAAATGCAGCCCATCGGCCACATCGAAGGCTCGACAAGCTTACTGTAGGATTCTTCATCAACTTCAATATGGAGGACGAGTAGTCATACATTGCTTTCAGCTGCCAGCAGGAAATGGGGGTAACATTCGTTGACTTTAGATGGCTGGTAAGGTCTACCGATGTTGTTTCGGGACTGAGCTTCAAGACGAAAATAGTCTTCGGACGCTTCTTTTGGTAAATGGCAAAGTTCAGGATGGATGCGTTCGATGCGCCAGTGATGGCTGGACTTCGGTGCTTCTTCATCACACTAGGTGGGATAACCGCACGGGGAGGAGCAGAGCCAGGAGATGGACAGGTAACATCGCCGGGAGTCATCCCTCGATGAAGAGCGGCGGAGTAGCCGTGCACAGACAGCTGCTCATCACGGGTAGGATTGCCCACTCGTGATAATAATAATAATAATAATAATAATAATAATAATAATAATAATAATAATAATAATAATAATAATAATAATAATAATAATAATAATAATAATAATAATAATAATAATAATAATAATAATAATAATAATAATAATAATTGGTTCACAGGAACGGATAGTATCGCTTTTTCTCGAGTTTCCAATCCCATAAAATTTCATATAGTATTAGCCTCCCCCTGCAACCAGCTTTTCCCGCTCTTTTCCCGCTCTTTTCGTGTCTTTTTTTTTTTTTTGTCATTTTCGCTTTCATTTTTAATGCTTGTCTTGATGTCAATGTATTTGTACTTCGTTTTGTTTTTTTTATTGCCATGTGCGTTATCCTTTTTGGTTTTTTTTTTTTTTTTTTCCTTGCTTCGGGGAAACTTGCATGCATTTCTTGTGTGTTAGCTCTGCGTCGCTCTGCTACCTGCAAACGGTGGGGAATGTCATTGTCAAGATTTTATAGGCCTTTTGCTTGCCCCCTTCAGCATCACACCTGTTCACTGGACGTTGACGCTGAAGTAAAATTTGACTTTGACTTTAATTAAATAACCTTGTTCAATACTGCACGCCGAACTCGCGTTAACTGAAGAGGGACAGGCAGCTCACGATATTCAATATTTCACCTTTCTGTTGCATGCATTGATCAGCAAAAAATTGTAGGACGCTTATTAAGCTTCGTTTTTAAGAGTTCAACGCGAGAGCGTCTAAACACCAGTGCTTTGAAGACGTGTATGGGTGGAGGCTTTAAATCGGGCGGCAGCTCTGCGATCTTTTGCGCCAGAGCAGCACAATCGATGGGATTTTTATAGTGAGCGGTGCATCGCAGGTAAGTAAAGTAGAAATTTTCTTTGTTACTCTCGTAGGTATTATTACTTTTGTAATTAGTTGTTTTTCTAATGATGCACCTAAACATTAGCTGACAGTCGTAAGGCAATGCATGCATTAGGTCCACCTTTATTTGGTTAGAAGCAATGCGGTTCTGTGGCGGAGTGGTTGCGTGCTCGCCTCGCACTGCGAAGAAACCGTGTCCGACTCCGCGGGTTTCTACAAAACTTTTATTGTTCCTTTACTTTCTTGTGATTTTCGCGTCCCAACCATAACGCCAACACCGTCTTTCTGCGACACGACCCCTTTAACGCTAACGAGTTAAAACTTGAGGCAAATATTTTCCCTGCGCCGGTGGACTGTCCCAGTGCTTCATTCATAAATACCCATCCTCTCATTTCTGTGAGATTTAAATATGCGGCCGGTAAGTAGGTCTACGACGAAAGGTGATCCTCGGTCACTTTGACAAGACGGCGAGCTTTCCTCAGAAAATAAAGCAATTCAAAAGCACTTTCATAGAGCGACGTTGCGTTGTCCTTGCCACGATATCCATTAGTCAGCAGCCAGCGAGAATACGCTGGTCGTGCGATAGTATTTCCTTTACGCATTCCAAATAACCGGGCACGCAGCTAATTGACAACTCATCCCCCGCGCTGCACAATAAATCGCCTTAATGATGTCTTTCCTCTTGACGTGCCAGCGTTTACACAACTGTTCTGTACATTTTCATCCGTTTCACGGAATTCCTGATAAGCGATCGCCAAAAACATTAAAGGGGGAGGGTGTGAGGCGGCGCCAGCAGGACTGTCTTAGCTCGCTCAATTTCACCACGAGATCTACCGCAGTCATATCGCAGCGCATCACCAAAATGGTGGCGCCGCGAATGGAGACATTGGCCGGGGGGAGGTCAATCTCAAATTATGCGCGTACCCTCAAGAAGCCGCTTTAACGCTACGCATGCGGGCTCGCGCAGACAGCCACAGTGTCGCCAAGCTTTCAAGATCGCCACTGCAGCGAGGAGGGGACAGGGCACACAGGGCAGCGGAGCGCGCACCTCGATACCCTGCGACATGCACACACGCACATAGAGGCACAACGACTGCGGGCGCAATGCTTGCAGCGATGGCGGCGCGACGACGACGACGTATCATCCATCAGCGCGATCCACTAATGATGCGATCTGTCAGGTGGCTGAACTCTCCTGGAGCGAGCCGCTGTTCCCGTATATACTGCTTGCTTTAGTCGCGAAGTCCGCACCGTTCAACAGCACACCACCCTGCGCGCAAGTCGCGTAGCCGCTGTGCAACAGAAGCTAACGCGAGAGGAAAGGGAAAGAGGTCTCATTTGACGCAATTAGGAAGTTTTTGTTTTGTTTTTTTCCTCTCTCGCCGCACCGCACCTTTGGCTCCTGGGAAGGTTTCTACCCCACTACTGTTTTCTCCGCCGCGGTTTTCGTCCCCGCTTGCCAGCGTATAATATTCGCGCGCACTGCGAGCTTAGGCTCTTTACAACAGCGAAGCGGGGGTGACAGCAATATATCTTGCTGCCTTCACGCGGGCTGCATATCTCGGCGGCGTCCCCGTCGTCGTCATCGTCGTCCACTTTACTCGGCTGCGAGTCCGAGCGATCCCTGCGTGAGCGCGCGACTCGTCGTCCTCCTCGATGAATGCAGGCATGCCATCGGACGGGCTCGTTAAGTAGCCGCTCGCTGCATAAGCAGGTAGGGGACGCGATAAATCATCGGCGACATATGGAACGGAAAAAACGACGATGGGCGTCGGATATATACGGAGCAAGGGGAGCTGCAGTATTCTACGGGAGGCTTTTTTTGCTCCCTCCTTCCCTCTTTCTTTTCTTCTTTCTCTTTCAACCCCTCCCCCCTCCCCTCATGCCACTTTCTATCTTGAACTCATAGCAATCTCACGGCTCGTTTGCCGTTTCAGTCGCACGTTTTTCTACTTTGTCTGGTTTGTTAGCAGCTTTGCTCTGCGGATACTCAGGCCTCGAGTGAATGAAATTGTCCTATTTGAAAGCAAACGGGTGCTTTTCCATTCGGGTAGCTCTCTCTGTATGTCTCGTATTCATTAGCTTGCGTTTTCAGTGTCCCGCGGTCAAGATGGTCTAAAATACGCGTTGATAACGATGTGAAGATCCAGGAGAGAAAGGGGAGCAGAAGAATAGGTGCTGTCTATTTTGAAACAAGATACTTATTTTGAACGCCGATAGTCTTTCTTGCAATATGCGCTGAGTATTCCGCAAACTAGAACGTGTAGCGGTGTCTTGTCAGAAAGGGGCGTTAACACTCGTTAGGAAAATGGATAAGTGCAAAGCAAGAGCGCCATTTTATAACTTTAGTGGCTAGCCTGGGTGGGGCGCTGACCTCGGGTGCGGTCAACGCGTTCCCGAGAAAATGATATGGCATTAGGTGTTCGCCTGAAAACAAAAGTTAAAAAGACAGAGGTGGGGTGTTCGTGAGCTAAGCAGAGCAGCGTGATAAGAGTAACGACTTTCGCCTTAGTCCTGCTTCAAACCACCGTGCTTAATCAGACAGTTGTGCAGCACTTTTTCTTTTTTTGTTTTTTGTTCTGCTGCTTGCAGCTCATTTACAAGTGTACAAAGAGCCCAAATTGCAAACTTGCCAACTTCAGCTGCACTTTTCCGGTTTCGGCTGGTGTAATGACTGCTGGCTCACTCAACAACATTTAATGTATGCAAAAACAGCCCTGACCACTACGATGACGTGAAAAGGCAACTTTGCTTCGCGAGCATGCAGAAAACGAGAGAAATACTTTATCAACAGCACATATCTAGACTTCTCGTGTATTAGATATGTATATCGGTGAAATGAAGATGCAGAAATTGGTGCGATATAGTTGACTGAGACCTATATACCAACATTTCGGTTGCTGCACAGTTTTCTCGTTGAGTAACTTCTTTAACAAGAGAGAAGTTTACATTTTATGACGCCGTGTACTCATTAACATTAATCCAACATAAATGTGATTCTAAGTAGAAAGTTGACATAATGTACGTTGGATATAGTTCTGAATGGTGCAGTGAATTTCAAATCAAGTTGATAAATATTCATCAATCAGAATTCACCTCTTTCGTAGTTCTGCATGTGCGAATGAAAATTCAGGTGAAGATGTCTAGCTCCCATTCGTACTCGGATGCACACAAGTGCACACAAGTGCACACTAATTAGTAATGGCCTCCTAGTAATTTTCTTCCTCCCTTACTCCCTCCTTTATTTTAACAATTGACACAAACAGGCTGTTAAGTGAATCGCTCTTGCAGCCGCGGTCGTGTTCATGGCTTCTAAAGCGGTTTCGGGGACAGCGCTGCAGCTCAACACCGGCTTACGCGGCCGCATTTTTATAGCTGTGCTATCGTCAAAACCATCATCTCCCAAGTACGAAGGCAGCCACTCCACGACAGAACTGCGCAATTGCACCCCAGGGCAACATTTAAGTAAATCTCCCCGCCGAACAAAGGGACACAGCGATTTGTCACAAGTCGTTGTGGCGCCGCGGAAAGCCGGGAACGCTGCCGGAAGAAAGAAGAAAGGCAGGCTGTAAACGCCTCCATTGCGCTCAGTTTATCACCGACCAACCGAGGTGTCCGGTGCCCTTGCGGGTTGGGCAAACATAGTGAGATGCGCGCCACGACGCCTCTGGTCGCGACAGGGCCTAGACTGTTTGTCAAAGATTCGCCTAAGCCTCCCCCATATACGGTCGCGCTCTAGACTCTCCATCGTCAGCACGTTTTTGCGCTCACGCGCGACAGAGGTTCGCTCGGTGATGAGCGTATATTTTGCCCTACTTAGCGCTAATTCCGAAAGATGTCACCCTCGGAGGTCATGCACGACTCGTCGTCGAAGTGGCGCAGCAGTTGACGTCTTTAAATAAGAGGTCAAAAGTGAGGCAACTGCGAACGTGGCTTTGACAACACAGTCGAGAGGCCTCGGGTGACGGACCGACTCGTGGTGATTGCTATACGGCGAGGTAATTCTGTCCGGTTGCGCTGCTCGCCTGTTCGCCGTACTGCATTGGACGAAACTATAGCGCAAACATAGAGAGCTAAGGACTGCTTTAGAACAGTGGGAAGAGCACACACTGCATGAAGTGTATGTGCACAGCGCACAAAATGACCTGGAAACAGCACTTCTTGGCAGTTAAGACAGTGGAAAAGACATGACCAACCGCCCAGTGGTGAATCTTGGTGGTGCTTTCCGGGGAAAGAATTACGCCTACGCATTCGCTTTCACCCGTGATAGGTGCGCACACTAATTTGTAGTGCACTAGAAGAACAAAATATATAAACGATTTACGCAAAAACAGAAAGATCACTCTTCAATATGAAGCCAACTAAATGAAGTTGAAAAAGTAAACCGCCTTTCCCCGCTGAAGTGCATTCGTTTGACGTGGTTTCAAAATTTGCGTTATAACCATGCTTGACTGAACTGTGACACTGAATGAGAAGCATTTGAATATTTTTAAAGCATCTGCCAAAACTAAGGTAATTAAGGGTACGGGATATGTGGGTATACATGAGCATTATTCCAGCGCAAAACTGAGAAGTGAGGAAGCACAAACAAAGATATAAGAGAGCAAATCACCGAGAGCAAATCAGTGCTGAAACTTTTCTCATTTGTAGCGGAAGCCAGCAGCCGGCTAAAGAATCCGAGCTCCGTTGGGAAAGAATAACAGGCGCGTGGAGCCTGGTAGAAAATATTTAAAAGGCCCGAAGTACAAGAGGTGAATTTCATCTCTTGTTTATTTTCTCCCCTTTATGCTGCAAATCTCACCCCAGATCAACTTACAGCGCACGCTAAAGAAGCAACATTAACACTTCTTTTTGGGCGAGTTGGTACATTTTTGGAAAACTTTGAAAGAGCGCAAACACACACGACCACTAAGGACAAGAGACGAGACACAAGCGCCGACTGTCAACTGATTTTTATTGGAGCAAAGGCAACACCTATATAGACAGCAGCTTACATAAGATAAGAAGTTTAAGTAACGCACGTGCGAGCAAGAGACACTGAGAAAAAACGAAAAGCCAAAAAAGCAAGATGCTCAAGGGGTGAACATATTAGTCGCATCTAAAAAACAGACCTCAGCGTTTAAGAGAGATATCGAAGGCTTGCTAATGCATCTGTTGCCATATTTCGTGATATGAAAGGCTTCCAAGCTGAGACGTGCTGTCTTATCAATGCTCTTGCCGAGAATCTTCGTCTCATTAAATCGGGCCATGCAAGCATTGCAATTACTGATATGCGCAACTAAATGTGCGTACTTGTCTTTAAAATTCTTAACATTTCTTGAATGGTCCCCTAATCGATCATTGATACAACGGCCAGTTTGGCAGACATACGCCTTCCCGCACGTCAAGGGAATAGCGTAGACCACTCCCGTGGAACAGGTCACAAACCGACGTTTATGATTAATTTGGCACCCACTCTTTTTCTGGCCACAGATGCGGGGGCATAGCCCTCCCAGCTTATTGGGTGCCGAAAACACAACCGGCACACCGTGCCTGTTGGCCACTTTTTTTAGGTTGTGAGTGGTCTTGTGAAGGTACGGCACAACCAAAGGTTTTTCGGCCTTTTCCCGATTACAGCCGCTCTTTCCTGTTCCATGTTTCAACTTCTGGAGGAGGGTCTCACATACAGCAATCAAGATCGAAGAGGGGAACCCCGCCGCTAAAAGTCGGCTTATCTGATTAAGGAAGCTATTTTGCATTCGATGCGGGCACGATTTCTTGAGAGCAGATTCCATGCATTGCAATGCTATCCCTCTCTTCACAGTCTTGGAATGCGCCGAGTCATATGGCAGCAGATCTTTTTTCGCTCGAGGGTAGTAAGACCAACAGACGTGTGTTTTGCAGAATGTTAGTTAGACCAACACACGTCTGTTGGTCTTACTACCCTCGAGCGAAAAAAGATCTGCTGCCACATGACTCGGCGCATTCCAAGACTGCGAAGAGAGGGATATAGCATTGCAATGCATGGAATCTGCTCTCAAGAAATCGTGCCCGCATCGTATGCAAAATAGCTTCCTTAATCAGATAAGCCGACTTTTAGCGGCGGGGTTCCCCTCTTCGATCTTGATTTCTGTATGTGAGACCCTCCTCCAGAAGTTGAAACATGGAACAGGAAAGAGCGGCTGTAATCGGGAAAAGGCCGAAAAACCTTTGGTTGTGCCGTACCTTCACAAGACCACTCACAACCTAAAAAAAGTGGCCAACAGGCACGGTGTGCCGGTTGTGTTTTCGGCACCCAATAAGCTGGGAGGGCTATGCCCCCGCATCTGTGGCCAGAAAAAGAGTGGGTGCCAAATTAATCATAAACGTCGGTTTGTGACCTGTTCCACGGGAGTGGTCTACGCTATTCCCTTGACGTGCGGGAAGGCGTATGTCTGCCAAACTGGCCGTTGTATCAATGATCGATTAGGGGACCATTCAAGAAATGTTAAGAATTTTAAAGACAAGTACGCACATTTAGTTGCGCATATCAGTAATTGCAGTGCTTGCATGGCCCGATTTAATGAGACGAAGATTCTCGGCAAGAGCATTGATAAGACAGCACGTCTCAGCTTGGAAGCCTTTCATATCACGAAATATGGCAACAGATGCATTAGCAAGCCTTCGATATCTCTCTTAAACGCTGAGGTCTGTTTTTTAGATGCGACTAATATGTTCACCCCTTGAGCATCTTGCTTTTTTGGCTTTTCGTTTTTTCCCAGTGTCTCTTGCTCGCACGTGCGTTACTGAAACTTCTTATCTTATGTAAGCTGATGTGTATATAGGTGTTGCCTTTGCTCCAATAAAAATCAGTTGACAGTCGGCGCTTGTGTCTCGTCTCTTGTCCTTAGTGGTCGTGTGTGTTTGCGCTCTTTCAAAGTTTACTAAAGAAGCAAAGGCGAGTTATCCGTAACATCTTTTCCCTGCAAAGTGCCAGCCTCGTTATTCTTGGGAGGAAGTAACGATTCATTAATTTCTATAGTAAATTAAGAACCTTGTCAGAGGGAAGTTAACACAAATGCTAAACGACGCTAGTCTCTGACTCATAGTAAAGGATTGAATGACAGGAATCAGGTTAATTCTGTGAGGAAGGTGCTTGTTTCCGAACCCTGGTTAGTTTGTGAAATATAGCAATGATAGCACGATGCTAAATCATTTGTGACATGGAATTACACTCGCATTGTAATGTTTTAATAGTGCGATAAAAATAAGAAAATGACAAATATGTACCCGTCCTTGCAAATATATTCGGAAAGCCCGTAGATTATATAATTCTCTCAGAATAGACTATCTGTAGATTTATGGGCGTACATACTTCTCAGACTTGTTTATATACAAATTAATTATACTCTTCAAATATATTTTATATTGTCACGCTTCTTGCTCCTCTTCTGCCACACAATCCTTCATCGTCGGCAGTATAGCGTGACAATTGTAGATTGTCACGCTGTCGTATTTGTAGATTGTCTATAGAGGAAAAGAAAGGAAGACTGTTAAGAACTTTAGTCTTTCAACAGTCTGTAGATTGTCTACAGGTGAAAAGAAATGAAGAGTATGAATATTAGCCTATTTGATCTGTAAACAAATTCGATATGTTAAAGATGACAAGGAGTCTATAAAAGCTCTACAAAGAGTCCGTAGATAGTTATATAGGGATACGCGGTGAAGACGTTGTTGCAAAATGGCACCGGAGGAATGAAGTACTACACAGATTTCAGTTTCAGAGCCCCTGCACACTAGTCATGGTACCTAAACTTATATAGATAGATGCCTTCGTTTTCACATTTTATTTTCAGAATATATGGGGTGGAAACAGGCTTTATATTTTTACTTTAAAATTTGGAGCAAATTTAATTATTCAGTAGAAAGATCCATAAATCGAAAGTATTCGTTCCGGCAATTCTTTGCGACAAATATTTTATTATCACTGCTTGTATAGTTTTTTTTTTTTTTCGCATACATAAAAGGGTGTATGTCTTGCTAAGCATTTATGGAATGGAAGGTTGTACCGTGAAACTGTGCGAAAAGAATGTTTCTTTTTTCTCTCTAACTTGTTGCAATTATCTCGGCGCGCATTGATTATTATCGTCCTGACACACTTCTTCGTTTGTGCAAGAATGGCCTGGTTTTGCGCACCGCAAGAACATTTGCTCGGAGACACAGCGACGCCAACAAAAGCTACAGGAGGACCTAAACCAATATTTTGGGTAGCTCTTCCTCGATCGGCCTCGGTGTGATGCACAGTCAATACATCTCACCTGCTCACAGGCTGCTACACTTAACTATAAGCACAGCACACATCATGGAAAGCATGCGTTAAAATAGGCTAATTTAATCTATTAGGTGAAAACCCGGCTTAAAATAACTACAATATGTCTTCTAGTTTCCATGCGGCACAGAGATTTTCTGCTCACAAAGAAGAAATCACTTTTTAAGTCATATTCTTGAGCAAAAGTGGGGTTTGATCCTTCCACAAGGAGTAATTATAAAAACTGATCTTGGAAGAACGGTATCAAGGTGCGAGATTCGGATGAAGTCATGTTATACGCAAAAGTGAAGGTCTCTCTACGCGTATAAGCAACAATAGTTTCATTCAGGACTTAGTAGGACACTAATATTAATAATGTTGGAGTTGGACTTTCTTTTTTAATAATAATAATAATTGGTTCAAAGCAAACATGGCAGTAATTGAGTTACAGTAATGAAATTACTGTAATTTAATTACTTTCCCGATAATTTGTGATGTAATGAATTACCTTTTTGATTCGGCAATTTAGTAATGTAATTATTTACTTTTTGTTAGTAATTTCGCTGCAAAAGTAAATAATTTCTTTCGAAATTACTTTTACTAAAGTGCGCCCCTACTCCTTCAATAGACAACAATTAAAGTAGAATGCTGCGAAAGCAGGAACGACGTGCGGCAAGCCAAAGCCAGCGCAACGGATAGGCAAAAGGAGACAGAATTGAGCAGAACAGTGCGTCTGAGACCTCGAGAGGCACTTAGTGCGGATATTCTATGGCAACCATTCTCCAAGCAGCAGGATGCAAGGCGTCAAGGGAATGCCGACCGGAGGGACGGTGAAAGAAGGCTGGTTGAAAATATAGTTATGAGTGCGGCGTTGGCACTCCCTGTTGCGTCGGCTAGGGCACAGTGGTGTCTGGTACACTCGTCACTACGAGGCGAGGGAGGATTGGGGTTTGGGGAGATGGGCGGAAAGGTCCATGGCGTGAGCCACAGTGGCTTAAGCATTACTGAGCAGTGAGAGCAAGGTGCCGACTTCGATTCTTGGGGACTGCGGCAGCAATAAATCACCTAGCTTCTTCGGGCCCTTTAAATGGCGGAGACAGCTCCAGGCCAGCAAGACGCTGGGTTCGCCGGCCATTTCGAGATCGTTCGACCATATGCTTCTGCTTTTGTTGTTGTTGTTTTTTCCTGTTGTGTTGTTTTTGTAATGGCAACTGCTGTAGGAAAGAGGGAAATAATTGCTCTCTGGGACGGAATTTGGCCGGAAGACGAAAGAATGTGTGTGCTTAAAATCTGGAGAACAAGTTGTTTTGTTTACTAGCTTTACTTAGTTTTTGCGTGGATCGAAACTAGAAAGTAATTAGAAGTGTTGTGTGTTGTGTTGTGTTGGGTTTTATGGCGCATAAGCAAATAAGGCTATCATGCGCCAAGAGCAAGGTTAATGTATGTTTTGGTTGCAAAAGAGGAAATGGATATGTTAAATCTATAGTTTGTTTAAAAAGTTTCCTTCTTCTAGGAAACTGAGAACAGATGCTAGGTTTACAAGTGCTCCTTCTCCTAAAAACAAGGTGGGATGGAATGGGATGGTATGTTTGTAAAATATAGTAAAATGTTTTCTCCGTAGTGCCTCAAGTTTTGAGCATGTAATTAGAATGTGGTTTGCAGCGAGTATCTCGTCGCATTCTTCACAGGTTTGTTATGTTTCATTATCAGAAAGTTATGTGTAAGATGTGTATGTCCAATACGAAGACGGCATACTATCACTACTGGCTTAATGAGGCGCAACTTATTATTTTCTTGGTTGTTCCATCTGGACTGCCATTTATTCATCTGTTTATGTTTTATTAATTTCAAGCAATCACTATGTGGTATGTTTACTTTCTGAATCAATTTGTTGTGGGAAAGTGCAGCACATTTGTCTGCTCTTTCATTGCCGTCAATGCCTTGACTAGGGACCCAACAGAACACTATGTTATGTCCTTGTGTCGTGATCATTTTTACATTATGTATTATGTCACCGATTAGAGGCATGACAGCATTTCTGTGATTTAAAGCCATCAGTACACTCAACGAATCGGTGTAAATGACACGGTTCCCAATGCCTTCATTCACTATTTTTTCTACAGCTATCAGGATAGCATAGGATTCAGCTGTAAAGATTGATGCGCACTGAGGAAGCCTATTTATTTGTTCCCAGTTATATTCAACTACGGCACAGCCAACGTAAGTAGAAGTTTTTGATCCATCTGTATAAAACTCAGTATAATTACTGTACTTTTCTTTTATTGTGCGAAATTCTTGTATTATATGCTCTTTAGGAGTTTGGCTTTTGTTGAAGTGTGTTAGAGTGAGATCACAGACTTTTGGAAGTTTGTACCATGGGGGTAGGGGGCTGTTTTTTGGTGCAGTGTCGGGTAAGGTGTCCAGAATTTCTAGCTCACTGCAAATGTCTTCGAAACGCATTATCAGTGGCCTCGTTGCTTGTGGTTTATTTGTGAAAATTACTCGTGAGCGGCATGTTAAGACTATTGGATAGCAGAGGTGTTTTTTCTGTTACCTTATTCTAAGGACATAAGCACATGTGAGTGAAGCCCTTCTATCTTTCAGCGGAGGCTCATTCGTCTCTGCATACAGACTATCAACAGGGGATGTTCTGTAAGCGCCACAAGAAAGGCGTAAACCTAAGTTATGTACCGGGTTCAATTTCCTTAGGTATGATGGTCTAGATGACCCGTAGACTATCGACCCGTAGTCCAAGCTAGACAGCACACCAGATCGATATATATGTAGAAGACACGCCCTATCAGACCCCCAGTGTTTCCGAGAGAGAACCTTCAGTATGTTTAGAGATTTTATGGCTTTCCTCTTTAGGATGTTTATGTGAGGCAGGAATGTTAGTTTTCTGTCAAACGTTACACCCAAAAATATATGTTCGCTCTTTACTGGCAACTCAATCCCATTTAGGTGCAGCTTGGGATTGATCTGTATGCCTCGTTTCAGCGAGAACATTACTCCACTGTTTTCTGTGGGGAAATTTGAACCCATTTTTTAAAAGCCCATGAGTCTAGTTTATTTAGTGTTAATTGTACTTGTCTTTCACAAATTGATATGTTTGAGGATGTGCAGGCTATTTGAAGGTCGTCGACATACAGCGAGAACATAATGGACTTTGGGATTACCTTGCTAATAGAATTCATTTTTACAATAAACAAAGTTGTACATAAAATGCACCCCTGAGGTACCCCATTCTCTTGAATAAAGTTCCTCGAGAAGGTGGTACTGAGACGTACTTGAAATGAACGACCTGATAGAAAGTCCTTCAGAACATTTAGCATCCGGCCTCGGATGCCCAAATCTGCTATATCGCGTAGGATCCCGAACCTCCAAGTCGTGTCGTATGCCTTTTCCATGTCAAAGAAAACGGCCAGGCAATTTTGTTTATGTATGAACGCTTCCCTGACAGTATTTTCAAGACGCACTAAGTGGTCGGTCGTTGCGCACCCTTTTTTAAAACCACACTGATGAACATTAAGAAGTTTATGAGATTCTAAGATGAAAGTTAGTCGGATGTTTAAAACACTTTCAAAACATTTTGCTAAACAGCTGCTCAGAGCTATGGGTCTGTAACTGCCCGCTAAAGTCGGCGGCTTTCCTGGTTTCAGAAACGGAACAATAACAGCTTGTTTCCAAGCCTGTGGGAGTTTACCCAGAGTCCAAATTTTGTTAAAGAATTCCACAAGTGCCTCTACGGAGGATTCGGATAAATGAGCCAGCATTTCATAATGAATTTCGTCAGGGCCAAGCACAGTCTGTTTTCCAGCAGCAAGGACGTTCTTTACTTCTTGGAGTGTAATAAAACTATTATATGATTCATTTCTGCCACCACTTGTTAGGAGTTTTTGTTTCTCAGCTATGTTTTTGTATTTTAAGAATGTTTCTGTGTAGTGTGACGAACTTGAAACGTGTGTGAAATGTTTGCCTAGTATATTGGCCTGTTCTTCTATGCTAGTCTTAACACCAGGGGCTGTGAGGATGGGAATTGTAAACGGAGAAAAGTTTCCACTGAGTTTACGAACTTGTTCCCACATTTTCTTAGACGTCATTGAGCTATTTATTGACGTGACATACTTCTGCCAGGATTCTTTTTCAGAGTTGCGACGGATGTATCGAGCTTTAGCTTTGGCCTTTTTAAAAGCTGTAAGATTTTCGTGTGTAGGGTACCTTCGGAAAACACCCCATACTTTATTTTGTCGCTTTTTGGCCTCCTTACATTCCCGAGACCACCACGTCTTGTGTTTTTGTCGCACCACACCTAAGGACTGTGGAATGGCGAGGTGAGCGGCAGTGATAATGCAAGTCGGGAACAGCTCATTTAGTCTGTCGACACTAAGGGCATCTGAGAAAACTCCTCCTAGATTCGCCTCTACTTTAAAAAGCTCCCAATTTGCTAAGTGAAGTTTCCACCGTTTCGGTTTGGTCGGCATGACTGATGGTGAGGATGATAAGCTGATTATTGCTGGCAGGTGGTCGCTACTATACGGGTTGTTCAGAACATCCCATTTAAAATCATTAAAAAGGGAAGGTGAACTAAAAGCCAAATCTAAAAAGCTCATTTTTCCTGACCTTGGTGAACAGTACGTGGGCTTACAGGAGTTCAACAAGCAAATGTCTGAACTAAGAATAAAATCCTCGATAAGCTGTCCACGTGTATCACTTTTTTCACTTCCCCACAAAGGAGAGTGTGCATTAAAATCTCCTACTACTAGGTAGGGCTCTGGTAGTTGGCAAACAAGGTTTTCTAGATCATGGAGTGTTATTTTAAGATTTGGTTCAAGATAGACAGAACACACAGTAAGAGTTTTAAAGGCAATTATTGTGGCTGCTACAGCTTCTAAGGGAGTGTTTAATTTCAGTTCTTGAGCTGGAACTCCACTTTGGAATATGATGGCCGCACCGCCCGAAAGCCTGCTTGCTTGCTCTCGATCTCGGCGGAAGACTTGATATTTTTTCAGTATATTCGTGTGCATGCAACCTAAATTTGTTTCCTGTACGCACAGTGCAACTGGCGAGATTGTATCTAGAATTTATTTTATGTCATTAATATTCTTTAGAAGTCCTCTACAGTTCCACTGTATCAGGAATGCCATCTTATTTTGTTGAAAGCTTGGAAATTAAGTTAGGTTTTTTTCAGGGCCCGTGATTCGGGCCTTGTCTGTTTTGGTTCGTTCCAAGGAGCTCCGCCGTCTCTGTGACGAAGACGGCAAAGAGCTGTCCTGGCCTGTGTCCATTACCTCGTCCGAGGTGCTGGACGAACGTGCCAGAGGCACGTGTTCCTTTTTTTTAGACGTTGCCTCGTGGGCGGAGGTCTTGTGGCCCGCCGACCCTGAGGGACGCGTAGCCTGTTTTTGGGGTGGTGGAGCAGCGGGAGCTGCTTCCACCGGGGCAGGTGATGGCACTACCTCAGCCTCGTTTGAGGTCTGGGTAGGTGCCGAAGGCCGTTGTGGTGCCCCGCCCTGTCGCACCACATCGGCGAGATTTGGTTTGGTTTCGCTGTGAACTGAAATGTCTTCTTGGTTTTATTGTACTGGTATACGTGCCTTTTTTATGTGATGTTCTTTGTTGTTTTTAGTGTTATGATCTGCTTTTCTTCTTTCCATTTTTGGCAGGATCGAGAGTATGCGGGGTGATCCCCCTCACAGTTTGCACAGCGTGGGTCTGCGGTGCAGTTATCAGAGTTGTGGTCGTTCGCAGCACATTTCGCACAAGTTCTGCGGCCGCGGCAACTTTGCGAACCATGGCCGTATTTCTGGCAGTTGACGCATCTCCTCGGATTTGGGATGTACGGTCGGACGTTTATTTTGATGTATCCGACTTCAATTGACTCTGGGAGGGTGCAGCTATTGAAAGTCAGAACCAGATGTTTTGTAGGGATCTCCTTGTTATCCTTTCGGATTTTTATTCTGTGAACCGCTATGATGTTTTGGTCTGCTAGTCCTTCTGCCATTTCATCTTCAGTGAGAGCAATGAAGTCTATCTCAGATATTACTCCTTTTACAATGTTCAAGGATCGGTGGAGAGTGATGACGACGGGGATGTCCCCAAGCGACACAATGTTTTTCAGGTTGGAGGACTGGCACTTGGTTTGTACTTCTAGCAAGAGGTCACCATTTGCAAGTTTTGATACTTTGTATCCAGGGCCCAGGTCTTTAGTGAGGCACTTTGACACTATGAAAGGGGAGATTTTTCGAGCGGGTTTTTCTAGCTCCTCGCTATGTATGACATGGAACTTTGGGAAAGTCTGTTTTGTTTTCACAAAGAAATGGCTTGTAGCATCGGTCCGCCCTCGTTTGTTTGGAGGGCGATCATTTGTTTGGGAGAAAGAATCCATGAAAGGCTTTGTGTTTTCGGTAGTTGTGCCTGCCACCCACCATGGAGCCCAACGAGGGGACGGGACAGGAACTTGCAAGAAGTCCTGCCCACGCCAGCAGTACACCGCTACTATAACCAAATATGGGCAACTCAGGGTAGCTACTCCACACAAGGTTAACCCTCGCCGCCAAGAAAAAAGGAAAAACAAGAAATGAGGAGGAGACAGGACAGTGCTGAGAAAAGAGATAGGAAAGTGAAAGATTGTGGAAAACCAGTTTCCTCCCCCTTCGCCGCGACCGACCACCACCACCCCTACGAGCTTCATGGCAGCGCCGGCTGGGAGAGGAGGTGAATACCTCCCCTTGGGGGAAGGAGACCAGCGATGGGTGCGCCACCAAGACGTCTACGCGGGTTCCCGCGAGAAGACGAGAGGAAGCTTCTGGATCCAGCCGGCAACGAGAGCTGTCGGCTCCCGCCGCCTCTCCCGGCAAATGCCGGGGGATAGCGGGCACGGAGTACGCTTCGCACACAGGAGGACCCGTTGTGCACGACCGCCCTTCTTCTGGTTCCCAACGGCGAAGCGACCGGTAAATACCGCACGCTATCGCCGCCTCCCGCGGCAAACGCCGTGGTATGGCTTCGTCCGAAGAATGCGGCGCGCACGGGAGATCCCGGCCGCCATATTCACGGCGCGTTCAAATGTCCGCCGCCGAAATCGCACCCCCATTCTCCAGCCGGTGAGTCAAAAGCCCTTCTTATGTAGCCTTGCCCTTCCAAGGAAAACCTTGTTGATGTATAGCTAGCCGGCATGCTCTGTATTATTTGCAAGTGCAATAAATAGCATTCGAATATTAACTATGTGTCTTCCACGTCCTTTGTCCCCTTTGTTCCCTCCGCGGGTCGCTAGCGAGGACGCAGCACCTGCGGAGTAGGAGCGGGGCGGAAGACCGTTCCCCCTTTTAAACCCCACAAGATGAAGTGGAGGACAGCAAAAGGCGACTGCCAATTTCCCCCGGGTGGGTCAGCCCGGGGGTACCGTCTATGGGAAGCATGGGCCAAAGTGGTGTGTTGCCTCCGCCGAGGGGCCATAAAGGTCCAAACACTCGGCATCGGCTCAACCACCAGGATCCCCTTTTCCCCAGACACGGCGATGCCACGCACGGCTAAGCGTGGGTGCTGGGGTCCGTGGTGTCGCACAGTACACGCAAACACCTGCTTTAACAGGTGCCCCCTGCGGGGGTAATTAGAAGTAATTGAATTATTGAGTAGAAGTAATTAAAAATGTAATTTCATTACTTTTAGGGAGCAGTAATGAGTAATGTAATTTAATTACTTTTCTGCAATTTTCCGCAAAATAATTAGTAATATAATTTAATTTCTTTTCAAAAGTAATTTTGCCATGTATGGTTCAAAGGAAGGGAAAGGCGCAGTATCTGTCACACTTGTTTCTGTGGACACATGAACCGCACCGTAAGGGACAGGAGAAAGGTGGGAGTGAAAGTGAATAGAGAAAAAGAGGAGCGATTGTGCAGGGCTGCGGAGTAATTTCGACCACCTGGGGATCTTCAACGTGCACTGACATCGCACAGCACACGGATATAGTGCTCTAGAATCTTCTAGAGCACTATAACACGGACGTCTCTTCGTTTCGCCTCCGTCGAAACGCAGCCGCCGCGGTCGGAATCGAATCCGGTTACTCCGGCACAACAGTCGGGCGTTAGTAGGACACTAAGGACACTAAGAAGCGCAGTTATGGGCAAGTTTTACGGATGAATAATAATAATAATAATAATAATAATAATAATAATAATAATAATAATAATAATAATAATAATAATAATAATAATAATAATAATAATAATGATAATAATAATAATAATAATAATAATAATAATAATAATAATAATAATAATAATAATAATAATAATAATAATAATAATAATAATAATGATGATAATAATAATAATAATAATAATAATAATAATAATAATAATAATAATAATAATAATAATTAGTTCACAGGAAGGGAAAGGTGCACTATATGTCACATTTGTTTCTGTAGACACCTTAACCGCGCCGTAAGGAAAGAGGAGAAGGCGGAAGTTAAAGTTGAAAGAGAGGAAGAGGAGGCGCAGTGGAGGGCTACGGAGTAATTTCGACAACCTGGGGATCTTCAACGTGTGCTGACATCGCACAACACATGAACGGCTCTTCGTTTCACCTCCATCGAAACGCAGCATTCCAACTTAACTTATAGGGACTCCGTATATTCGGAAGACTTATAGCAGGTTGAACCTAGTCGCTACATTGGAGTCACTGTCAATAAGCTTCCCAACCTGGACCAGGCGGCGCTCCCAGAGCAAGCGATCAGCGCTCTCTGCGGCGAGAATTTTATGACGCGGGAGGCAGGCGGCTGAGGCGCATTTTGCAATGTACCCGCTAAAGTGCGGCTTTTAAAAAATACACAACCTTGAAGGACGTTTTCGGTGCGGAAATCTTAGAAAATAGAAAAGGCTGCTTTCTAACGTGTAGTTAGTGTGTCGGGAACAAAAAATGAAAACGGTAAAATTGAAAGGGGTGTCGGGAGACGGCGGTTTCATCGCCCTGAACGCCGGCCGAGCGGCCGCTAGCAAGTGTGCGTTGTGTTTGTGTGCTTGTGTGTGTTCACTCGCTAGCTGCCTAACCCGATGCGGACGCCAGACTGTCCTGACATCCGAAACGACAAGGGGCCTTGAGCGGGCGCCGATAAGGCGGTGAGGATTGCCGTTACTGCTGCCGCCGAACCATATGGGCTCCGCGACTGGCAGGTTCCTAGAGTCCAGCTGGGGGTCTCACTATAGTACGAAAGAAGCAAAAAGAAAAAGTAAACAAAGGAAGGCCTTGAGAGTGAAACACGGCCAAGCGTCGAGTAACCGTCGACTCGGCGCAGTGGCTTGCAGACGCCGAACGAACGGTCGTCGGTGTGCGTACAATGTTCCTCATTGGTGTAGCCAATTAATTAAATTAAATTGGTTCACAGGAAGGGAAAGGCGCAGTAACTGTCACACTTGCTCTGTGGACACCCGAACCGCGCCGTAAGGGAAGGGAGGGAGGTGGGAATGAAAGTGGACAGAGAGAAAGAGGAGCCGTAGTGGAGGGCTACGGAGTAATTTCGACCACCTGGGGATCTTTAACGTGCGCTGACATCGCACAGCACACGACGCCTCTTCGTTTCGCCTCCATCGAAACGCAGCCGCCGCGGTCGGGTTCGAACCCGGGAACTCCGGCACAGTAGTCGGGCGTCTTACCACTGCACCACCCCGGCGGGGTTGGTGTAGCCAAGTAAAACGTTTTCCGGAGTTTCCTTCTGTGACAAACCCACATCTACAACAGTATGGAAAACCAAGTAAAACGTTTTCCGGAGTTTCCTTCTGTGACAAACCCACATCTACAACAGTATGGAAAAAGTTCAACAAGACAGCATTATTTCTGTCGAAGCGATGTGCACGCTACAGGTGAAAGCCCATTTCTCGCGTATGTGGTTTAGGACTTCTTTTTTTTTTTATTACATTCGTTTACATTTGGCTCGTGAGCATATAAGCGCGGTTCCGCTCGCAGCCACCCAGATCGAAAATTACGCAAGGAGCATCGGACTGTCTTGATCCTCAGATAAGTCCGAGCTGCTGCTCATCCGCCCCAAAAACCGCCATTCCCCCAACTCCCCTATTACTATTGAACTGAATGGGAGCCCAGTACCTGACGTTGAAACCCTCCGCGTATTGGGCCTACACATCCAGAGCAATAGTAAAAACACCACCACGCTAAAGAAACTCAGGCAGGTTGCAGATGCGATATCGCACCTCATCCGCAGAGTTTCGGGCCACCATAGGGGCATGAAGGAGCGCAACCTTTGTCGCCTCATCCATGCCTTCGTCCTCAGCCGCGTGCTTTACACTACTCCTTACCTACAACTGTCCAAACATGACATAAACGCTTCGGATGCCTACAACCGAAAGGCATACACGGTCGCACTTCACTTTCTCCTCAACACACCCACAAATAAATTGCTACACAACACAATTGGGGAGCTCGTGAAGGCCCACCGAATGGCCCAATACATCAGACTCACGCAAACATCCACTGGACTGTATACATCCTAGACTCCCTTGGAATCAGGATACCGGCTAACGACCCAACCCTTCTCTCCATCCTTCGACACATCCTTCAAGGACTATACTTATCAAGCCACTCCCGAAAAATATGCATCTATCCATGATCAACGCCGCAGAGCCCGTGCAAAGCCGCTACACCGATATTATGGCGGTGAGTCGGACACCTTATGGGTGGACGCTGCATGCACGGGTGATGAAGCAACCGCAGCCGTAGTGGATTCCTCCTCATCCTCTCTCATCACATTACCTCTCCCCCCAGACACCTCCCCAGAAGCCGCAGAGGAAGCTGCCATTGCATTAGCCATAACCAGCATGGAAGCCCAGTACATTTTAACCGATTCAAAAGCAGCAATTCTAAATTTTGCACCAGGCCGAGTCCATGTCCCTGCTTTTAGCATACTGGACTTGCCCGATGCACCCCCGCCCCGCCATGTGGAGCTGATATGGGTGCCTGCGCACTCCGGGAATCCCGGAAACGAGGCTGCCAACCTTTTAGCTCGAGGTTCTTTAAACCGAGCTCAGGTGGCCTCTAATCTGGGATTTACGAAGGAACACATGCACTCGTTCAGTGAGCTGACGCAGGTCTACAGAGCATCGTGCCAGAGCATCGCGCCAACCCTTTGCCTTTTACCTCCACTCTCCCTCTGCCCGGCTGACGCTCCCCCGCGGGGCCTAGAGCAACTGAAGACCTGGGAGGACTGGGAGACCCTGCTGCGTTCGGAGGACCCGGCCGTGCAGACCATCGCCACCGGCCGGGCTGCCAGTGTTATGATACTGAGGGACATAAACACTTGAATTTCAGTGGGACCGTGCGGGGACACAGGGGGCTGCGCGCCCTGAATTCCTACTTGGAATAAAGGTTTTCTCTCTCTCTCTCGCTACGATATTCTAGCTCGCGAGTTCATGTGTGCACGCGCTGCAACATCGCCGATACGGTCCCCCAGAATGGATTCCTAATGAAGATTACGCGCAAACGCGCCACCCAGGTGTAAAGACTGGGCTCTATTTTTGTCCGCACGAGTACACTTGCGCGCTTGTCTAACGTATGTTTAGTGCAATTTATTTTTAAACTGTGAAATGTAAATTAACTGCACTTAGTAAATTGCAAATTTCCGAATCATCGCAGCTGCAAGCATTACAAAAATTAGCTGAAATTCTATCCTGCCTATTGCGTGCGGCACTGTCAAATTCATTTAACATTGCCGGGAAACTGCGTTGTCTTCTAATGCGTAAAAAGTAGCGAGCGGGTCGGTTTTTAGGTAGGGAATGCGGGCTTTCGTTTAGAAAGCCACCTTCGAATGAGTTTGCAGCACGATAGTGATTACTAGTATTGCTACACGATACGGATTAAATTGACATTACAGCAAAGGAGACATTTCCTGGATTCTACGGACCGCACGCTTTGCGCCTCTTGCCGGGGAAGCGGTAAATTTTACCGGCGGATCACGTTGATTGATTTATAGGAAGGGAAAGGCACGGTAACTGTCTCACTTGTTTTCTGTGAACACCTCAACCACGCCGTAAGGGAAGGCAGTAAGGGGGAGTGAAAGTGGAAAGAGAGAAAGAGGAGCCGTAGTGGAGGGCTACGAAGTAATTTCGACCACCTGGGGATCTTTAACGTGCGCTGACATCACACAGCACACGGACGCCTCTTTGTTTCGCCTCTATCGAAACGCAGCCGCCGAGGTCGGGTTCGAACCCGGGTATTCCGGCACAGTAGTTGGGCGTCTTACCACTGCACCACTCCGGCGGATCACGTTTCTTTGCGTTCCGCAGACTGTTGTGGGAGTGCACAAGACAACAGTAATGGCTTTCTGCGAAGACGAGGTGATAGCTGTCATTGCGACCAGTCGAAAAAATTTAAAGAGCACTGCAGAATCTACATTGGCGCAATGCGAAAGCACGGATGCTGTTGTTGGTTGCTTCTAGTGGCTTAATTCACTTCTTGATTGCCCACTTTAGTCTTTGGTATTTTCAAATTGCGCGCCAATCCCTTCCTATGCCCTTTCTTTTTTCGGCTCTACTTCCGGTTGTGTGACGTCACATCTTCTACCTCACATTAATTCACTTCTTGTTTACCCCTTTTAGTCTGTGGTACTTTCAAGCTGCGCGCAAATTCCTTCCTATGCCCTTTTTTTCGGCTCTACTTCCGGTTGCGTGACGTAACATCCTTGCCGTCATATCCACTACGGCACCCGTTTCTCTCTTTCATAAATTGCTTATTTCATAAATTATACATTATACATAATTATACATAAAATAGACCATATTAAAAGCGGCCCGTGGGCTGCTAGTCCGTCATCCCCAGATCCCTAGAGCTCGGGACTTGAACTGCTTCCTGATCATCCAATATCACTTCTTAGGCTCCACTCACCACGTGATTCGTCACACACATCCTCGCACACCGTTGGTGTAGAGCGCGCACCTGTCCAGAAGTCGCATATTCCACCCGGTCGATGATCTCGCAGAGGATGTTGTGGCTTCTTGCAGTCACGTGCCGCAATACAGACTTGGCCCTGGCTGGGCGCATCGGATTCACAGTCCCAGGCCTCGACCGTGAGAAAGTGAGTCAGGCAGAACACTACCTTGGTTTGCAATATAACACGAGCTGAATTCCTCGACAGTTCTCACCACACAACCATACAGCTCGCCCATGCAACCTTCGCTGAGCCGATCACGCCATACGTGTTCAGCATCAGCCTCCGGCCTTGATCCAAGTCGTGAGAACCAAGGCACCGACGGCAGTCGCGTAGAAGTGGTTGTCTGGCGGGCGGCGAAATGCCGAAGTGTTGTCTTACACCGCCGCGCTTTACCGACAAAGGAGCTAGCAGTGCACAGAGGCGCCGCCGCCGCCGCCGCCGCCGCATCGTCGCCTCCCGAGTGGCACATCCGGTCACGTGGAAGGGAGCTGAGCCTTCGAATACAGCTCCTCCGCGGCCCAGAAGAGTCTCGTCTGGCCAGTGCTTACTACCGCTGGACAGGAAGAGACGGGCTGATATCCAGGCTTATGGCCGGTCTGCATACTCGTCCGCCCTCCGTACTCCGTTCTGGTGGCTTTGGGTCTGCATCTTCGGCGTAGGATCACCGTTGCACGTGCCGAATCTCTTCGACTATCACATTTTGCGCCATGCATCTATTATCTGCTCATCTGTAGGGGCCTCCAGAGTGACGTCAGCGAGTCGTGGAGCACAATTGGCTGTGTTTAAGAGGCGCCGACTACAAAAGGAACTGCGCCGCACAGCTGATCATCACTTGGCAGCAGAGGCTGTGCCGACCGGTTCGCTAAATCTGCGCATCTTATGCACAGGTTTGTGCAATCATTTGTAGCCAATTTTTTTTTCTGCCGCTGTTCTCAAGCTCTTGTACAAGTGTTTGCTGAACTGCTAATTTGCAATGCTCATTTTTTTTTAACGCTTTCAGTTGCCTTTTTCATTTTAACAATGTCTTTGCCTCTTTCAGAGAAAAAAAAAGTAAGAACCGCATAAGCACCCTTGGGTACATTTACTTTCAATTCCCCTTTTAAAGCACCTGGCCTTGCTATAGGTGCCCTCCTTCTAATCATTTTTTTTTCTTCTAGTCAGCGCGTAGTGATCATACTCGCCATTCGGCAGAGCAACAGGCATTGCGTGCCTAGGTGCGTTGTCCGCAGTTAATGTTGGATAGCTCTTCTGGTATTGCTTGATGCGATACGTTGTCGAAGGCGCCTTTGAGGTCGAGTGCCATGATAAGGTGCTCCTCGCCTCTTGGTATGTTGGTAAGGGCTTCTTTTTTTAAAAGAAGGCAACCCTGTGTAGGCAACCCTGTTCTAAAAGCAATCACGTTGTTGTTGTTCTAACATGTTGTTCTAAGGTGCCAAAAGCTTCGTCCTGCCCTTCCCGCGGAAAAAGCGGCAGATCTGGAGAGAGCGCTGGGATTTGCTGGGGAAGATGGACGAATGGATGAGGAACGCGTTCTGATAACAAAAGAGAGGTTAGAGGATTGGTGGAGAAAGTCAAGAGAATAAAGAGAGGGAAAAAGGGGAGGGGGGCAGATACGGGCGAATTAGAAGCTAAAAATGGGGAAGAGATAAATATATTTCTTTTAATATTTTGGCTAGGCGGCGCAAGCTGCCGCCCGATTCAAAGGGCAGAGCCACTATCATCCATCCATCCATCCATCCATCCATCCATCCATCCATCCAACAGATGGGTGGAAGAGGTCGTTGTCTTCTAGGTAGTTTTGGAGCCTAGTCTGGACCACTCGTTCGTAGAGCTTTCCCAGGCACTATGTTAGATGGACCGCAGTGCTTCGATCGTTGGCTGCTTCCCCGGCTTGGGTATGACAATGATCTCTGCGTGCTTCCACTCCTGTGGCATGGTGTTTTCCAGCCATAGGGAGTCTTAATGTATTGAGTGAGCTCTTGAGCCTCTTTGCTTAGGTTTCGAATCATGGCATTGTTGACTTTGTCAGCGCCGGCAGCGGTGTTCTTAGTGCATGCGCGTACTGCTGAATAGATTTCGGATTCAGTTATGGGAGTATCCAATACAGCGTTGGCTCGGCCAGTAGAGTGCAGGGTGGGGTAGCATTTCCACTTGTTCCCATGTATTTGTCTTTTAGGGTTATGAGTAATGCTGCATCGTCCCCCGGTTAATTGTGGGCGATGCGTTTAAGTGTTCTGTTTGCTTCTGATTTGGATTTGGCGGAGTCGACTAGGTTCCTTAGGATGGTTCATGTTTTGGAGGTACCCAGATTCGCACTAGGGTTGCCAATTGTTGTGGGCTAGTTCTGTTGCATAGGCTTGTGCTTCTTCTGTGATGGCTGCTATGCGGAGACGTAGCTGCCTGATGCTCTTTTGTCTCTTCCATCTTCGTCAATAATTGTCTACTGCTACCACTACTACTACTACTGCTACTAACACTACCGCTACTACCGCTACCGCCGCTACTACTGCTACTGCCGCTACTACTGCTACTGCCGCTGCTGCTACTACTACTACTACTACTACTACTACTACTACTACTACTACTACCACGACCACGACCACTACCACTACCACTACCACTACCACTACTACTACTACTACTACTACTACTACTACCACTACCACTACCACGACCACTACCACTACCACTACCACCACCACTACTACTACTACTACTACTACTACTACTACTACTACTACTACTACTACTACTACTACTACTACTACTGCTACTGCTACTGCTACTGCTACTACTACTACTACTACTACTACTACTACTACTACTTACTACTACTACTACTACTACTACTACTACTACTTGCGTGTGTGAGGGGTTTCAGATGGGTCGGCCGCCGACATCGTCTCTCGTACAGGCGTTTCCAACGAATACCGGGTTAATGCTGGTTTTTCCAGGGTACAAGTACGTACACAAGCCCGGTTCAACGTTAAAATGGCGAAGTCCCTGGCATAAACTAAAGCATGTGTTTTCAAGTAGTGCTCACAACAGATAAATTCGTTCTACGAGAAGATCACACTTGTTAGTCGGTGTCTCAGCGGCACCAGTGAGCGCCTCTTCGCGTCTTTGCACAATAATTCATTTCGCCCCCCACCCCTTCCTCGATCTCACTGCCAAGCTGCACCCCCCTGTGCGTTGCACCCGGTTCGGACCGCACCCCTCGCCCGCACCTCCCTCGCGACGCCACTGGAGAAACCTTAGCACAGTGCTTAACATTGGACGTCAGCATTCAGAGGGCGTGCGAGAACTGATACTTGATAGAGAACTTTCATCAGGCGCACATTTATCAAACGCTTTTAATAATTATTTTGTGTCCCTTATGAAAAGTTTGCATGATCCAGCTTCGCAGAGTACCTCAATTCCAGAAATTGTGTTAGTGCTTTCTGCATCCAACTAGCGCCGAAGAAATTTATCTCACGTTATTCGCTCTGCGAAACAGTTAAAGCTGCGATATTGATGACCTGCAAATACGCCCCGTAAAGTACGTTTTAGATCGCCCAGTTCTTGGGCATGTGTATAATTTGTGATTTTTAAACAGTACATTTTCCAAGAACATGCAGCTCGCCAGGGTTACAGTGTTCTTCAAAGCCGGGGATAAAAACAACCTAACTACAGACCTATATCCATTTTGCCTGAATTTTCAAAATAATTAGAAAAATTATAACTCTGAAAATGACCGCTTTCTGCAAAAAAAAAGAAAAAAAAAAGGAACAATAATATTACTAACTGTCAGTACGGTTTCCGAAAGGGGGTCGCTCGGTAAAGTTAGCTCTACTAGCATAAAGGGAACTAATACTACATGCATTTGAGCCCAACATAGTGACACTAGGCATTTTCATCGATTTTTCAAAGGCATTTGACACAATTAACCACACCACTCTGCTAACCAAACTTGAAAGCACATTCTTTCTCCGATGCACTGTATGCTTCCTCTCTTATGGTTACGTTTCTGCTGGCGTAGAGGATGGGGTGCTCCTCATTGTAATCTCCGATTTGACTTAATACAATCCCCATTCCTCTACCCCGCCGGGGTGGCGCAGTGGTTACGGCGCTCGACTACTGTTCCCAAGGACGCGGGATCAAATCCCGGCCTCGGCGGCAGCTTTTCGATGGAGGCGAAAAGCAAGGCGCCCGTGTGCTGTGCGATGTCAGTGCACGTTAAAGAACCCCAGGTGGTCGAAATTTCCGGAGTCCTCCACTACGGCGTCTCTCATAGCCTGAGTTGCTTTGGGACGTTAAACCCCACAAACCAACCAACCAACCAATCCCCATTCCTCTGTCATGTGCGTCACACTGAACAACAAATTCTTTGTTGTGGTCCGGTGCGCGCAGCACGGGCCGTGAAGCCAGCACGCTTTTGAGGGTTTGAAAGGAGTTCTCTTTAGCCGCATCCCAACTTAGGCTATCTGGTTATCCTTTTGCGAAGCGCGTCCGTTAAAGGACTTGCTAGCTGGGAAATGTTTGGTATGTGCCTTTGGCAGTATCCGACAAGCCCCAAAAATGAACGTACGTCGGCTTTAGTCCGGTGCTTCGGGAAATCAGTGATTGGGGCAATTTTAAGGTCTGACGGTCGTCGGGTCCCCCTAGCGACAACATGTCCGAAGTATGTGACATGCCAGCAGCAGAAACTACATTTATCTGCCTTAATGGTGAACCCATGCAGCTTCACTCAATTTAGACAACACTCTCCCGAGATGAGAAAGATGGTCTTTCCACGAGTTAGAAAAAATTGCCACATCATCAAGACATGGGAGAGCGAAATCCTGCATGTCTTTGAAAACAATGTCCATTAGTTTTGAAAAGCTAAAGGGCGCATTCTTCAGCCCAAAACTCAGCACTAGGGGCCGGTAGACTCCGATGGGGGAAATAAATGCCGCAAATCTGTTCGCGATCTCTGACAGCGGATTCTGCCAGTACCCCCGCACTATGTCAAGCGTGGAAATGTACCTGGCCGCACTGTCTCAAACCTTTCCTCGATGTTAGGAATAGGATAGAAATTCTATTTTGTTATCGCATTAAGCTCTCTGTAGTCCACGTATGGTAGCAAATCTTTGCCTGGTGCCTCTACGAGTATAAAATGAGAGGTATAATCGCTCTCTGCTGGCTCTATGACACTGAGTTCGAGCATGCGTTTTATCTCTGACTCGATTATCTCCTTCTGCCTAGGTGACACCCTGTAGCCTTTGCACCTTACTGGCGCTGCCGATGTCAACTTTATCACATGCGTCATGAGGTTGGTTATTCTGGGTCTGCCGCTATAAAGCTCTCCTGAAATTCGCTTAGCAGTTGCCTCAGTTCCTGTAACTGCTCTGGCTCTAGTATATTTTCGTTCGCGGATCGAGCTATGATTTCTTCTATACTGCAAGCCACGTTTTTGACGTTTCCTTTCCACTCAGGAATTTCACTTGGTAGCTTTTCGGGGTTATTTACTGTCATGTTGATGACCCTGCTCCTCTCGACGTAAGGCTTCAATAAATTACAATGGTAGATTTTCCCCTGCTGGCTTCTTCCTGGCATTTTCAAAGCGTAATTGGTTTCTGAAAGCCGATCCAAACCTTCTACAGGTCCATGCCAATGGATTTCTAGTTTGTTCTTCCGCGAGAGCCTGAGAATCAGTACGCAATCCCTTGCCTTGAAGGTTCACAGTCTGGCTTTCTTGTCGTAATAAGCTTTAGCCGTTTCTTGGATCATTTTCAGGTTTCCATCCATCAATTCTCGCGTGGAACTCATTCTGTCTAATAACTGTAGCACATACTCGACTACAGGCTGACTCTCTCCTGTCCCCTCCCATATCTCCCTTAGCATCCTAAGAGGAGAACGAAGAGCTCTTTCATACACAATGCTCGGAATTGGTAAAGCCGGTGGCTTCGTACGGAACCGTTCTCAGTGCAAACAGTGTAGGCGGCAGACAGCTCTCCCAATCTGTTCGTAGAATGAAGCCCGTAACACTCTCTTAAACACTGAGTGCCACTTCTCGACGCTGTTCGACTGAGGGTGATACAGGGAGTTGTGTATTAACTTCACCCCACTTCTCTGCAAGACTGTGGTCGTTAGGGCACTCGTGAACACTGTCCCCTGATCAGCTTAAATTTCGGTAGTAAACCCAGCTCGGAGAAAACTGACAGGAAGGTGTCAACTATTTCCGTCGAAATAAGCTCCTTCAGAGGCACCGCTTCGTGAAACTTCGTAGCTGGGCATATCCTCGTCAGTATATATTTATACCCCGACTTAGTTCTGGGCAGTGGCCCCACGTTGTCGATAACGAGACGCCGGAAATGTTCTGAAATTAAGGGAAGAAGCTTTAGCGGCGCCTTGCATTGTTCACCTGGCTTGCCCGAGCGTTGACACGCGCCGCACGACTTCACATAGCGTTTTGTATCTCGAAAGCAGCCTGGCCATTACGTAATACCCTTCTAGTAGCCTTTCCTTGGTTTTGTTGACGCCTAGATGCCCGGACCAATTATGTCCATGGCAAAGGCTCACAATGTCGGCGCAGTGCTTTGCTGGCACAACCAGCTGATCTAATGTCCTTCCTCTCGTTAGTACCGGTACAGCAACCCTCCCTTACAATGTAATGATTACGCCTCAATCCCCGCTTGGGCGCTAGTATGAAGAGGCTAGGGTCTTGTTGCTGATCCACCATCACTGAGACCCTGTCGACGCGCAACAGGAGGTCCATGCTTTGCGAGGCAGGTGATAGTACGGAGCCTGTATTGCATTGCTCGATTGGACTGTCACCGGGCGCACTATCGCTAACAACCGGTTCGGGCTCAACGTCATCTATCTCGGTTGCCTCAGCATTGTTTCGTTCCCGACTCTCGGAAGTCGCTTGTCCCTTCTCTGCTGTCTCTGAACCCTCGCTATAGTTAGGCTGAGAAGCAAGTCTGCGGGTTTTCGACCTGATCAGGACCTGTACTTTTCCTTCTGACAGTTTCTGACCTCGCTTGCGCAACGACTTATCGGGCCTATTTGAAAATAGGTAGGGATATTTAAATGAAACCGCTTTAGACCAAATGGGCCGGAAATCACCACTCTTGCCATCGCTAGGCACACACTCTCAGCTTCCAGTACTAGCTCGTAGCTCGTGGATGTACGGCTGCACAAGCTCCAAATTCTCATCGCTGTCGTTCGCATATGAGAAGGCTATTCGTGATTTTCTACACCTTACCGCAATGTGCCCGGTTTCCTGACAGTTGTAGCAGCGAAACGGCTTCCTGGTTTCAAACTCCTTGGCAAACAGTTTCTGACTTTCAGCCTGCTTTGTGCGATGCTCAGTTTTTTCTAGGACTAGTTTGGCAGTTTCGGCAGATTGCGGTTGCTTATACCGCGGCCCAATCAGTGCTTTCTTACCCCGAAACCTTTTTTCTCGGGCTCGCCTACCTCGAAGCTTAGCCTTCTCCGCGTCGCATATTTGTCTGCTAGCTCGGCGGCTTTCTCCACCGTGCTCAGTTTTCTTTATCCTAAATCCATAGCTTAAGTGCCTCAGGAATACTGTTGTAGAATTTTTCCATGCCGATACATTCAAGAAGCTTATCTCTACTGTCATACGCATCCGCGCCCTTCAAGTATTGACTAAGGTTCACCTTCAAGTAGTATGCAAAGTCAGCGTAGCTCTCGCAACTTTTCTTGCTCGTGCCTCTGCACCGTTGACGAAATTCCTCTGCAGACAGGCGGTACTTTCTCAGCAGACTCGCCTTGACATTTTTTCGTAGTTATCGGCATCTGTCGCATCAAGTCTTGCAACTATATTAATGCGAAAGCATTGCTTCGCTGTGTTCACAGATTTCTGTCCGCAGACTGTGTAGCAAACTTGTGTCCGCAGCAGTTTTAGTTGAGAAGTGGTACAGATTAAGGAGTGGTGTCAATCGATAGAAGGTGACGTAATGCAGTGTCCGAAAAAATAATTAGGCCAATAAGTTAATTAGGAAATTAATTACAGGCACAAAATGTAAAGTTGTCCGCAGCAGTTGTTAGTAATTTAGAAGTGATAGAGATTAACGAGTGTGTCAATCGGTAGAGGCTCACGTAATGTTGTGTCCGAAAACATATTTAGGCCAATGAGTTAATTAGGTAATCAATTAGAGGAAAAAATGTAAAAGTAAAGGCAAAACTGGTCTCATTAGCCAATGGCTTGGCGCCACATTTTAATGTATCAAATGCTAAAGTAGTTAATTAAATCAATCAAGGTGACGTCAATGATGTGACGTCACGCAACCTGAAGTCGAGCCAAAAAACGGCATAGGAAGGAATTGGCGCAAAATTTGAAAGTACCAGTGACTAAACTAGGTAAACAAGTGAATTAAGCAACTAGAAGCAACCAGAAGCAACCAACAGCAGCATCCATGCTTTCGTATTACTCTAATGCAGATTCTGCAGTGCTCTTTAATTTTTGGCCGCTTCGCATGGTAACACCGTTAGTAGCCTTTGAGGTCACGTAAGAGCCCTTACTGTAGCCTTGTTTCTCACATGTCCTCTCGAAATTCACCAGAAACAGACCAAGGACCTCAGAAATTTGGTATGACTGCATTGTTTTGCCTGGATTTGAATCAGTCGCTCTCGCTCCGTCTGGCGTCGTTCCTTTTGAGCTCAATTTCATTTGCTTCTGATCTATGTCGAGCTGCAACGTTTTCAGCTCCCGCAACTCTTTCTCTGCTAGAAGCCGCTGTTGCTCTAGTTCCTCTTCCTTTTTCTTTCTTTTCTCTTTGTCTTTATTTTCTGCTGCCTCCTCCTTGCTTCCTCCTCTTTAAGGTGTTTACAAGTCTAAATGAGCTAAAACTGACTTGTAAATTTCCGGCTTAGTCATTTTGCCCTGTACCTCAACACCAACCTCTTCGCACAACAGCAACAAATCTGCCCTTAGCAACTTCTTTAGCGCCATGCTTGTGAGCTTGGACCTTGCTGACTAACTGTTGTCGTGAGAAAATTAACTCACTCGTCTCACGGAACAACTTATTTTGATTACCAGCAGTTCAAAATTGTTTCCTCAAAATTTTGAAGCCTGGTGAATGCAAAGTCAACGCATCTACCCGAAAAAAAGCAGCGCCGTGTCGCATGGTCGATCCAACCTCTTTCCAGCTGTTAGACGTGAGACCCTCGGTTTGGCTCTCTCTGGTCGATCTCCTCAGGTTCCGTTCTGAAGAGATGGTGAGCAGTAGGAGGTTTGAAGGAATGGGCAGAGCCTTACGGGAGAGAAGACATTACATGAGATTTATCTGCATATTTACAGGGGTACAGGAAAGTCAAATTAGAGGCATATTAGGAGCGTAAAATAGAGCATATTGATGATATTGGTTGGTTGGTTGCGACTGTAGGAAGAATGAAAAGGCCTGTGGGCTGCTTAAATACAGTCCGTCGTACCAAGATCCAGAGTTGGGGACTTCAACCTCTTCCTGGTCGTCCAATAGCCTTCGAGCCATTTCTTAGGCTCCACCCACCACGCGATTCATCACACATCCTCACACACCGTTGGTGTAGAGTACACACCTGTCCAGGAGTCGCATGTTCGACCCTGTCGGTGATCTCAAAGAGGATTTTGTGGTTTCTTGCAGTCACGGGCCGGAATTCAGACTTGGCGCCGGCTGGGCGCATCGGATTCACGGTCCCTGGCCTCGACCGTGAGAACGCGAGTCCAGCAGAACACCACCTTGGTTTGCAATACAATACGAGTGGAATTCCTCGACCGGACGTCGAGTCGGCGTTCCCACCGCACAACCATATAGCTCGGCCCACGCAACTTTCGCTGAGCCGTTTATGCCATACGTGTTCATCATCAGCTCAACTGCCTCCTCAGGCTCCTTCTAGTGTTTCTGGAGGACTCCCACCTTCGCCCCCGCCTCTAAACACCGTGGTCGTGTCCTTCCGGCGTCCCCACGCCATCTACCCCCCCCCCCCCCCCCCCCCCCTATCGGCCCCTTACCCATCCCTTCCTCAAACCCCACTATTTATCCCTTATCTCTTCTTACCCTTCCCCTGCACAGCCCCGTTGCGGAGGTCCCTAAATTCTACTAGGAGACAGTTATAGGGCTGTGCCCTTAATTCTTCACATTCCTTATGCCCCCCGCCCCCCCCTGCTCCCATCAAGAACCTAACCTCAAGCTCATCAGCCTCCGACCTTGATCCAAGCCATGAGAACCAAGGTACCGATCGGCAGTCGCGTAGAAGTGGTTGTCTGGCACGCGGCGAAATACCGAAGTATTGTCTTACACCGCCGCGTTTTGCCGACAAAGGAGCTAGCCGTGGACGGAACCGCCGCCGCCACGTCGTCGCCTCTCCGGTGGAACATCCGGCCGCGAGCTGAGCCTTTGATCTAAACAATGTTTAGGGCGCTCGACCGTTGATCACCAAGGCGTGCGGGTTTGCTCCCGGCCGCTATGGCTGCTTTTCAATAGAGGCAAATGCAAGGCGCTCGTATACAGTGTGATGGTGTAGGTACGTCGAAAACCTCCAGTTGTCGATATTTCTGGACCGCCACTACACGGCGTAAACCCGACAAAGAATTTAAAGGGAATGTATAAGTTTTGGTTTGGTTTGTATTGATACACAGCTCTACCTGCAGCATCGGCTTTTGTCATAACGCGTGCCTTAGCTTCGCATCCTATCTGTGGAGCAGCGATGCCCATGTCTAGTAAAGAGGAGGAGATGAAAGAAAGGCGACAGGTTAACAGGGAAATGAAATCGGTGTGCTATACGTGCACTTGGGGAAAGGGTATGAAGGGACATAAAGGTGAAAAAAAGAGTAAAAAACAGAGTAGTCAGTAGATGAACAGCGTACAGGATGTTGAAAACTAGTACAGGCAAACCACCGTCAGGAAAAGCTGAATTTCTTGGCCGGCCTCTCCGTAGATGATCGCCGCGGCCACTGTCCGAAGATCTTTATCTCGTTAGAAGGTGCTGGGTCAAGGCTAATTCTCCAGTGCATAGCATGGACATTATTTTTTGGCACTCTATTTAGGGCATTTACAAATAATATGTGAAGTGGTTTCCTCGGTGTAACAGATGCCGCACGTTACCATGATATGAAGGTAACGAAAGAGTAGTGTTTGTGAAGGCGACGCCAAACCACAGGCGAAACAGCAAAGTTCCTTCAGGTGCTTCAGGTCAGGGTCCAAGTATCGTGGACATTGGTTCGAAAATTGGCCGGAATCCCAAAAGGCAGTCCTGATCACCTACTCTTACTCACTGCATCTATACTCTTCAAAAAGGTGTGATTGTACGCACAAAGGCCCTTGTGGTTCGCGCGGCCTCGTTTGCGCGGGGAATACCTCTGATCTCGTTGTGTGCAGGTTGCCACAGAAATATGTTATTCCCTGTAGTAATGGCAGAATAATGTACCTGGCGACTTTCCGCGGTGAGTTATTCGTGGGAGCCACGAGGGAGAGCATTTTGTAGGTCCTTGAACATTGATTTTAAGCTGCTGAAAGTAGACCATTGCTTCAAAATTTCAGGATGGATTTTAACAATGGGGGGCAACAACAAAAGAGCAACTGTAGGAGATAGTTGGGGCATCATTGTGTAATTTTCAAAAACACTAGTTATTCACAGGGAATGAGCACAAGCACGAGCACTTTATCTTGTTTGTGTTTGTGTCCATTCTTTGTGAATAGCTTCCAAAATTACGCAGTGTCAACACAAAGAGCGGTAAGGCCTGCAGTCGTCGATGAACGATTGCGGGATGTCTCAACCATTAGTATTGTGTTCCTTAAGGGGATGACCACGCAGCCGGAAAAACTGATCGGGTTCAGGGAGCCGTTGGTGAGGCATGCAGCGGATGTCCGTGCTTCTGATGCAAACATTGCAATGTGATCTGTTTTAGTGCTGACTGCGAAGACAGTCATATTTATGCCCGATAAGGATAAGATCGCAATAGGGTGGTGCAGACTCCATAATGCAGAAAGGCTACATGTGCGAACTGGAATGACAGAAAATCACGATAGGCATCAATGGTCCTTGCGAACGATGTATGCGGACTGGTAATAGGGAAGATGGCACCATTGTGTGTGTGAGAAAGAGAGGGATGACGAATATGCGCTCTCGTGACGCTAACTTTCGTATAGGAGAACCCTGGTGCTCGTGAGCAATGAGCTGAGGCTCTATGGAGGCGCATTTTAATAATTCCGCAAGCCCGCCCGAAGACTATCTTAAATGCTCTGTAGGTATCGCATGTTTCCTCAAGTTTCCAAGTAATAGGGATACTTCACCGAAGGAATGCTCCGTACACTTGTATCATCGACCTTCACCTTCCTTTGATAA
Organism: Amblyomma maculatum; assembly: GCF_055883805.1. Taxonomy (NCBI): domain Eukaryota; kingdom Metazoa; phylum Arthropoda; class Arachnida; order Ixodida; family Ixodidae; genus Amblyomma; species Amblyomma maculatum. Next base: position 91,568,371 of record NC_139349.1, on the reverse strand, counting down.
AGAAGAGGATAATAATCACTGTCATCTATTTTTTATGCACTTGACATTGGGGTCCACGATAAAGTACGATCGATGATTGCTCCAAGGAAACGATGGCTTGTTGCATAGAGTATTTCTGCACCATTTATACAAACAGCGTAGTGAGACAGGTTCTTGCGTGTAAAGGCAACGATGGCACATTAAATCTGTACGTTGAATGTAAGGAGACTTGCCTTTGGTCATGTAACTCCAGATTCCCAGATGCAGATTTCGTCCTTAAAAAAATGATTTTTTCACCGACTTTGATAGTACGTCGATAAGGCCAACAAGTTCAAGACTGATGACCGATGGGCTTAGCCCTCCCCCCTGTGAAACTACGTGGGAATGGAAATAAGAAATAAGATGTTCGTCCGTCCTCAGACTGATTAAAGAGCTACATGTCTCTTGAACAGGTGACTGCATATCCAGTAGAACACTTGACCCCAAAACTCGGCAGACTCCAATGCGCCAAAAATTGCACGACTAGTTATGTTGTAATGTGTCTCGTGATCTCCAGGAGCAAAGCCGTGGTCATGTGCTTCTAATGCTCTTGGTGTTGAACTCATTGCACCAGGCCGGGCATGCTGCCATAGATGAACGTCGACTTTGAAACTGCACATTAGAACTGAATATATTTGGTAGCACTCCAGGTGCCAATTTATTCTTGTAAGCAATTCGTTCCATGAGCTTACCAACGTAGGTATCCGAGGAAATTCGTTGGTATGGCAGGAGGCCAAGAGCGGATTTTCTAACTTTTACTAGCGGAAACAGAGAAGAGAATTTCCATTCTACCGGAACTGTGCCCACACAACCCGAATAGTTACAGTAGTCCTGCAATACTCGTCGACTCTCTTGACCAAGTTTTGCAAACACACAACGGCGTCTTTCTGAAGGCTGTGTTTCTTTATTCGATAAATTTGGTTTTCTGTTCGGTGCTGTTCGATTGTTTGAGGTAGCAGCGGCGGGCCGATTTCTCTCACTCTATATTAGGTAATTTAGGCTGCTACAGACACAGCACCGCGCAGTGACACTCTTATTTGCCTATTTAGATGTTATTGGTGTTTACGAAAAACTCTAAATTATCCACTCACTTGATCAACCCGCTGTACATGCACACTACTGACCCAAGTAGCACGCCGTCAATGGCCCGCCATCAGCCTAATATTGGGGAAACCGGTACCAATATTGGGGCCATTATTGGCATTTCAATGGGAAGATTTCATCCAATCTACTAGACTGGCTTTCCAATTGTAGACTAGCTTATTTATTGGCGTGCAACCTCACTCAATGGCTACCGAATATCTTCACCTCAAGCATACCCACTGGCTCCCATACAACGTACATCCAGCCACTCTCACTGGCTATCCAATAGTTGCAACCAAGCTTACTCAGTGGCTTTTAAGAACTGCTGTCCAGCTATGCTCATCGGCAGTCCAACATAGCCCATCCGAGCTTGTCCTCTGGCTTTGCATCATTGGCATTCAGGTAATCCCATTATTGTTGAATGTGTGTTTTTGTCTGGTGGCTATTTTTTATTTGATTGCTGTTACGGAGCAGAGGCAGCTAAGGCAATCATGCGCCAAACACGTTTGTTGAGTTTGCTTTTGTGAAGGTAGTTCACATGCAGCTAACAATATATATACAGCATTCTGAAAGTATATATGCACACAAAAAAGTCGCAATTGTTTGTTTCGTCAATATTTATTAGGTGTGCATGTGGTACATAGTAAGAAGAACTCTAGGCAGAATTCTTTCAGACTTCCAGGACTTCACCTGTGGTTGGATCCATTGTGTCGGTAGATCCCAGGTTATTGAAGACGCCGCATTAATGGCAGCTTCAGGTGTCTGCTAAGCCAGCATCTCTAGCATGCGCCTTTTGCTCTCGGTTATAAGGACAGCAGCTTTCAGCAGCCCTTGCCGATGTATGCTTGAGCAGCTTGCATATCACCATCTTCCCTTTCGCACAGAACATCTGCAAGCAAAAACAAAAATTAGAGACAGATTAACATTATGCAGAATTATGATTTTTTCAGTGCAACTTCGGCAAACTGTTCCTGAGCCGTAAAGTTTACCACTGCTGCAAAAGTTTGTGTGTCCAAGTCAGTGTGCTGAAATTGGAATTTATGAAGTGTGCATATTTTTTGTTTGGTACATTAGAGTTGAAGCAAAAGCTTTTCTTACTCCCGGCGTGCATAAACAGCCCATATGCACGTTCTATTAATCATATCAGGTGTCAATGACTGACAAGATGATTAATTGTCGGTTAATACGCTGCAATGTATAAACAATGGATATCTTACCGGTCGTCTAGCACAGCCTTGCATGCAGCGTCAACCGAAGTAACCGAAGAGGAAATTAGCATGAAAATGTCCATCCCAGTTATCCTGAGTCTACTCCTACAGGGACGTGTAACAACATGGCAGGCAAATAAAGCAACAAATGCTCCCCAAAACCTACTGCGTTACGAACATGCATCTTAAAATGAAGGGTCAGTGGTACTCACACTGAGTTGCAGACTGTTCTAAGATCCGCGAGACAGGACGAGGCATGTCGTGGTTCTACTGTCTATTGCCTGAGCGCAAGCGGAGCTGCGAGCCTGCGGCAGACAACCCGCAAAGCGCTGCTTGAGAGAAGAGGGAAGAGAAAAGAGCGAGAGCTCGCCTGTCGTGCGAGCGCGGCAGTGGTGTCCGCGTGGTTTCATATGGCGCCGCAAGTTCGAATTCCACCGACGTTCACAGCACTCTGCTGAGGCGTGGGAACGAAGAACGCGTACGCTGCCACGGTGAAGGATGGCGCCGCTGCGTCGCAAAATAGCTGCCTGTCTAACATTGCTAGAGATAACGTACAGTCTTGAGCAAAAGTGATATACTGCACGCACTGCGAGAAAACAGCCCGCCAGATTTTTCCGACAGAGAAGCAGTTAATTCCGAGATATGCTTGTACCCTCCTTGATATACTTGCCATCTTGTCCAAGCAATTTTGTCTGGCAAGTCTTTTTATGCAGAAAAAAAAAAAAATGCAATCGTTGCTGCTCGCGTGGAGTATACCACTTTTACTCACGAGTGGACGTTTGTTCTAAACTGTTAGAGAGAACAAACGTATTTTCTAGATTTAAACACGTTCGGTCTGTTAGCCATATGTTCTTATATTAATCCCATAAAAGCATGAGCAATCTTCCCAGAGTACTGCATAGGAAGAAGTTTAAACGCGTGATGTTAAGCATTTTGCAAAAATATTCGAAAGCAGCTCATGAGAGATATACACTCACTTATACTGCTTTTGGACAAAAAATACGGACAAAAAATAATTTCCTTGAACAGCAGCATGACCAGGCAACAATAATTTTATAACAAATATTTTGGTGGTGAGCACGCATTCATTGCATCGTGTTTTTTTGTTTCTGTAACACAAAAAATTTCATTGCCACGTAATTCCAGTCCCCAATTGTGGCGTTGCTATGCTTCGAGCTTCTTCAATATTTTCTCATAGGAATCTTAACCTGGAAGCGCTAAGTCCGAACTAGTTAGACAACTTCCACAACAAATGCACAACTCGTAGTAAAACGTTAGGCAGCGTGTAATTCTATTGAATTAATATACTTCATTCCAGAGCATCCAAATTAAAGCTAGATATTTTTTTTCTCTGCCAGGCTAAAGTAGACAAAGCATATAAAATAATGTTTTTATTTTTTTTATGCGGGCGGGTATACCTTTTGTATATGAAATATGCTGCATCAATCGCCTAAAGGATTTGTTCATCATTCGTTCCGTGCTGAAGCACTCAAAGCAGAGCACGCCGGCATATAGGAATCAAGTGCAAGCTTATGGCTGGTGGAAATCAAAATACAAAGTATGCTAGAGCTAGCCCGTTTTCTGTGCTTACTAGACCACCTACAAAGCAATAGAGCCGGTGCTGGCGTCGAGTTGCGGAGTAAGCTAGCGAACATGGCGAAACAGTGCAGCATTTGCCTTCACTAGCGCACTCTCTTCGACCTCTGTTTTCCAGCACTTGATCATATTCAGCTTGCTTTCACCACGCAAATGAAATAGTGCATAAATAAAGTATTTATGTATCTGTTTCGAGTCATGTACAGAGGTATACAAGATGTGGATGTAAAATCTCATCGCTACGAATTAAGCCGGACTGGCAGCCTATAGCATATATGGTTTTGAAGATGCTACGTCTTACTGCCATATTGCAGATTGCAGAAATGGATATATACTTGTATACTGCGCCGTATTTTGTTTCTATACGTAGGCAGCTAGGTCAGCTCGAAAAAAAAAACAATTTTTGTCTGTTTTTTTTTTTTTCAATTTTATCGAAGGGGACGACGAAGTATTCCTGAAATTTTGACGCATGAGTGACCTCTCGCATCACGCTTAAGGCGTATAGAAAGAACGGTAGGGTCTGTAACTGCTGCCCCGTTCCACCTTAAACTTCTTCACAGTTCAGAACAGCGCATGAGTCGGGCATTTCTTAGCGCTTCGAAGACGGCATAAGCCACACGTCCGACTCGATTACTATGACGTGCACATTGCACGAGGTATGCCTTGCGTGCACGGGTAGTGCCACCCAATCATTCATTTCGGGGCCTTCTAAATGTTTTGTCTCAAGAATGTCTGCCTTTAGCTCATGGCATGGGTTTGTCAAGAAATGAAGCCTTACCCAGGCAGGGGTTCAGCCACCGGAGCAATGGGGAAGGACCATATACCAACTCCGCCCTGACCCGCCTAAGCCGTTTTTCTTGAATAAATGCTCTTCTTACTGTTACTATATCACTGACAACGTATAAAACATGCTTGAAATCCATCATGAAGGACACGACAGTATTGTTCGGGACATTAAAAATATATCAGGACGTACAGGTTGAGGATTGATCGGTATACCTGCAGGCCAGTGCTAGTGAGCACATGCCATGACATGTGCAATAAGAAATAACACGGGTCCAAGAACAGAACCTTGAGGAACTCCGAATGTGACTGATACCGATCTGGATTTCACGTGGTGGTAAAAGACGAATTGTGAACGCTGATATAAAAACGTCCTCTATCCAAGCCAATATTTCACTATCACCAATGAAACCCCGTAACTTTGCAATTAGTTTAGAATAACGCACGCAATCAAATGCTTTAGCGAAATCGAGTAATATGATGTCAGCCTGGCTGCAGTTATCTATACTTAAAGCGAGGTCGTGGACTAATTCTGTTAATTGAGTAATGTTTGATAAACCACGGCGAAACCCATGTTGATGACGTGATGATAAGTTAAAGTGTTCTAAGACCTCAGTTACATGGTTTGAAATTATATGTTCTAGCAATTTATATGCAGTGCTAGTCAGTAATATCAGTCTGAAATTCGATAATAAAGAAGTGCTGCCTCATTATGAATCGGAAATACCTTGGTTATTTTCCAGTCACATGGCAGTTTGCAAGTACTAAGAGATTTACAATAGATAAGGCCTATACTTGCTGCATGGTTCGGCGTATCGTTTTGAAAATGCGTTTGGAATTTTATCGGGACTGGTTGCTTTGTTGTCGTCGAGCCCGAGTAGAAGGTTAAAAATGCCAGCGTCGGTAATGACAATGGGATCATTTTTTGAAACATCGGTATATAATTCTATATTGGGTATAGCGTAGTTATCGCCATTAAATATTGAGCGAAAAAAAATCACTATGCGCATTTGCCGTTTTAACACTCTTCGACTGATAGATGAGAGGCATCGCTTTTATCACCACTAAAATGTTTCCAGAACCGTTAGGGGTAATTGGTGATATACTCTTGTTATTAGTATTATTAGTATAATCTTGATTATTATCTCACCATCCCATATCAAACGATCTACGCGAGTTGGCAGCTCCTGCCACCTCGAACCAAGCCCTGTGGTTGCGTGACGTATACGTCATAAACCCGGCGACAAATGGGGGCTCGGCCATGTCACATATATACCAACTATACCACCTGCCAGAAGAATGTCGCAACCTCGACTCGGACGCCGCATTTTCGGAAGAAAAGGACATTTACTTTCGCGTTATAGTACGGAGGGATCATTAAGTGAATGTTTAGGCATTGTTCCCTTTGGTATGGAGAGACCCGCATGCATACTGAATAGAACCAGACATCGTGTGTAGCAGGGTGGCGGCTATCCCATGGCAACAATTCTCCAAGCAGTATAGGTATAAGGCGCCAAGAGAATGCCGAAGGGACAGATGGTGCAAGAAGGCCGGTGTTGAGAACTAGTTGGGAGCGCGGCGCAGTGGCACTCCCTATTGCGTCGGCTAGGGCACAGTGGTGCTTGGTTACCCTCGTCACCACGGGGCGAGGGAGGTTTGGGGTTTGGGGAGATAGGCGGTAGGGTCCATGTCGTGAGCCATCGTGTCTTGAGCAGTACTGAGCAGTGAGCACAAGATGCCGACGTCGATTCTTAGGACTGCGGAGGCAATAAATAACAGCTTCTTCGGGCCTTCAAATGGCGGAAACAGCTCCGGGCAAGCAAGACGCTGGATTAGACGGTCATTTCACGATCGTTCGACCATGCTTCTGCTTTGCTGTTGTTGTCGTTGTTGTCTTGTTTTGGTAATTGGAAGTGCTGTAGGAAAGAGGAAAGGAATAACTCTCTGGGATGGAATTTGCCGGGAAAAGGAAAGAATGTGTGTGCTTCACATCTCGAGAACAAGTTGCTGTTTTGTTTACTAACTTTGCTTAGTTTTTGCATGGGCGGAAACTAGAATTTATTTCAAAAGTAATTGAATTACTCAGTCGAAGTAATTGTAATGTAATTTCATCACTTTCTGGGAGCAGTAATGGGTAATGTAATTTAATTACTTTTTGCACCTTTCAGCAAAGTAATTACTAATTAGTAATGTAATTATATTCCTTTTCAAAAGTAATTTTGCCATGTATGCTCCCTGCACTATCAGAGAGGATGGTTCAACCGAAGAAGTACTCTGTCGAACTTCATGGAACTTCATGCCCCGAGCATTCATGACTGCGGAGATCTGGAGTTGAGCCCCTACGAAGAGGAGCGGCCAGGCCAACGGCGACAGTATCTTGAGGCCCTAACAGCCAACTCCGTAAACCTGAGGCTATGGCGTGAGGAACAGGAAGTGTTGACCCGTGAAACTGAAGCCGTCGGAAGCAATAGGCGTGCAAGCGAACCAATCTCCCTTCAGGCGTTTGGGTGGCACTTGAGTGGGTCAACTCGTTCATCTTTGTGTGCTCGGTCAGCGGTGCTGCGAACTTCACGCATGCTCAACTGCCTCGTTCATCATCATAAAAATGCAGTTAAGCGAACATATGTATTACTGAAACTCCCATCATTTTTTATTGTCATCTGGCACTCGTTCGTTACGTTTATTGCCCCCAAATGGTGTACGTCGCAGGTTTCACACGCGGAGGTCTTTTGTTCAGATTAGTACATAATTTAAACACCATACATATTTTTTAAACACCAAATGGCGAGGCCTCGACTTCGCTGTCATGGCACCACTCGCCATAGGCCGTTTCAAAGGGGACGCTGCTTACATTCATTGTTGTGGAACTATCACACTTGTGCGCAGTAAACCAATGTGTTTATGCGGCATATATGATGTAAGTTTCCCGCAAGTAGCTTGTCTATTGCAGATAAGAGTGTGCAGACTGTTCTTAATCCTCCCTCTTGTTTTCAGCAAATGAATGGCATATTCTGGAAGAAACGCACGGTCGCATTTTCGCTACGCGCAATTAAGTCTATGAGCTAGCTAATCATAGCTGATGACGTCAAAACGGTATTCATTACCATCGTTCTGCACAAGGATAAGGGTCACGAGCTGGTTTGTTTTTCTCATCTCTACCTTGAGCTGTAAGATATAGCAATACGATTATAGGAGTTCAAAACTTCTTTCAAGCATATATACGAGGCAAACTGCAAAAACAAATCTTAATGAAGGATATCTCATCGCTAGTTCTCTTTTCTGCTTCATAAGACGTGAGCGTAATTGCACAACGAGGTCCGTCCACTGATGACTGAGATTGCTTCGATAACATCTCGGGCTTCAGTTGCGTAACCCCGAAACACGACCAGGTACTCGAGGGCTTCATTAGTGTTCTATGTATAACATAAATGCCGCTGCACTCTACCGCATGGACTGCGAACCTATCGCTAATCTGTCTCTGAGAGCGGCGAAAGTGATTCGACGTATTGGCTTCGAGATTGAGCAGTGTCGCCACCTCACGGCGGAGCGGCGAAACCTACTCAGTGCGGAGTGCGGATGCGCGCTCGCGTCAGTATTTACGTGCGCGCGTATGGCTTGGTGTCTGATGTTTGTTTCGCAATTCTGGTGCACTCTTATGTACATGTCTGCTTCTTACGACAGAAACATGACTAGGCTATCATTCGACGGTATAATGAAGCAATTATTGTCATCATCGAGTTGGTCGTTCTGTAATTGGCATCTTCCGTCAGTCTTCGACGCTTGAGGTTTTTTGTCCCACGGCATCTCAAACACAGCGACGATGTCGTTTGACGCCGTGTCAAAACAAACCGAACGGGCCACCGACGTCCATACAACTTAATGCAAACGCCCAGAAATTATATACTGTCCTTCCTGTTTCCGACAGCTGCTGAAGCATGAACCGGCCTTAGCACTGCTGCCGCCCTGATATAGATAGACAGGCCCCTCTCTGCCCTAAGCGCGATCAAGTTTTTCGAGTGCCTTCCTCTTGTCATTTTGATGAATAGTTATTCGGCTAAGCATTGCTGCACGCAAGCCCATTGCTTCTGAGAGCACCATATTTCATACGGGCTTAATATCTCCCTTTCGTAGCTCCTTGCTTGACCGTGTTTATACTTCGAGGATAAACATATTTGATAGTCACAAGGATGCGTAGAGAATCCACTTCTTTCTCACGCTGTTTTATATACGACCCCTGCTGTGATAAGAATCCTGTAGTTTTTCTTTGCATAACTAGGTGATTGCTCGATATTTACAGTGCTGAAGAGATGATTGCCTCCCAGCTCCTTGCCCGAGGAAAACCACGCCCATGCTTATTTATTTACGATCTCTTCGCACCGACTAAAGTTTGTAACTTCCATTCGACAAAAACTAATTACAGAAGGGGCTAAACTTTCGCGGGTGTGTAATTTTCGTGTTATACGGCCAAACATAGCGGCATTTTGATCAGTCATTACACTAGTAATTTACCATTATCCAACGCCCACACCATAAAATTTCCCATACGGTTTATTCGTTTTCTATATCATTTCTTCAGACACATTATCGTAATCGCTGACATTAGCTGAAAAAAAGCACTCGTCTTTTGGTGAGTTCAGCGAACGTACTCGCTCCACGCACTCCGCGCGCTACACTTGCTCGGTCTGCCTTCCTGTGCGGCCAGAGTTTCTGTACTGTATCGACGGCATTTTAAAGTAATAGCTTGCAACACTGCAGGCTTTGTCTAGCCAGAGTTGATATGCAATCACAGTGTGGAAAAAACCTGCCATGCAGTGTCCGTGCTATATTCGAAAAGAAGCGCCCACATAACCGCATTCCCAGCTGCCGATCGCTTTGATGGTATACAAGTCTTTCTTGAAGCAGCTGCCCAGACCTTCGCGTGGATAGCAATAGGGTGCTCTTGTTAAGAAACAGCCTCATATCAGTATTTTTATGCACGAATTCGTTAACCGGTTGTACAAGGTTCAGCGCATCGTTTTCTTTTTGTATGTATATTACTATTTATTGTTGAATTATCCGCGAGCTAGACAGAAATCCAGACCTTATTTTTCGCTCTATGGAAATGTGCAGTGCTCTTCTAGCGAGCATGTGAAGTGAACACCGGCATCCACCATCGAGCGCGAAGGGGGTTTAATACTTCGCGTTGACAGCTGCAGCATCCGGTCGTTTTTAGAGCGTTCATGTTCGTCCCGTCGATTTTTGTATTGTATTGCGTGCGCGATACTCTATGCTATGCAGTTGGACGGTGACTGACTAGAATCGCTGTGACGGCGCCAGATGGCGCCACGCGTCAGTCATTTGTAGGGTGCCTCGATGCGCGCCGCGCATCGAGGCACACATGTCATTTGGGCACTTACTTGCACGTTGCGTTGGTGTCGTCGCGAGTCGCGACCGATAGGCGCCCTTATTCTGAGAATTTACCTCGCTAAATAAATTGCCAGCACCTACGATAATGGTGTTAACATCTCCGGAGTCTTTTTTATACATTAATACATACTTCAGCTGGGACATGTCTACATGACAAAGTTACTTTGGAAATAATTGTTACTCATTACTTTGTTGAAAATCACAGAAATGAAAATAAATTACATGGCTTATTACCGCTTCTAAAATTTAATGCTTCAGCAGACTAATGCGATTACTCTGAAATTGCTTTCTAGATTTTTATGCATACCAAAGCGAAGTAAGCCTAGTAAACAAAACAACCTGTTTCCAGGCGGGGCGCACACATTCTTTCGTCTGCGTCAATTTACGTCCCAGACAACTAATTATTTCCTCTTCCGTAGCTGCCAAATGCGTTATTAACTTATTATATAGATAAGACAACGGCCACAAACGCAACAAAATTAAAAGTGGAAGAAAAATAGAAGTTCCTAATTTTCAGTGCACTCAAGACTGAAACGAAAGACTAACCTAACGCCTTGCTTGCCTCCTGCTCAGCGGTATACACTGTTTGAAGCCACGAAGCAAGTTATTTATTAGTTCCGTGGTCCCAGAAACGGACCACCTGCACCTTATGCACAGTAATATGTTCACGCCATAGACATTTCCGCCTGTCTTCCTCGTCCCATGGCGGCTTATTCCTTACGCGCAATCTCATATATGTTGTCTACAGAAAGATGCCGAAGGGGTATACGATCCTCATCAAGCTATGCAGTCATTTGGTAGCCTTTCTCCAGCCCTAGCATTTTTTACTAGTTTATATGATGAAAAAATGCTTAAAAATGACTGAGAATGTGAAAATTATAAGACCAACATTCACCAATATACAATTTTTCCTGATGATCCCTCCTGAAATTATAATCTGGAATTTCCGTTTGTTCAACTGCAAAACGCATGCAGGTATTCCGACAGAAAAAAACAAAACAAAAAAGAAAGAAAACGATACTCCAAACAAAAGAGGATTTGCTTGCTGGACGAGTTTGTGGATTGAATCTGAGCCCGTATACGGTTTCGTCACTCAGATGCACTCCACTAAATAGTCCACAAACGAATTTCACTAAGGTGAAAGCGGACGCAAACATTCTGACGCGACATTGGACATCCAGCACCGGCCTGTCTGAGTGCATCTTTGGATGTGTTTGTGTTTATTCTTGATGGCTTCACCTGTCGCATATATTCCTAACTATAAGCAGGATCCTCTATTTCTGTACTTACTAAAAAGAGTAAGATTCTCGACAAACTCCCGCACACCGATCATTCAGTCGCTCCGTGGGATGCGCTGGACCTAATTGGCGAGGATAACCCTCCTGAAGAGAGAGCTAGAAAAAATACAGTGTGAGAGGTCTCCCACAGCTATCAGCCCATTTAATGCGGGCAATGGAGGAAGGGGTGAGGGAAGAAAACGCTCGTTCCTTCCTATCATAAAAAGAGAACGGTTCGGTCTTTCCACTTTCGGACGCCGCCTTTCTGTTTGTTCACCGCGCCCCCTTCTCTTCACCGTATAGAGCGCTGCGCCAAACGGTGGAAAAGAGCAAACTTGCGAATGGAGAATTGCAGAAGTCCCGTTTGCTGCTTGAACGACACTTTTCCTTGTGAGTATGTAGATGAGTTTCGACCAAGTGCTCATGCACTCCTTCGTGGTGGCTTATCGGGGTCCTGAAATTTAATGATCTTTCGTTGTAGTTCATTGAACATACTGATCATCTTCGAGTCGGTTCATGCCATGTGCAATCGACTCGCTTACCCACCTTTCTGGGCCACCATTGCTTTGAAAATGTTGCGAAAAAAGGGAACGCCTGGAAACATATTTGGTTGCTGTTGGTATATTATTCAGTCTGTAAAATACTGACATGGCGTGCACGCTTTATGCACTCCAAGCTGGCCCATATTCGCTGTTTGTTTTTATCCTAATGCTGGAAAGATATGCCACCATCCGTCTATCCTCCTGAATTCATGTTATCATCATTACAGAAAAAAATAGGAAGAGAACCTTTACTGTCCAGGTAAAATTTCGCATGAATTTAAAGCATATGTTTGCAGACCAGCAACTACGGAGCCCAGAAAGAGAAACAAATTACTTCAGTCAGACTTTGAGATTGGAGGTGTCCTATATGGAACCCATTGTCCATAATCTTCCCTGGAATTTTCCTTTATCTTTGCATTCGCGTGAAGGACTGCAAATGACAACCAAACTTTTCTATATTTTAATATCCACATGAGTCAGTGCTATGACATATACCTGCGGCTGTGACCAAGGGCGCCGGTTCGTTTCCTCGGACTTTGACTATAATGTGGCTTCTCCTTAAGAATTAAGAAGAAAAAAGCACCTACGTTCTAAAGATACTGGCGCTTTTTAGATAAAAGCCTGCCTGAGGACTGATACTTAATTAACCCTAATTAAAACAGAGTGAAATTCAGCTGCATGTTATTTATCTTGGAGCGTGTCATGGTCAATGCTGAGTCTCATGGAACGTATGTAAGGCGCACTGATGTCGCTGTTTTCACAGACACTACTATTTATCCAGGAAATTCAAAGACAGTCTGGCCATACGTAATACAACATGGTCAAGAAACAATATCCAATAGAATCGTCTGAAGATTTAAAGCATTTCTGCCCAGCCAAGCACACTTGATGCAGTTCAATACTACAGCTTTTCCTTTTTGCACCAACCAAGGTTAGTACACAAGGAAACAATGCGCATATACTTTGCAAAGTATCGCCCAGTGGAACGAGCAGCACAGAATACCTTACAGAAGGTTCTACATCGCTAAAGCAGACGCAGGTCGATTTAAATCAATATCTCATGCATAACGAAGCATGAGATACAGATAGCGCAATCAGAGCTCTGAACTGTTCATAATAGGTTTTAATGCGGAATCATTAGGTGTATGTTTGAAGTTTGGCGTCCCCAGAAGGTGCGTACACAATTTAGCTGTAACCGAACGAGTTACCAAAAAAAAGGAACTATTGTATAGATACAGGATGAAGAAATCTCGTCTGGGAAATCGTATGGGTAAAATTGAGTAATTAGGCGAATTTTTATAGCCAAGAAAGTCAATGAGAAGTCGAAATAGCCAGGCAGAGTAATAGCGACGTACTGATGTGACGTCACCCTTCCGTCACTTAATGTGTGGTAGAGTCACGTGACGTGTAGGGAGGGTCATGTTACCGGAAGTGCAACCGGTCTGCATGCGTGTCACGTGACCGAAAGTTGAGCGTTTGGGAAAAAACTGGAATGAAGTGAGAAAGATGATTAGAAAATGTGTAAAGTATTATTTAATCAAAGAAAAATAAAATAAATAAAATAGCATGCGCAGCTTGCTACAGAATGCCATTAATGCTTACGCAGTTCTCCAATGCTGCAGGTACCGCAGGGATCTCTAACGTTCTTTTTTTTTTTCCTTCTCTCTTGTTATAGTATCCGCTATTACGCTTATAATTTTACTTCACTGATTCAACAAGGTCAGTCTGATTGGGGCTTCTTTGAAAAGAGGAGCCTATTCACACGCAGTGCCGTGAGCCTTCCACTGCACTTTGCAACGAGTCAGGCGCGAAGTATGCGATACTTTGAATTTCGATTATAAACTTTTTCGAAATTTCGGTATCATTGTTCTCATTTTTATTTATATATTTCATGTACAGACCATTTCTGGATGAATTAAGTACGGTACACAAAGAGAAGTCAATTCATCGGTCGAAGAGAAGTCAAGTCATATCACTCAGAGAAGTCACAGAGTGTGAGAGGTCAATTCATGTCAGGGTCGAAGTCAATTCATCGGAGATGATGAATTAAGGTTTGCGATGCAAGATGCAAGCGCATATAGGATGATTTCTTACACGGTTTTTCTCTAGTATTCTAAAAACTGAACAATACATTTGTGCGCTTTCTTCAGATGTTTTTAAAGTCAGGTTGGTATTATTTACTTGACACAGAGTAATGACTAGACGATTAACTAAAAGTAGCTATTTAACTTCTCTATTATTGACATTAAGAGGCAATATTATATTACGAAAATGAAGACCTCTAATTTCAAAGGTAACTGATATCATCAGGAGGGTTTTCGAAATATAGAATGCCAAAATGCACATTTGAAAGCTCGTTTAGTTGGCTTCCATGCATCCTGTAATTATACAGAGACGTCGTTATGCGCATGGAAGTATGTTTCAATCTGACGCACAAGAAAGCATATTAGATGTCATTGTTTGAATATGTAATGCCAGAAAGCGATCGTGACCACTGCCGATTAGGGAAACTTAACAACAGGACCAACGTTTCATGTTCATAGCCTTCAATTTCGCATTATACTATTGTTCCTTGGAATCAATAATTTAGGAGACGGTTTGTTACCCTGGTTAATTAATGTTGCAATTCCCAGGACCTAATCTTGCCCTAAATTTTCGTTTCAGGTCATTTATTATCGATGCTTGCATATCTTTGTAGCTGTGTAACATTTTGGTCATGTTACCCTTGTAATATCAATATAATGTTGTAATCACTTTGCAAGTCCCCCGTACCTCATGTGACGTCAATCATTTACGACGAATCAGAATTTTCTCTGCACGCTGCCGGAATCTCCAGTGCCTCCACTGAAAAGCTGTCTTAACGTTGTCACGTTAAAAATGCGCCTAAATTGGTCACAATCAATGACAACGACTTTGCTTAAAATCGCAGAAAAGTAATCAAATTACATTACTTTTACTGCTCCAAAAAAAGAATGAAATTACATTACAAAACTTCTACTGAGTAATTAAATTACTCCTAAATTACTTCCTAGTTTCCATCCATGCAAAAGCTATATAAGTAAAGCTAGTAAACAAAACAACAACTTGTTCTCCAGACGCGAAGCACACACATTCTTTCGTCTTCCCGCCGAATTTCGCCCCAGAGAGCTATTCCTTCCCTCTTTCCTACAGCAAGCTTGCCATTACAAAAACAAGACAACAGGAAAAAAACAACAACAAAATCAGAAGCATGGTCGAACTATCGTGGAATGACTGGCGAACCCCGCGTCTTGCTGGCCCGGAGCTGTCTCCGCCATTTAAAGGGCCCAAAGAAGCTAGGTTATTTATTTCTTTCATAGTCCCAAGAATCAACATCGCCACCTTTGCTCAGTAATGCTCAAGCCACGGTGGCTCACGCCAAGAACCTTCCGCCTATCTCCCCCAACCTCAATTCTCCCTCGCCCCGTGGTGGCGAGTACGTGTAACCATGTAGCACTGTGCCCTAGCCGACGCACCAGGGAGTGTCACTGCGCCGCGCTCCCAACTAGTTTTCAGCCAGCCTTCTTGCCCCATTTCTCCATTCGGAATTCCCTTGACGCCTTGTATTCTACTGCTTGGAGAATGGCTGCCATGGGATAGCCGCACTAAGTGACCCTGCTACACACAAAGTCTCAGGCGCACTGTTCTGCTCAATTCTGTCTTCTTTTGCCGATCCCTTAAGCTGGTTTCGGGTTGCCGCACGTCATTCCTGCTTTCGCGGCACTCTACTTCGTTGTCTATTGAAGAAGTAGTGGCGCACTTTAGTGAAAGTAATTTCGAAATGAACTAATTTCTTGCTGCAAAATTACTAACAAAAATAATTCATTACATTACTAAATTACCAAACCAAAAAAGTGATTCATTACATAACAAATTACCAAAAATGTAATTAAAAACAGTAATTTATTATGATACTGCCATGACTGCTCTCGACCCAGTGTCGAGTTTATTATAGCCTGGAAATTAAAAGAAGAATTGCAATACAAATCCATCGCCACTACATATCAATCGTGCTCATGCACGCTAATTAAAGCGGACCGATTATTAATTGCTGAGGACCCCAACCGCTAGTATCTAGTGGTCCATTAGGTATAAGATGTGTGTTAATCATGGATACAATTTCAATACACACTGAGCTTCTTAGCGGTGTTAGGACCGGAACAGAGCTGCTGTATATTCCATACACTATATATACAAACAACAAAACGCATGGGCATACTTTGCGCAGCTCCTTACACGCATGCATATACACTCACTGAACGCAGAGGGTCGTCATATATACATGGTTCAGTGCTGCTGTTACCAACCAATATTGATCGACTGGCAGCGTTGTTTGTGACAAATGAGAGTGTAAGGAGACAATAAGTGTGCATCTGCAGTGCGAGTATTTTATACAACAGTGAAGGACATACGCTGTATTTGCCCTGGACAGCCTCGACCTACGCCCTCTGGCTTAAAGTATAGATAAGACCCATCGTAGTCGCATCAACAAGGCGTATACACTTCGCTGCTTTGATAACTGAGAGCATCTTGTGTGAAAACGTACGCCCGTGCCCATCGTCCCTTCTTGCTTTCTCTTTCATGTAGCCATGGCTATCATACACTCAAAACACCGGTCCATAATGTTTAACCTTCCCTTTTCCTTCCTTCCTTTCTCTCTCTCTACTCAGTGAGCAGCAATAAACCACACATATATACATACATGTTTCTCACACAAATAAGAAAATGGTTGCCATGAAAATTATAGTATTGTTTTGTGGGCCAGACACGCCGCTATCTTCTCGCTGTTTGTCGTCTGTCGGCCTGTCCAGTCTTGCGATCTTCATTCAATATCGCGTGCATACGCGTTTTTTTTTTTTTGTCATTCAATTTTATCCCCGAATCGACTTTAATTGCAACAAAAAGCATGAATTTGTGGATGAATTCTCAATTACACATGTACATACTCGTTGGAAAGCCGCCATAAAAAAGAGAAGCAGATTCAGGATATCGCAGCACGGATAGTGTTGCGTGGAATTCGGTCTGTCGGATGATGCACACATTAAGAATCTGTTAATGAAAAGCAACAAAAAAAAAAGTACCACTGGTTTATAACGCAAACGCAACGTCACGCAATATGCATAAGAGGCCATACGCACTTGAACCGGCTTTCTGTTGTGACCAAGCTGCTGCCTCCATTATCTGTTGGAAACTCTCATCTAGAGGGGAGTTATTCTGCGCATTTACGCGCCTCGAAAGTTTCCATGGAAAAGGTAAAGAGTATATATAGATTAGTCGCGCGCGAGAGTTCTTTTCACTCTCCCTCTGACCTATGTAGAAGGAAGCTCATTACCGACGACAAGACAAACCAGCAGTAGTACCGCTGTATTGAATATTTACGTAGCCTCGTTGTCGACACAAAACCCTCAGGGGTTCAGAATTTTCCACTTGACTAAGCGTGTGCTTGAGTGTGTCTTTCGCGTCTTATTGCACGCACGCGCATATCCTGATTCGTACGCCATTTAGAGAGCTCTTGTAACGTTTTCATGGAGCCACTCTCCATCTGCTCAAGCTATAGCTCGGCGCACAATAACCGAGCGGTTAGGCGTTATCGAGACGGATAAATCCTTCAACTGCAGAATTTCTTTTCGTGTTTTTTTTTTTTTTTTTTTTCATTTACGCTGTGTGACAAAGTATAATTTGCGTTCAGCACTGCGAAATTTTGGGTTTACAAACGCATCGTGCGCATGGGAGCCCGCAGCAACGTCTTTCTTTTTTGTTTTGTTTTTAGACGGATGGCTTCCCATTCGGGGACTTTTGTGTCTACACGGGCGCGTTGCCACGAATGGCGCACGCTCCGTTACGTACGAGTTTCGTTTTCCTCCGGAGTCGCTTCGTACAGTGGCGCGCTTACTCAGCTCCACGTCAAGAGCCAGGAAGCGGTACAGCTAACGCGGCGTTAGCCTCAGATTTCCGCAATGAAGCAAGCGGAGGCTGCCGTCCGTTGCATGGGAGAAGGAGAACTCCTAGGGAGGTTGCCATACGACGCGGCGCAACATGCTTCTGCCTCCGCCGCCGCCGTCGTCGCATGTCAACCACCGGTTGACGAGCCCGGAAAAACAAATCGTGGCTCGTGCGGCCGGCGAACTCTCTTTTTCTCTTTGTTTAGTTCCTTCATCCCCAGGCTCCCCCAATAGCACCCGGTGTGGCAGCTGAGGCCAATGGCGGCAGCGTGGCGCGCCGGACGACGCGGCGCACCTGGCGCGGCCATTGATTCGCCGGCGTCGCCGCGCGGTGGGCCAATGGAGCGCCGGCACAGGTGGGCCGGCGCACCTTTAACGACCTTCGGGCACCGCCCGGACGCCTCCTCCTTGCAGGGCCGGTCCTTCCCCTCCCCGCGAGTTCCTTACCGTTGCCACCTGTCTTTGGCAGTCGAGACACGCCAACTTTCACTCGAGCTAGACAGCACGCCGTCGGGACCGGCATGAGACACCGGGCAGGATTACGAGCGGTGGTGTCGTCCTCCTCCATCCCGGCGCTTTTTCCCTCGTCGTGATGAATCCGCCGGCGCTTCCCCGCTTCTGCTGCTTCTCGTCGGTGTCGTCTCCGTGAGGTGCTGGACCGTTTGTCGCGGGTGTTTGTGTCCGTCGTCGTGAACTTCGCTTCGGTGGGGGAGAGGAGAGACGGCGCCGGCAGCAACAGAGTGCGCGCGCGCAACGATGGAGACGTTCGTGCTCATACCGAAGGAGCTCAGCTTGGTGCTCAGTGACCGCACGGCGTCTACGACGACTGACTCGACATCGACGACGTCGGCCAAGGAAGTGACGGCCGCCGTGTGGAGCAACAGCCGCATATCCCGCGGCACGAGGTTCCTGCCCTTTCAAGGAACTGTGCGCCTGGACAAGCTCGAGGTCTTCGGGACGCTCGATCAGAAGGACGTGAGTGTGCCTGCCCTCCCTTCCTCCTTCCCGTCGATCACCGACGCTAATGCGCGGCACGTGGTTTGGCGCCGGCGTTCAACGCGCAGCTTCCTTTGAGTTCTCTTACAAGTCGGTGTTTAATCGGCTAGTTATAGTATATACAACTTCGGCTCACTGCCGGTTTCAACTATAAGCATGGCTTCTCTTGCCGCTCATGTTATGAACCATGGCGCGCTTCGAAGCTAAGGAGTTGATTGATCTGCCGATGTCGGACTCATCGTAGCGCGAATAGCTCGACGCAGTGCGTTCACTTCTAGAGCAGCGCGGTGGGGGCGTTATGTGCTTGCAGTCTGGTCATGCATGCATGCTGTACAGTCCGGTTTTAAAGAACGACACTTCAGCGTGAAGGTGCGGCTTAAGCCAGCTAAGGATGCATAAAGCTGCGTTGTACAATGAATTCGGCACAAGGTTCATTATTTTCACCGCCCACAAACTACGCCATTGAACGGTTCGCAAGGCTTGTTTGTGTATGAACCGTCTCACGCGCGATGCAACCAGAAAATGGCCGTTTATTTTCCAGACAGCAATGTTTGCAGCGAATATCATGCATGCAGTGCGAACGACTTTCTAACCGAAAACAGGGCCAATAACAACAGGCTTCAGGAGCACTGAGGATAGACTGTGTTATGATATATATACCCCAACGTTGTAAAATGTCATATAGATGGCCGAGAAGTTGCGAAAACACCTCCAGAAAGATTGCTGATCAATTCGAAGAAGCTGACATCACCGACGGACGCACATGTCAGCACTCCCCAAAGTTTCAAACATTTATTACACGTGCTGTGTATATAATACAGTGCACAATATAGTATGAAAATTATATATATAGATATATAGTGCACATGTAATTTTTGTTTTGATAAACTGGCACATATTTCAGAATCCTACGCGCTCCATGGTGTGTGAATTCATTCTTGGCAATCGTTACCCATGGAGGCGTTCTAAGATCAAAACCTTAAAGTGCTTTGCGTGATAATCAGTTCTAATGAAGACTCGAGAACCCAAAGAGGAAAATTTTTAATGAACTTAAGTCAGCCTTTTGACGGCTCGTTTAACACTGGATGACTGTACACGCATGATGGCCTTCAAAACTGCTTCTGCGCTCCTTTTATTAATTTTAATTCTTTTCTCCTACGTTTTTCTTGAAGGCTGTATCTGAGCTTATAGCTTTTATCGCGTCGTCCTTAAAGACAGAAAAACGAGAATATGTATCAGTTGGAATGGCTCGGTAGCATAGACAGCGTTTGAGCCAGCTGAACTGGCTTTTCTTTTCCAATTTCTTATTTTTCTTTGTATCACGTGGTCTACATGGTGATGGGTTGTGTATCCCTGTACCCCTTTTACCTGAGATGAGGTGTGATTATAAATTCCTTGGATTAGGCTTCTCTTTTCTTGATTTAAAGCTTCCCCTTAATTAATGCATGGTGCGAATTTAGCTGAATGGTCTATACAGGCATACACTGTTTGGGTGAGCGTATACCTGACATATGCTTTTTTTTTTTTTACTAACCGGGCACTCGCAAGCAAATACCCGCACAGGAAACACAAATATGCATGGCAAGTTCTGAGCAAAGAGAATTTTTTCTTTTTTACAAAAATTGAGATATGCCTGCTCAGCCTTGAGGCTCAGCTTTTTGAGTGGCAAGTTTAACCGATTCTCTTCAAATGCTGCTCTCGTTATGTTGCTTACGAATATAATTCAGGGCAAGCGGGGACTCTTGGCTGTTACTTGTAATACTCGAAGCCCATTTATAGGGTCGCAAGCTTTGCGGTCTCATGTGGTCCTTTTTATGCGCAGTATACTGCACCTTGCCTAAACGACCCTCAACACAGCCATACAGTAATTCTATAGTGTATACATCACAGGACAAATTTGCGACAAGCATCGAATTTGTTGCTATGTTTCTGGCCATATATGCGGAATAACACTGATGAATTGCAAACGTTGCAACGACTCGGAACTTGCCTGAAAACGCGTGTAAATCTCCTCCCTCCGTTGCAGGTATATTTTCTTTGTACTAACCACAGTATGTTCAGAGACGAGCAACCCATGCAGCATCTCCAACAGTCTTTTTTTTTTCTTTTTTTTTTTTTCACAAAGGCTTATGTGTACGCTCACCATCTTAAACCACCACAAGCAAGACGCACTCACTAAGGTATCATCTGCGGGGTGCAAACCAACCATGCTCTGCAAGCTCGATCTCAATTGCTATAGTTGAAATATAAATTTCTTAACATGTCGTGATGATTCATAGATGGAATTGCTCTATTATATACTTGTTAACCATGAATATGATGGCCCGCAGGTCATCTGGAAGGTTTGTACAAAATGAGACGCAGAAGTGTATATGCTGCCTTCATTGCATCACTATTTACCGATCATGGAAACATTAGGCGACACAAGTATTCACCGCTGATCAAGGTCACTTCACGTTTGACAAAACATGGGCTGCATTGTTAAATCATGCTATACACTCCTCTGCATTGTGCTATAGTTCATGAGAGCAGCTATTTCTATTTATGTTACGTCCAAGCAAAAAAGGCAATGACATTATAACCTCACAGTATAAGAATATAATATATTCTTGCCTTGCATTTTAAATAACGCGAACCATGTTTGGGGCGTATTCAATAATTTTAAGGTCCTGTTATTAGTGTTGTGAATTGAAATAGGCCCCATATTGGTTTATCTGTTTGCGCCTCATTCAAAAGCTATTATCTCTGTGCTCCTGAGTGGTGTGAACTTCGATTGTTTTTCAAGCTGTATCGAAGAAAATGGGGCTAATTCGACTTGGCAGAAGTTTAACGATTCAACAGATGTCTGATATTTCAGCCGATAGAATTTGAGCTGGCTAAAATGAGTTACAAAACTTTCTGCTTCAGTAACGGCGTCAGTTTTCATCATGGATCAACTCTGGTATAGTTGTGCTTGACTTTCGTTGTCTCAGTAGTTTTATACGAAGTATAAAGGTTTAAAACAGAACCAAGGAAGAGTGGCGTTTGAAAGCATGAGTCAGGATATCTAAAAAGTTTTCCCTATTGAACCGAGGCACATGCTCTTTGCTGCATGGCCTAAGCTTGCAGTTAGCGAACTCCGCGTTACAGGTATATCTCAGTAATATAAATGTGTAGTTGGCGGTCTGACTGCATAGGCCTATGTGTGTGATTACAATACAGCTTCACTCTAACCAATGCGATTTAAATTCTTGCCACAACTACTACCGTGAGACATATTACGCCCTTGCGGCTCGCTGCATGCATATATAGACCAACAATATTGCATGGATTTCATCAACAGCAAGAACTCACGCTGAAAGGCACAAATGACGTTCCTTACGACGAAGAGCCCCTATATTATCTTTCATAATTATATTTTGACTATCATGCAAATATTTCGAGCAGGCAAGATCGTAATAGCTCCTAAAGTATAAAACAATTTTTTTCATAGTGACGTAATAAAAATATGCAGTTGGCACCAAGAAATGCAGCGAGCCTGAATAATTTTGATTGCAGGACAGCTTTGTATTTCGTAAATGTAAATGTATATCGATGTATGCAAATCTATTTTGAAAACAACATGCAAAGTATACTAAGCAGTACTGTCAACCACTGCAACTGCTCGAGTGAACTTTAATTCGATGCCAGTAAATCTAAAAGCGAACAGAAGTTGTAATTCACTTTTGCCGCACTTTCAATCAAACTACCAGTGTTTTATAATTGTTATTATTATGCATAAACAATATACAAAAGAGTACTTCACCCCTAGTCGGAGACTATATTTTCAGGCCCAAAAATAAGAGCGCCGGATACAGGAAATCTTCTCAAAGAAACGGGATTGCGTATTAATATGTATACAGATAACAAATAACACAAATGCTATGAGCAGGTCAGCTAGTTGTATAATTTGTAAAAGGCGGCGTGTTTACAAAGGGCAGCAAGCACAAGTGAATATGACATTGCAAACAGGTAGGCATGAGTTGGTTGTCTTGAACTGAAAATACTAAGTGTATTTACATAAGAGAGGAAGTTCCAACGTTTTCATTCGTTATTAGATAAATTTAATGACAGAGAGGCGTAAGGTCACCCCTAGATATATATTGAAGATTAATGATGTTCACGACACCAGCATGCTTTGCATGCAGCAGGACTAACGGTTCATAAAGACCAACATGCACAATATTCACAACTTGCATTGACGTTTCCCTGTAATGCGTTCGTTTGCCTAAGATCTCTGCACGAAATTGCGGTACCGGATTCTCAAAGCAGAGGTGATGGCCCCGTTTAGAGGTTATGACTGTCGATAAAACCTGAAGCAGAGTCTGAATTGGTCACAGAGAAGAAAGGGGGATCACTGTTAAAGAATGAACAGAGCTGCATAAATACAGTGCATGCAGACAGACACGGGAAAGACACAATACGAATCATAGCTGCAGCGTATTGTTTACACGGAAGTATTCTGCGCCTCATGGTTAACAGAGATCTGCTTGGCATCTTGTGTATTTGATGAACAAGGGCTTTCAGCTCACAATTATTATTGCGCCGAACGAAGGCAGATATATAGGCAGCTTTATTCGTCACATCATTCTACACATTATATACAGCCGCTCAATATTTCACGAACTATTTACCACGCATACCTCTGTGCTTGTTAGGTTCTTTTCCAGCGATTGGTGCAATAATCACATCAAAATATTATTTTGGTTGCTCAAATTAATGAAAATTAGGTAATAATTAGTTAATTTCGACAGCACGGACTTCTCGCTTGGGCCCACGAAAGTAACATTGGTGTCGACACATTCTGCAGTGCACGAATTGAAAACAGCGCTTTGTACGCTTTTTTTGCAGGTGCTGTCTCATTTCGGAATGATTTGCAGCTTTTTCATGATTATCCTGGACAAAATTGCTATCGTGGCTCATTAATAAGATACGAACAGATAACAGGCTCGAATAAAAGCTTCTTTATAATACGATGATGCGTCACCGGATGCGTATGTATTTTTACCACATAAATTAAAATAATTCACATCAGCATTAGCTCATGCAAAATTTCAATTTACTTTATTTCTTAAAAAATCTGCTATTCTAAAATTATCACTTCCAGGTGGCAGTTGGCGATAAATGCTAACGAACGCATATGCTGCTTTTCTGCAGCACACGCACAAGGCGCGTTTCTCCGAGCTATACTTTTCTTCTTCAACTGCAGTGCTTTAAAGTTGCCGCCTTGAAACATATCTTAACATCCCTCTGTTTTTTATATAAAGGCAATTTTCTGAACCTGTCCAACCAAAGTACTAGCTGATGCAGTGCACTGCTGCCACGTGCAAGCCATCCCGATAACAAACTGTAAGGCCACATCGATTCGGAAAAGGCACACCCGCACCGCTCGCTGCTAATTTCAAACAGAAGCGTGCCGTTATCAACACCTGGTCTATACAGCATATTAGAAAAAGTTGAAGATTACTGATAAACTTGACCAAGGCCGTGTAATAGTGCACTAAAATGGATATTTTCTGTTTTTCCTTTTTTAGCGGAAATACAGGGGCGAATGAGTTCCCAGGCACTTCAGCGCTGTACAGATTCGAACGGTTATCCTGTTTTAGCGTTTCTTTTTGTTTGCGCCCGCGGAACGCGTGAAAATGCGATCAGGTTACTCCGAAGCCAGCAAAATCAAATCTCCCCATGTCGTTCTCTATACCGGTATACTCTTTGGAAGGCGCATTGACCAGCTAACCGGGCGGCAGCTATAGCGCAAGAGTGTGCGCGCGGCGCCGCCACCGTTAATCAAGCAATCCGGCAAAGTGACAAAGGCGCGCGCGTGGGTCGGCCGTTGCGCGGAAGGCCATTTCGCGCAGGCCGAGCCTTCCGCGGCGCGGAAAGGCGCTCGCAACCGGCAGCAACAGCGGGATCTCTTCGCGCACCCCATGTCTCGGCACGCAATGGGCAAATGAGGGCCGCTCCAACGCGCGAGCCACATGCAGAGTCCCCAGAGAAAAAGGCGTGGCATGCATGCAACGGCAGCAGCAGTTTCGCGTCTCCCGCGGGTGACAAGCCGCGTCGTCGTGCCTATGGACACGTCGAGAAATGTCAGCACCGCGAACCTGGGGAGGAGGGTTCGGGTGAACGCTTGGTGGTGGCGACGCGTTGTCGCGCCGTCGCCGCACCCCCGCCGCGACTTCGGAGGTGCGGGTTTCGAGTGTCCGAGAAGTGACCGGCGCTGATGACGACCTTCATGGAGAAATGATGCAGGCGAATTGAACGCACCTGATGCGGTTCGCGTGATTGTTACAGGCGTGCGAGGCAGCTACAGGGGATGAAAAAAAAAAAAAAAGGAATGCGGCAGAAAAGTGGGTGTTTGGAGCCTTGATATGCGTCAGATATATTCGATGTATAGCAGAATAGAACAAAGGGATTGCAATCGAAGAAGCGGCACTGAGCGGTTCGTGAAGTAAGACGTCCAGGCGCGTGCTGCTGCGAAGCTATTGTCATCCGATCGAAGGCTGCATGATTGGAAAATAATTTACAGCTTAATTGATACGAGTATGCATATTAAACTCGGCGAACTTTTTTTCTTATTTTTTCTTGGTTCACTGAAAAAGTTTTGTTAACCAAATGTGGTGACTACCTGTCCTTGTAAATTCGGTTGTAAAGTTTTTGAAAGGTGGTTTCCGGTTTAACGTAGCATGCGTTGTAGCGAAACAGATTTTGTACGGTTGTCTTTGTCTTCATTTACAAGCAATGTGCCTTCTAGAGATTGAGGAAAAATTATGCGTAATTATGCCCGATGCCGCACAGTCGCGTTAAGGTGAATAACGGCTCGACGCCTGTACACACAAGGAGACAGATTATTCGAGGGAACAGTGAAGTATCTATTTTCGATAATCAGTTTGAAGCTTCCAAATGAAATGGTGAATATTTTTGGTACAAATTAACGCTCAGCACCGTACAAGTTTCCTGATTATCGTACCCATTCATACAGCGCCGGAATCCACTACACTACATAAGTGCCTTCAAAGTAAACTTATTTTTGATAGGTTAATCTTAACCAACAGGTCAGACAATCAGCGCAAAAGTGCAATCACTGGCTTTTGTATCTTTGTTTAGTTTTTAATTACAAGAAAAATATAAAGGTTAGTGCCTCAAAATGACACTAGCTTCTTCTTTGCCGGAGAAGAAAAAAGCTATGGAGACACACAGCGTAACAAAACGCAGCTGCAACAGGCAATACGTTCGCTATAGAATGGAAAGGTTCCTTATTCTATGCACCTGAAGGAGGTGCGGTTGCGCCTATTGTGTCGGTAAATTAAAGGGCTACACATTTAATACGACCATAAATATACACAGTAAGTCAAGCTTTACTGATAGTTCGTGTCACAGAATGGTGAATACATTATATTTAATGGAAACAACTTTGATAACCATCCAGTTTGAATTACACGCGTCGACGCTGTACGTGCATTCTTTACCTACTTCTTTTTCTCATGCAATATTACCCCTCACTCAGTGGAAACTGTCAAAATATGGGAGGATCAGCCAATTGTGCCAACTATTTAAGGAGTGAAATAATTAAAGTTTAGCAAACCAGACAATGAACAGGCAAAAACAAGAGCTCTGCGATCTTCGTCTCGTATTCAGGGGTCTCAGCCTGCGTGTTCGCTGCACGAAAGCGTGCAGCATTTAAGTTCACAACCGAAAGCTCTAAGGGGCGTTCCCCCTCGGAAAGTGCGCGCTTCTACAATGAAGCGTTAGCTATATCAATGCCACGGAAATTACACAGGTGTATGTGAGAGGCTATCGGGAATTTCATTATCTTCTGAACGACACATAGGCACCTTTCGATACAGAAAAAAAAAAAAAAAAAAGGCATTGTTGTGTCAGACCGTCTATAGAGTATAATGGTTGGCATAGTTTTACATTTCTTTTCATAGCCCCTTTATGGTATTCAAACGAGTTTTTATGGTTACCTGACGCTTTATTTTTTAAGATGATTTCCAGGTCATTTTAAAGCGCCTTAAATTAGTCTTTGCATGGAAACGATACATAAGCATCATTGTTACAGTGCTGCCGTGAACGTATCCTTTGTATACTTTATCTTTTCAGTCGAATACTTGGCCATGTATTGCATACAGAGCTTCGTATATGCGTTCCACAAAACAGTTGCTCCCGGTCATGGAATTATCTCTTCCGTATTCGTACACAGCGTGCAATTAAGCAGAAAGTAACCGGAGGAAATTTCTGCCACAATAGCTCGCCGAAGCCCATGAACTGCATGCATGGTTGTGCAAAAAGCTGCAGCAATACGCGTTACAGTTTTAGTTCCGCTGAAATGAGCCATATATAGGTTTAGCTTTGATTGGAAAACTACACCTGTATCCACTCCACATGACAGTCTTTCTGTGAAAGCAAGGTTCGCTTACTGCTTGTGACATATAGCTGTTTGGGAGAACAAATTCGTAGTGCTTTGCATTGTGAGCGCAAATGAATTACTTTATTGGAACACGTTATTTCGACGTAAGTGAGCCGCATTCATGCGACCCATATCTTCTGTGAATGGCGCTATACAACAATCTCTGCCCATTCGATATCTTTACTGCCTACTTTGTTCTATAGATAACCGTTACTGCAGAAATAATGACGTAAAAATAAAGTATACTCAGCTTGATCGTTGCGTATACAAAGCGATTTTTGAAAAAGAGTTCTTTTTTCTTCTTTTTTTTTTTTGCGCTACGCTTTTGCTAGAATGGAAGGAAGGAAGGAAAAACGTTATTTAGCCCCATATTATTTTTGGGCGGTTTTTCTTTGACTTTGGTGACGGAGAGCTAACAAAAGTGCACCGTTGTGTCGCGAGATATCGATGCGAATCTTCGTAACGAAAGGTACCATATGCATAACATGCTCTGACGAATTCAAGTGCAGTCAAAATATTGGTGTTCAGAACCTTTTCGTTGTTTTTTCTTTATTATTCTTGCGCGATGATCAAGGAACGGACGGGGCATGGAAATTCTCACGCGCAGTTGGCGAAATGTATGCGATCAATGTCTCGAAAGACATTCTTATGCGTTTTTCGCTGCGCAGACCAGCACTGCATGCTGATAATGTGACGAAGGACAATATCCAACCCTTGTTGTTCTCTCTTGCCTTTCAGTCACGATTTTTTTTTATGCAGAATAATTTATTGGAGCGTTGTCTTGTCCACTACGTCCTTCTTGTCCACTATGTCCTTCACGTTTATTACGCCGACAACTTCAAGCAGCAATACAGACAAGGGAGCCCACAGTTTTCCAGTGGCATACCTGCTGAAACCTGTATAAAATCACAACGGGTGATTTTTGATGCCCACCGATTTTTTGAATTGGGAACATGAATACTTCCCAGGGTGAATGTCACTTGGAAACGGAGCCTGTATTGCACCTTCGATGATAGCTGAGCAGTGGCTTGGTGGGCGCCATGGCGACCTTCGGGTCGAGTCCAGCACGCTCCAAACGTGAAACGACGCTCTGAAGCGTATATTCGTTCATGATCCGCAAGATCAAGCCTCATCAGTCAGGACTACCCAACAGTATTTGAAATTTTCACGAGCACTAACAAGAGGCCGTTTATATTCTTGTCTCCACTGTGTCATTTTAAGAAAATGCAAGATAATGGAATAAGTTGAGGCTACAAGGTGTGAGTGATACACTATAGTTGGTGGAGTAGCTTCGGCCGCCTATAGGGAGCATAACAGCAACATGTGTATAATTCGAGAATATGTGGCAGCACAGCTGTTAAGTTTTCTATCCAGGTGCCCAAGAAACAGAGGTATTACACCTGCGTCGCCGAAAAGTTAACAGTATAGTTTGTTTATGCGTTCCTTAACTGCGTACTTCACACAGCTTAGGCGGCCTTCAGGCACTTCTCTTATGGTACTCACTCACTCTTGGAGTGGAATATCAATGCAGCATCATTTCCAGCATCCTTTTCCATGGTTATTATGAAAATGAAACTTCACAAAGGGCGACTTTTCGAAGGTCATTTAACTGGTCAGCTGCGCAAATTACCACGATATGTTGAGAAAAAAAATTATTAAAGATCTGGCCAGGAAACAATGTACAGCCACGCTTGAGAAAATCGACGTGTTTATGACACGAAAGAGGCCATACAAGAAGCCACTGATGCAGAAAATCAGGTGCAAATGATGCGATGGTGCAGAAAAGCCCTCTGACCTATTCATCCCTGTACATAACCACACATGCGCGTGTCAAAGTCATCGTTACAAATTCAATGAGATCTAGAAATTAAATTTGCCGTTAGTGGGGTTTATTTTCGCGTGGTAGCGGATTCAATATAAGCAGACTGATACGGCAGAACAGGTGGCTTCAACAGAATGGGATATATCATTCGCATGTGTTGCTCCGTACATATCTATAGTTGCTTGTTAGGACATGTGTTACCCACGTGACAGATTTTACTGCTTTCGAACTTTGGAGTGTAACAAATGTGGACACTGAGCTTAGCATAACTTCAGGTGGCTGAAAATGGCTATAAAAAGAAGAGAGAAATTACCTTCACTGGCAGTTGTAAAGCGCCAGACAACAGGATAAGCAGCTGCCGACAAACACAGATACACACACACACGCGCGCGCGCGCGCGCATACACGCAATTTTAGAATAATCTATATTGCTTTGAATATACCAATTAACCTCCTACATATGTTGTCTCCTTTGGCCAGATGCGGAGAAAATGCGATGTAATTTACGTGACATTCGCCAGTCCATTCCAATTCTGATTCAACTGTCTTTCGTTCGCAGACCTATATTTCTCGGTGTTCCTATAATCACTTCTTTCATCCAGTTCTGCTCACTACTTCTCAGCCCGGCCTCACCCTCCTCTTTCGTAAATGTGGCGAGAGTAATTTCACTCTCTCCACTTTCAACCTGCCAATTGTGGTATAGCGCAGGTAAAGATATCCCTCTAAACAGCGCACTGACCGTTTTCGCATTCATGACACTCTATCATCATGCTCTTGCATTATAAACTAAGCCAGTAAGTAAAAAAAAAGCCATGAAAAGCTCTTTTTTTTTTTTCTCTCATTCCAGAGGGGTTGACTATACTTCGCCTCACAAAATGTTTGCAGCACTACGAAATGCAGAGGCACCCCTGTCCATTCAGGATAATGCACAGTATACAATAGGCAATTGTGCTCCTACGCGCCTCTCGCCCCCCAAATTGGCAGGGGTGACAGTAGGAGCACAATTGCAAGGGCTCCTCTGCCTTTCGCAGTGCTGCAGATATCTTGTGAGACTAGATATAGCCGGAGGTTATCACTATATAAGGCCAGCTTCCAGCTATACAGCCTCAAGGCTGAAGGGATCGTTTAGGCACGGTAGAAGAGCCACAGACGACACTGTTCTTATGCACTCAAATATTTGAATGGTCCAAAAGCGCTTGGGTGCTATTGGACCAGTGACTGCTTTCATCGTTTCACAAATGGCTCTATACGTAACTGAGCGGCTTTTTCTCCTTTTTATATAAACCTCCACAGAGAGGTATACTGGAAATAGAAGTCTATTTCAACTCTACCGTATACACAGTGTTCTTTCCACAAACTTTTCTCAACATCGTGATTCCGAAATATTTCTGGAAGGATTTTTTTTTTACGCTCCACATTACGCTTGACTTCGGGGTTTACGAATTTCAAAACACGATACAGACCTTATACCTCGCTAACTATACATGACACTGCCTGCAACAAGTTTATTGCAAGGAGAGACAACTTCACAAAATTTCCTGAAGGAGAGCATGGTACATTGTCCGGTATACATCAAACCGCTTCGCATCTGGGTCCTATACGCAGTTGCATCCCGTCATGCGGTTCGCGCGACTAATTTCCATGATTAATAGCCCCAGGCACCGGAACAATAGGCCGTATATACCTTTTGTCGTCTTCCCACGGGTGCCCATGTTTCAAGGTGCATATGAGCAGCTATGAAAACTCGCATACCTCTGTCACTGAGATAATTTAAAGAAAACAAGTACAAAACCATCCCACGCGACTCCGCGCTCGAAAACGAACGAGCTGCAGCGCGTATGTTTGGTGTATATATGCGCGTGTTTGTGTGTGAGAGAGAGCTGAACTCCAGCTTCGGCCATGTCCTCCGCAGTTGTGCGGCCTATACGAAGGGTCTCAAAACATAATAGACCGACTGTTGCAAGCGAGCGAGTGAGCGGGCAGGAGAGAACAACCTCCGCTTGATTGTTTTTCGTCCGGGTGGGTTCATTTTCCCGTGTTTCTGTTCTCCTTTTCCATTACAAGGGTGCGCGGCATTCTGTGAGAACTGCCGTGTGCACGAAAGAGGCGAGCGAGAAAACCGCAGGCCTAGCGTTCGGTAGCTCACAAAGGAGGCAGCTCAGGGAGCCGTTTGCCACCCGTCTGCTGCCTGTCCCGCAACTAATTATCCGAGCCGGCGATGGGCGGAGACGGTGCTCCCACCTCTGCCAGACTTTCTGGGCCCCCTCTCTCCCGTTCACCGCTCCGTGGCTCTCGTTTATTGTTTTGTTTTTTTTCTCCTCGTCTTTCTCTTCTCTCTCCAGCCTTTCTTTCACTTGTCTTCGTGGGCTTCTGTATGTGGCCTTCCCTCGCTCTCGACCATCTTTCTGACTGCTATTCCGACCGAGCTGGGAACCGCGGTGAATAAGGCAGGGAGCAGTGACAGGGTTAATGCCGCCGACGAACTCTCGCCCATAGAGATGCTGCTGCTGCTGCTGTTGTCGCTGCCAAGACGGCGCATTAGAGAACTCATCCCTCCGGTTGGGATGTTGAGAGAAAGGGAATCAAGGGGGAGGAAGATGGCCCAGCAGCTGTGCCCGATGCTGCGGTGCAAAATGCAGGAGAAAAAAAATAATGAAAAAAGACTATGACGAATGAGCCATCCTTAGGAGGAAACCGAAATTTGCTCCCTAGGTTTACGTTATGGCGCCCACGCAGGTTCTCTTGTGGCCTTTCTTCTTCAGCTATCTTTCTCTCCCCACTTACACACCTCTTTCTTTTTCCATCACTCTTTTCTGTGCGTGATGGTTCTCCTTCGGACTTTGCCGGGCTCACTGCGTTCGGTTCGTATGAAAAGGCTGCTTTCGTTTCAGGAGTGATATAGTTGGGGCTTTGTATAATGTGCTATGTGAACTTTTCCTTGCTTTATTTCGCCTAGAGATGATGAACAAATACGAATTAACGCAAAGGGTCATCGCTCTACTTTGAGGCCTCTTCCCTTTAGAATTAGCTGCACATATTTATTTATTTATTTAATTATTTAATTATTAAGCATATAGGGTGTGCATATCGAACTTCGCTCCCGAACAGCATTTGCCTGCATGTACGCCTGCAGTTTCCCATTGGCACTGGAATTCAAATGGCCTGAATTTAAAGACGTCACTAAACAATATGCAACAACTTCTCTAAGAAAAAACTCAACCATCTGGCGACTTTTGGTGGTATTTACCCTTTTGAAGGGAGTCTTTCCATCCTTCAATTGAAGACAGGATCGTGAAGATGTTCGTCTGTTTCAAAAACTATATGCTTCTTGACCGGCGCCTGTGGCCGTATTTTATTAACAGGTACGCAAATTTTGCATTAAGGTATTTTTGCTGTTAATGAAGATAAGTGAAGCCCACACCTTTGCATGACTGACCAGACGCGCCCCCTGTTGTATATGCCTATATATTCAGCGCGGAGAAGCGAATAACTTGGAACAAAACCGAAATCCATAGTATCGGGGACCAGTAAAAATAGTTTAGAGTACATTTCCGTTATTACGTTTGACCCCGCGCAACGCATACTCATCTCAAGCAAAGTCTGTATCACCTTTGAATGACGTACTTTCTCTCAACAACAGAAGCTCACAATCTTCGGTCCGTTGAATTGTTCGTATCCCGATCGTCCCTTTCTTTTGAGTCGCTCGCCTCGCTCCGATCGTGCGTTCAGTCAAAACGAAAGTATGCACAAACCGAAAATCTTGCACAGGGAGGTTGAATTGCCGGCTTGCGCACTCTTTCTCGCTCCACTGCGTACGACTCTGGTCCGGCCCGCTGCAGGTGTCATTTCTCGTGACGCCGGCATAATGCACTCCGCAGAGGGTGTCAACCTAATCACGCCGCTTGACAGCTCAATACCCGAACGCGCGCACGAGATCCCGCCTGTTCTGCACTAGCCGCGTGTGTGTATCTGCTCCGTCGCTCCGAACAAGTCACGCGTCCTCCGGCGTCCATAATCGCCACTGCCACATTTCGGAAGCCGCGCGCTTGTAATTTCTATTTTTCTTTTTTCTTTCTCCTCGGTTGTTTCGCCGCTTCGTATACCTGCAGCTCGCGGCAACCCCTCCTTTGTTGCACCCTTTGCACGAGCAGCTGGGCGCTATTGTTATCACTTGCATATACACTTGCTACTTCTCCGGCCCGAATCCGAGGCGCCGGATAGTTATCTATGCGGGGGCAATTTCCGAACCGCGTTTTCTTGGCTTGATTGCGCGAGAGGGGCGGCGTGTTTCGTCTTTCGGCCTTGATGCGCGGGGCGCATATACGTCATGCTTACGCATGCAAACTCGGGCAAAAAGACAAAGAAATCAAGGGCGCGCTCCTCGCGTATGTATACCGCCTTATAGGGGGGCCTCTGGTATTCGTCCGTATAGCGTGTGTATAACTCTTCCGTATGTGTTCAGAAAATGACGTGATTGTGTTGCGATAAACCCGTATCGGCGGTTCACAAGGGTAAGTGACACCTTTGTCACCGAGATGTAAAGAAAGCGAAAAATTCCGGAGTTGAAGACTTGATAGGCTACACGTGCGTACTTGTCGGAAGCTGAGGATAAAGGAATATAGCTCTATAGAAGCGAAACCGAAGAACTTTCTGAGAAAAATGCCTTCAGCACCCCAGGTCTATACAAGCTTCATCAAATTGTACGCAAGCTTTGTAAGAATAGGCAATTCGTACATTATGGTCTTATATGTTTGATTATTTTTAAGCTGCACAGCTGTGGAAGCTGCACTCCCTCAATTTATTGACAGCACCCTATCGGTCCTTAAGCTCAAGAACAAAGCGTCTGTATATATATAGTACACTGGCCTGCATCATTTTCTTGAATTACGAACAAACTTTAATGAAGTCTTGTGGCATGCTGTGCTCGTATAACGTTCGATAACTGCACGTGCGATACTGCAGGCCACAAGAACAAGCGCTCGAGACGAAAGTGCCAGCATTTTCATCAGGATTGAGAATGCTTATCTGATTACTGTGTTTTACGTTTTGTGGGGGATTCCGCGTGGGGGCGTGGACTTCAGAAAATTGGGTGAGAGCTGCATGTGGATACCTGGAGCTATGCATACATGAAAGATTTACCAATAAACACTACTAGAGGTTTCTGCTGCAAAAGCGTGCTCAACACACGATACTCGTGTCATATGTCTGTCTTTTTTTTCTTCTTCTTCTTGTAGCCAATGCTTCGTTCTGAACGTTATACCACGACATGCAAACATGTCTAACACGTCGTCAACCCAGTGCATCAGTTTACGCAGTCTTTCTTAGATGAAGTTTTCGAAGATTAGCGAGTATTTGAGAAAGATGTATTGAATGCATAGGGCATGTACTTGTTCGGGGTTTTGCTTTGGTGGTCAGTATACAAGTGCGGGTGACCTCTTTAATGTTTTATATACTAGCGTGGCGGGAGAACATACTTTAAAGAGCGGGGTTTGGAAAATGCACCTCCTTGGCTTGTCTTCGGCAGCGTCGTGTTATGGTACAGTTGAAACACAAATCAAGTTCTTTTTATTTTTTGTTTTTAGTGCACTGCTGCCATAACCGCAATCACGGTGTCTTGCGTGTCATATTGCAGGCGTCTAGTTTAGAGTACTTACCTACTCAGAGAGTGCGCATGAGCATTGCAGATATATACCGGCGATTAATTTACGCCTGTTAGTGCATGCATGCATCAAGTAAAAGCAAGGAAAAATGTGTGCTCGCGGAAAAACCGCGCACGGGTAAGGTTTCTATCGGAGATAATGCAGCCAGGCTCTTTTAGAAGAAAGTTCTTGCTCTGGTCTATGTTTGTTTTCGACTTGTTTTCTGTTTTCTAGAATATACTGGAACCAGATACTCCAAACAGCGATTATTTTTTATTTATTTTCGCATCCTGTCGTAGATATGGGATTAACGCAGGCGCTGTCGTGTTCTTCCACATTAAACCAACATAATCGCTTATTTACGATGCCATGACTCTATAGCAATTGTATATATATATATATATATATATATATATATATATATATATATATATATATATATATATATATATATAAGCAGATCAATTAAGGGGAAATGAGGGTGCTCGTTATAAACATGAAGGAAAGAAGCCAACAGTCGGCGAGGCCAAGGAAAGCGTTGGGGACGGTACTTTATGTCTTTTTTTTTTAATGTTTACTTGGATAATCACAGAAATTAGTAATGTGATCTGTTTAGGGGAAAGATAATTAAACACAAAGTAGAAGAAAAAACAACGTGCCGATGGTGGGAACCGAACCCACGGACGCGATATTCGGAGGTCGTGGGTTCGGTTCCCACCATCGGCACGTTGTTTTTTCTTCTACTTTGTGTTTAATTATCTTTCCCCTAAACAGATCACATTACTAATTTCTGTGATTATCCAAGTAAACATTAAAAAAAAAAGACATAAAGTACCGTCCCCAACGCTCTCCTTGGCCTCGCCGACTGTTGGCTTCTTTCCTTCATATATATATATATATATATATATATATATATATATATATATATAAAATGTATATATAGTGCTTGGGAAGGACAAGGATGTCGCGTTGTATAAATGTTCAGAGAGATTAACACATCATGGAAGACAAAGTGAATGTCCACTGGCACCGAGTGCCAGTCAACCCAACCGAGCATCGTACAGTCCTCGAAAGAATACTGTCCATCTAGAGACCAGATGAATGGTTCACTGTTATACTGTACATAAGCCTGATACACTTCTTTCCTGTCATGTAATCATGCTATATTCTGTGAATGTTACCTATTTTCCCTTCAAACGTATGCACAGATTGTATCTAACCGACGGAAAAGAGCAGACGCGATCTCCTCTCGGTTCTTTGATTGTCCAACCATCGTATCAAAATATTAAAATATTTCTGCCTATTTAAGGCCGCGAATTTGCACCGTCCAAGCGAAGTTATTTACTGAAGGCTCCGATGCAGCGGTTCCTATCACCAAGCGAATGATTACCAAAGCATGCATGGAAATATAACATCTTAGCGTAAATGAACTTCCTACCCCTTCGACATACTCCGGACTTCATTTGCGAAGCACAAATTTCTGACACCAAACTCCAATTAGTGTTCCTATTTCACTCTCTAGCCAGGCCTTGGTTATTCAAAAGTTTCTAAACACTGTATATAATTTTTTCTCGCTCTGTAGTGGGCTACCGACCATGAATCCCCTTTCTTGTCATGCATCCGCCCTGATGCTCTCGTCGATCACAGGCTGTCGCTCACCACAAAATGATAATGGCTTCATGTCTATTTCCGCCTATTAATATTAACTATGTAATTCCCAAATCCCGTTTGCTTCCCGGATGATGCTTGTTTCTTTCTGGGCGAAAGTATTACTCCTGTCATTTTCTTTGTGCTGCCTGCATTGGTCGAATTAGCCCCATGTCTGGTGTTTCTATTCAAATCTGTCTGTTTTTGTTCCATAGCTCGACACGATGATTTAAACAGGCGAGTTGTGAGAGGTTTCGAAGTGATGAGATTACCGGCGACGGCCTTACACAGTGCAAAAAATGTGTGGAAAGGACAAAAAAGGGGTACGAACGTCGTGATAAACACAAAAATAATCACTACTGAGAGAGTGAGTGAAACCCGGGACGCCTGAACAGCCGACCTTCTATAATTTTATTACTTGACCCGGGCACAAAACATACGGATAGGAACTCCTAACCGGGAATCTACCACCGCGGATATTGAAGCCTTGTACTGTGAGGTGTACATGCATGGTCCTGGGATTCATTCATTCTCCTTGTGCCTCGAGGGTTGCAGCCCAGGTTGGAGAATGGCTGCGAAAACGCCCGTGTGCTATAAGGGTACACGTAATGGCTAAGCTCTTGTGCAAGAAACGGCGGCGAATGGGCTCAGCTGAAAAATTGCCGGTCACCCAATCAAGTGCGAAGACGGCACTGCGAGGAGACCAAAAAGCAAACTTGGTGCATTGAGGGAAGGAAGGAGGGGGGGGGGGGGGAGGAGAGGGAAAAACAAACCGATGCCTCAGCGGGCGCCGATGACGGCTGGTCTCGGCGGGCGAGCGAGCCGAGAGCGAACGCTACCTACCAAGAAAGGCCTATTGAGCGACAGAGAACCTATAGAGAGAAAGAAAAGTGGCTTGGCCTGAACACGTTGCATATAGGAAGAGACGCAACCGCCAGCATAAGAAACTGCGAGCAGCACCGCAGCCATCACCACCCGTTGTGAAAGCGAACACATAACTCCCCGCAGTTCGCCCACACTCGTCGCGAGCCGCGGGGCCCGATTGGATATATTCGCGGTCTCCTGCCTTCCTCCCTTCCCTTTATTTCTTCTTTGTGTGTACTAGGGATGTGAACAAGCCTTACGCGTTCTCTGTGCCTACGCAAGAAGCCGGCGTTGCTTGTCGCGTCGCCGCAGCTCGGCGCGTGCAAAGCATACACACATATATATGTGCACACGCGCACGCTACGCCAAGAGCTCGCGGCTGGCCGCGCTGCCCCGCTGTGCCGATTGCTTCTTTCTCCGGTCAAACTGCTCCAGGTCCTTTCTTCCTTTCTTCTTCCCGCTATTTTCTTTTCTTGTAGTGCGCGCTTGCGGAAATAAGCCGCTGGAGTACACAATAGCCAATATGG
This sequence comes from Amblyomma maculatum, assembly GCF_055883805.1. NCBI lineage: Eukaryota > Metazoa > Arthropoda > Arachnida > Ixodida > Ixodidae > Amblyomma > Amblyomma maculatum. Next base: position 91,530,575 of record NC_139349.1, on the reverse strand, counting down.
GTAACTGGCCGGCCGATGCTCTGCAAGTCCCCCGCGCCCACGTACTGAGTAGAAGTGACGACGTCAGGCTGAGGGCTGTTGACGCGCCGCCGAGAGGTCCCCTCAGAAGAGAGTGAGGGAACGCAGTTCAGCGCTGACGCTGAAGCGCGCGCTGTGAATCCTCGCACGCATGAGGGAATTATCGGCACCTGCGTGTGTGATGGTACAGGTATGTGGAGGCATTCTGCCGCCGCTGGTCTCTGGATCAAGAAAAAAGAAAAAAAGAAAAAAAAAAGTGAACAAGGAGAAAGCCTGAATGCATAGAGAGAAGTGCAAGAGCAGAGACAGAGCCAGCAGAGGAAGACGGCGTTTACATGTAGTGCGCCGGAATTGCGCCGGCCGCTCTGGGCGTTTTGCGGGACCCTTTGTGTGCTCAGGCGCGCGAGCGCGTTCAATAGCTCCTCTGCACTCGGAGCCAGCGGCCAGCATACACACGCGTCGGACGCCGAAAGGTGTCGGGTCGTCGGGTCTGCCGCCGCGCTGTCAGGCGGCCGGCATGCACCGAGTGCGAAAGAAGAGATTGCAACGAGTCCAGCCATTTGGTGCGCGCCGCCGGATCATGTTTGCGGAGCTCCTTCAGGGTCGAAGACGCGCGCTCGGCCGCACGCAACAGCGACCTGTAGTTTGAGGCACCTCTTCTTGTACGTGATTCTATCAACCATGCAGCGCGTGCGGGCATGCACGCGCAGAATTTGCAGACGGTGCCGGCCCGAATCAGATGTTCTCCCTTGAGTAAACATTTCTCGTGTCACCGGGCACTGTTCGTTCCACGATTGCTCCAAACAACTCCTTTCTTATTTCTGCCGTTTCTTCACCCTCGAAGATTCTTTTCGTAGCGCGCTTCTTCTCTGTACGACTGCCTGCATGTTCATTTGACCGAACATGTCCGCACTAGCTTATAGAGCGTGAAGTCTGAGAAGTGTACAGATCTGAGTCGCCCATGCAATGAGTGTTGTGTGGCGCCGGACCGAGTCAAGGGTTAATCGCCGAAATGGACACAATTGACAAAGGCAGGTCAGAAGAGGTGGCTCGTGACTCGTATCGATCCAACCATTACTCCTCACCTGCAGTCGGGTCGTTGAATGAGGAATGTCTACAGGCGGATTTGTATAGCCGCCTATATGGCGCTGAGAGCGAACATAAACTCGCACAGGACATTAAGTGCGACGTCGAATATTCACCACTCACTGTCGCTTGATCGATTGCACTGGTTGTCTCATTTTATGCCTTCGTTCCTTCCTTCCCTGCGAGCGAACCTTAAAGACAGAGAGCGAAGTGGTAGAATGTGAGGCATATGGGCTGCACGAGACATATGTATAGATGCACGCACGACGGGATTCCGCTGGTAACGCAAGTGATTTGGGAACGCGTTACACACACACACACACACACACACACACACACACACACACACACACACACACACACACACACACACACACACACACACACACACACACACACACACACACACACACACACACACACACACACACACACACACACACACACACACACACACACACACACACACACACACACACACACACACACACACACACACACACACACACACACACACACACACACACACACACACACACACACACACACACACACACACACACACACACACACACACACACACACACACACACACACACACACACACACACACACACACACACACACACACACACACACACACACACACACACACACACACACACACACACACACACACACACACACACACACACACACACACACACACACACACACACACACACACACACACACACACACACACACACACACACACACACACACACACACACACACACACACACACACACACACACACACACACACACACACACACACACACACACACACACACACACACACACACACACACACACACACACACACACACACACACACACACACACACACACACACACACACACACACACACACACACACACACACACACACACACACACACACACACACACACACACACACACACACACACACACACACACACACACACACACACACACACACACACACACACACACACACACACACACACACACACACACACACACACACACACACACACCACCGATGCATCCAAGCAGCATCTTAATGCGCTCCTCGCCCACTGCAACAACAAACAAAAAGAGAAGAGAAAAAGATGAATGACGCTTTTCTTCACTCTATCTACAAACAACCGTTTGAACAGGGCAATTCGTTGAAGGTACTTGTTCGACATGTCGTCTGTGTCACCGTTTGCGACGTTGAAATGAAAAACGAAAACCACAATAACGTGGCGTTATCATACTTCGACAGCATTCCGCGCGTACATATGGCCGCTCTCTCCTCAAGCGCGGATGGCATGTATGCCGAGTGTCACCTGTCGCTCATCCATAGACCCCCGCGGGAGAATTCAGTAGTGTTCTCCCGGCCGGGCGCTCGTGCAGTGATGAATATGCACAGCTGACGTCGATGGGTCTTTCCTGTCATCCGCTCGCTACTTTCTGGTCGGATAGCCTCGAGTGCCTCTCTCTCCGCGAGCGTCTATTGTTTGCCTCGCTTATTCTTATTCCTTTTTTTAATTCCTTCCGCCCCCGGGGGATGCTCGGAATGCTGTTGTTGCTGCGGGCTTGCGCTCTCGCTCTGTGCCGAGGTGACGACAGGTATGGCATCGAACGCGCGGGAGCGTATCCTCGGGTGAACGAGGAGAAGAATGGGAAGAACAATGACGAAACAGCGGGGAACGCAGTTGCAGAGAAGACGGTGGAAGCACGCGTTCTTGACGGATCCCTGCCAGGAGTCCGACTACGCGTGTCATGATACAAACTGCACCTGCGCGTCTCGGACTCATCCGCTCCGGTGCCTTCGAATGCTTCGTATAGCGATCTGGCGCTATGCATCGTGGTATGCAACGTCGCTGCCCCTTCAAGGCTTCGTGCTTTGCTGTACATGTCGCGACGAACGATACGCTTGTAGAGTTTACTGTCTCTATACGCATTGGTATACGTCCAACGTGCTCCATAAGTTCAGATGGAGTGAATGCTCGGATGTGCGTGCGTGCGTGCGTGCGTGCGCGTTTGTGTGTGTGTGTGTGTGTGTGTGTGTGTGTGTGTGTGTGTGTGTGTGTGTGTGTGTGTGTGTGTGTGTGTGTGTGTGTGTGTGTGTGTGTGTGTGTGTGTGTGTGTGTGTGTGTGTGTGTGTGTGTGTGTGTGTGTGTGTGTGTGTGTGTGTGTGTGTGTGTGTGTGTGTGTGTGTGTGTGTGTGTGTGTGTGTGTGTGTGTGTGTTTCGTCCTTTTACATAACACAAACTAAGTATAATATTATTCTGTCTGGATCCATATCATCAGAAGACCGCGACAAAGTCCCTGGGTGTGAGATGCACACCGAAGAGATTTAAACCCACAAAACGTTAAGTTGTTGCGTTGTTCCGTGCGTGGCATGAACCCCCACGCAGGACTTTAAGCCGAACAACGACGTAACAAGCCGGGTGCCCTGCAAGAGCCACGGAAGGCAAATGAGTATAATATGCAGTGGCTTAGGGATGTAGTCCGGCTGAACGCAGTGTCGGCAGTCAATACTGGATAGTTGGAACAACTAGACTATAGATTAAATGAAAAGGCAATGCTCGAGCGGCATAAAAGTAGCATATGTCAAACCGTTCGTCATTTTATTTGTCTTTGAAGTACAGAGCCACACATTGACCCAAACAATTATCAAGCTTTCCGTGGGCTATACGCTCCAGCCAGCCAGCTCCGGTTATATCGAAGTGAGCTCCGAGAAAGGTGTATATAGTGGTCTTCGAGCGAACGGCGGTACGCGGGAAAACAAGCTGCGCCAGTGTCATTTCTCACATAAAGAGAGCACGGCACGCTGCAAATGGAAAAAGGAAAAGTCAATTACAATTGGTTCTCTTCGGAAGAGCCTCCACCGTGGAGAACGTATAGACAGACGGTCACGCTGAGGCCAACTACGCATAGAGCGTGGCGCTCCCCATAGTTCCCAATTAAGAAGGAGCCATATTTCTTTACAGAGCTCGCCATAAGGACCGACCAAATGCGCGCGGCATTCTTTCTCTTGCCTGTACACCCTCGGCTGTCTCGCTCTAAGCGGTAACAGAGGTTCTCGATTCCGCGCGCGCAAAGCAATTACAAACCCATGCGGCTAAGGTATACATACGTCTCCCGCGGGCGAGTCTCCGTCCCGGTACACGCCCCAATGCATGTCCACGGATATATAAGCTTCCAGAGCAGCTCCTTATGGTGGTCGCCAACCACTTTCTCGTTTCAATGAGAAACCACATTTCAAAAAGTACGTGCACGCGCTGCCCAGCGTGGTTGTGTCTACACACGGCATTTGTGGGTGCGCACGCGCTGGAAAGTGAGCGTCGGAGACCACTGCGGTGTAGGAACAAGAGGGGAGTGGGGTGGAGGTTACGTGTTCGATGCCCTGTCCGTTGCAGCGCTGGCGCTGAAGGCATCTGTAGAAGCAGGGCCACTCACTGCGGTGGGGCGAAAATAATGCCCGCTTTATTTCTCTTTCTTTTTCTGGAGCTATAGAGCTCGAAACAAAACACCGCTCCCAGCCGAAAGGTGGGCCGCCAGCATCTATATGTGAACCAAAGAATCGGACACAATGATTTCTTTTCCGGCCGCTCGCTGAGCAATTCAGAGGGCGCGGGAAATGAGAGACGAGCTTCTGAGAAAGCACGAGGGAAAGAGTGAATGCGAGACTCGTTGAAACCGGACGAGGCCAGCGGGGAAGACGAAGGAGAAAAACAAAACAAAAAAACATGAACGCCGTTTCTGAACGCAGCGGAAACCAATAGTGCCCCCAGCGGTGGGAGACAAACGATATGGGCGCATAGAGTATTCGCACTAACCACGACTGGCCTTGAAGACTCGAAGTGACCGAGCATTTATTTCCGAGTCAATCGACGACTATATGGAGGGAAGAATTGAAACAAATCGCTCTTCGATGTTTTGCGTATTTATAGTATAGGCGAGTTTGCGAGCTTTATATAACGGAGGAGCACTTTGCATCACTTTCACGTATGCGTATATTAAAATATAATGTGTGTTCAAATTGGCAGCGAGTTGTCTGTTCAAGCTTACGCCTGACATAAGCATTCGAGTTTCCGAGAGTCCACGTCTATGGAAACATTTCATACAAAATGCACTGGGCACCGACAGAACAATCATTATATAATCATAGAAAGTGAAAAAAAAAAAAAAAAGAATGCTTTGGAAATACAGAACGTGCAGCGTGCACCAGTGACTAGGGGGCACTCGAGTTGGAAAACTTCGCCTTTTCTTGGTATGGCACTTGGAATCGCGTGCTTTCGTTTCGGTAACTCATTGCTTCTCCTGGCCGGATTGTATGCAAGGCTCACAATGCCCGTGCGAAGGACGTAGAGGGAGGATGGAAGAACGGATGGCTCCTCAGAGCCGCTGGGGAAAAGACGGCAATCTTAAATCATCCACGCTCCCGTACCGTTCCACGAGCCGAGGCTCGGAGAAAGGAGAGCCGACAATCGCGGCAGTCCCGCCGCCAGCTTGACAAGCCTCGCGATGAAATACCCGTGCCTGCAGTTCTTGCAGTAGAGTCAGCCGACTAATTCGAAGGCACCGTGCTCGCGCCTTTTCGTGGTTGAGAAGACGGCTGGCGTCGGGGAAATATTCGGAAGGGGGTGGAGGGGAGGCGGTGATCGTGTTTGCTTGCCTGCTTCTTGCTTGTTCGCTTGTCGGCGGCCCCGCGCGTGCTTGAGGGGCAGCGGCGTGGCACATCGTGCGGTGTTTGTGCAGGTACCCGCGCGCTTTGTGGCGGTGTTTGCGGCGCGGCCGCCACCTTCCGTCGGAGGTGGTGACCTCCTCTTCCTCCTCCATGTGGGGTACGTGTGCAAATATGCCCCCGCGTAGGTGACCACCTTGTCGAGGGCGCACTACACCTCCAGCTCACCATCCTGCTCAACTCCCTCTCCCCTTCACGTCTCACCTCCATCCTCATAATTTCTTCTCTCTTCGTGTCCCTCTGTCGGCTCCGTAGCTGCTAAGCTTGCAGCAGAGGAAGTCCAAAGTGGCGGCCGCATGTACAGAGAACGTCAATTTTGAAGCCTGATGCGGAGAGAGTTGGATGATGTGTTTCGGAAATACCCAGACGACGATATGAAAATCTGCTCATGGCTGGTCACTTTGACCAGGCGGTGTTTCGCGATTTACGATTACGGGTTTACAATTTTCTTTTTCTTTTTGAGCAATGCTTCTTGGATGTGATTCCACCGCTTAATTTACTCTTGAGTCTAAAAAATATTAACTCTGTTACGTATTGATACTCCGGCCAAACGTATTTGTATAGAATACTTATGACAATCGTTTGTATTGACGACAGAAGCTTGTACGAATACAAGCTCGAAGCTCGGCGGGGGACGCCCACTAGCGAGATGTTATTCTTGGCGTAGCGCTGGCGACCTCGAACAGTAAGGTTACAGGCGTTACGTGCCCAGACGCACGACGACCGTCAACCAGGGCAGTACGTGTGTTATTGCAAGCCCGTCTATACCCGCTGTAAAATGAACCCCGTCGGCACGCGTGTATATGTATTCACCGCCTGGCACCGGCCGCGCCGTCGCTTCTCCCGTCCTCGCGAAGGGCGATTGTTGTTCTTCGATCCAAAGCGACGGAGAGAACACTCGAGCGCTTGTTTCCGAAGCGAGACATACGAAGCGTCCCGAAGCGAGACATACGAAGCGTCAGACGTTTGAAGTGCGACTGAGCGGGCGAGTTGACGAAGAGCTGGCTTAGCGTCAGCTACTCGGAGAACGTTCCTCAAGAGGTTGCCCCTTGTACACTGCTACGCACATCCTTTTGCTATGGTGAGCCAACAGAGTTCTTCCGCTGTTCCTACACGTATTTTTGCTTGCGTGTTTTGCACGGACACTTGTTCTCGGATGTCTTTATGAGGGGTTAGTTCAGAATACCTGCGGTTGACTAACTATGTGTGTTGGAAGCAGCCGATTATTTAAGCCAAGTAATCAATAGGGGCTCTGTTAGGAATGCTTGAACTTACAAGCAAAATGAAAAGAATAGAGCTTCCTACCTGAGTTTTCCTATAATCCCGGGAGGTCGCTTACTTGAGCAACCGGTGGCTGTAGGCTTTTGCCGACAAAAGAAACGAGCCCTATTCAAAAGATCTGTGTTGGCACTTTGTTTTACTATTTTATTTTTGTTTCCTGCATGCATGCTTTCTTATGCAAAAGAGGACGAAGGCACTCTAAAGCAAAAAAAAAAAAAAAGCACTAGGATAGAATCGACGTTGAAACTCGAGAGGCGCCATATCTCCGCACTTCATCCATTGCTAAGCGTTGGTGTCGACCGCAATTGTTGCCGGAGTGCGACGCGAGAGCCTTGCATTGCAGCATCCAGAGCACTACAGCTACAAACTAGTTCCGATCTCAGAGGTGCTCGTTATATCTCGCCCAGACTCGTGACGTATAAGCTCTCAAAGTTGTTCGCGGCTTATCCGGTACGGCAGTAAACATATCTCCGCGCAAAGAATCATTGCGCACCTTCGCGGTACTTGTCGGGCGCGCAGTTTTATTATGCCCGCGCTTCTGCGCTTCGCAAAGAGTCGCCCCCGTGTATCGAAGAGCGCCATCAGAGATTCACCGCCCTCTGCTGTTGCCACTCGTTTCCTTATAGCTTCTCCTAGCGTGAGGACATTTATTTAGGGCGTAACCGGAGCTCCCAATCTGCAAGCTCGTTTGGTGCCTGTCTTACGACATGACGGCGTGCGGGCGTTAACAAACTTTGTTTGCATTTATTACTGCGGATTGAGGTAGCAGCGGAGAAAGAAAGAAAGAAAGAAAGAAAGAAAGAAAGAAAGAAAGAAAGAAAGAAAGAAAGAAAGAAAGAAAGAAAGAAAGAAAGAAAGAAAGAAAGAAAGAAAGAACGCACGAGCGTTAGGCATGTTTGTCGAACAATACGGATGCGAGTTTCCCAGGTTCAGGTGATTCGCGCTCAGGCAGCATCATCCAGCGTACAGTATACGCACTTCATGCATTAACGGCATTACCGTCCGAATCACTCTGGAATTAGATTCGCACAGACACCACTTTCCCTTGTTTCGCCTTATTCTGTCGTTCCTGAATGTTGCGGAGTGAAATCTCTTCTTCGCGCGTTCAGCGTGGCATGCAATAATGGTCGCTTTTGTCTTCTTATAACATATATATATATATATATTCAGATGCCTGTTTTTAAGCTTTAGCGGTTCCATCAACTTTTGTATGTCTTCTTCTTAGGACAGTGCGCTATATGAGCATGAATCTTTACTGCGCGTCTTGAGGGATTTGTTTCTTGAGAACAAACAAACAAACAAAAAAACAAAGCATTTCCAAAATAACCATGACAATGCGTGCGAAGTATGAGGATATGCCTACATGCACCCCGTCTGCCGCTGGCTCCGTAATTTCCACTGATCCAGTTCAGACGCCGTGGGCACTGCACCAAGACACGAAGTCAAAAGCAATATCCAGAACGAGATGGACGGAGAAGGAGGTGTGGCAGTGGGGTCACCCTAATGCACGCTAGATAGAGAGCATATGTGTGTATACTTCACCACATCAAGAAACGTTTCGTTTTCCTTTCCTATTTATATTCTTCGCCGCGCCCTCGTTAGTAGGTCCTTCCACACAGCGGCGGCGTTCGCGGACGCCCGAGGCGCTATATAGGCAGCAGAAGAACTCGCGTGGACGATTGCATCTCTCCGGGTATGAAGTGGTTCGATACCGGAAAGAGGAATGCCGACACAACTGTCCTTGCGGGCTAATGCGGCTCCATGCGTGTGGGGTGGTTTGCGAACCAGAACCACCGCGGACACGTATTGGGCCACGCCCGTTTAGCCGGGCGGAAATATCGAAATGTCTGGTATACTAATTGCTCCACGGTGGACACAGTTTCGAGGAAATAAGGGAGTGACTAGATATATGCATATGTGTATATCTATTTATATATTCTAGCAGCACTATAGACATGCCTTATGGAGAATTTACTTTTTATCCTGTAGCTGCTCGAAGCTTGCCTATGCGGAATCCCCGATGGTTCTATCTACGCGGTATCAATCATTTACGACACAAAATATTTGGTTTCGTTTTCTTTTTAGCCATACTAGCGAAATGCATACTGCACAGCCATTGCACAGGCGTCGACCTGACGCAAGCTGGCAGGGCAGCAAGGAAACAAGGAGGTTATATACACTACACAGTAGTGGCCGTGACTGTTACCAGTGAGCTGTGGTCGCAGATTACAAATAAACCTGAATAACCTTCGTCGCATATGAACAGCCTTTATTGTGGAGGGGCTAAAGGGTTTATTCAACAGGGGGCTCTGATAAAGTCTTAAGTTCAATCTGCACGTCTCGAATACCTGGCACGACCTGTGGTGCACGTTTTTTTTTTTTTTTTCGTTTCCTGATTGTCTTATTCTGCGAGAGTCTGAATCCTTTTCTGCAAGAGTCTAATCAGATCCTCTATAGTGGTAATATATATATGGGGCGTTTGTATAGGATATTTATATTTGGCGCCAAAATGAGGTAAACGCATGACACAGGGCTACTGCCCTCCTCTGCAAATGTACGGGTTGCAGTGAGTTTTTGCTTGCCGCGGGCAGGTGGCAACCAGTCCTGCCACCCACATTTGGCGGATTGAGACGTTACCCGAGAAGCGCCTTATCTTTACGATCGAGCAAACGCGCTTGGACTAGCTGCGAGATGAGATACGCATCGGAGGGAAGTATTACCCTCGGAGGCCACAAACCCAAGTCTCCCATAGAGCATGACACGTAAATTACTGGAAAGAGAGAGAGAGAAGGAACACGACGGTCGGTCTTCAAATTACCCATAATGACGTAATGCAATGATTGTATAATTACTCGCTTAGTTTCCCAAGTGCGCTTTTATCGGATGACGTTCACGCTCGAGATGTAAACAGGCGCAGCCTGAAATGCTTATGCGTGCATGTATGGGCGTAATATCTCCACGGTTGAGATAAAATAGCTCTGGACCCTGAAAGTATCTACTCTATAGAGTGTTTATTTCTTCTTCGTAGACTCGTGTGACAGATCATTATGGAAGCTGCCTTCGGCGGAACTTTAGCCAAATAAACAGTCTACACAGTGAGCGTTCCTTCTTTCCTCCATCGCCTCACCCAGATAGATCCCCCTCGCTCCCTTCAAAAAAAAAAATAAATAAATAAATAAATAAATTAGGAGCATGCATGTAGTACGTGCTCAGTAGCAAGACCTAAAATACGAGGCTATATAAGCGAACACGCCATATATAGATCATAAGACGCCTCTCCCGGCGTTACCATCTCGATACAACAAACCAACTCGCGTAATTTTCAACCCAGTAGCATCTACGACATTAACACGACAGGAACGTATACGCACTGAGCAAAAATTTGACAGCACTGCAGAGATCTGCATTGGGTACTTGCAAAAGCATGTGCGTTGGCTGCTCTTTAGTATATCTCATAGAGTGTCATGACTCAGCACTTTTGAGAGTCATGACTATAGACACTAGTGATGGTAATGAGTTTGATTGACTTGCACAAGTCATGGACTCAGTATTTATGGACAGGATCTCCGATCTGACTCATGACTAAACTATAATGACTCCCGTAACATGACTAGTCAAATCCTGTCTAGGCATACGCCGACATTATGAGTAAATAAAATCAATCAATAAATATACCAATTGTCATTACATAAACATTTATGACTACCAGCCTCATCTTATTGTGACGTCATATCACTTTACATTTTGCTTCCACTTACTGCGTACAAGATTTCGCAACCATAGCCAAGTAAGGCTATAGTTCGCCTTAATAATAGAGGAAGTAATTTGTGTAACACCTAATCTACCTGCGTAAAGAGAAACAAAACTAACTAAGACCGAAGAGGGCCAGCAACGCTCATGACATGGCTCATTGGCTAAGGTGAGAGATTTCGGGCTTAATTCAGTTTAACGTGGAACGCTAAGCGCTAAAGGTGGCGGGAAACGCTCCAGGGCTCTTTGTGGTTGATGAAGCCATTGAGAGCTATTTCATCGCGAAGCAGCCATAGGTCACGCCTCGTTTCTTCGAGACGCCTCTCCGTCAGTGACGTCAGAAGGAGAGGACAATTATCCCCGGCATCATGCCTCGTCCCGTTTATTTCTTCTGTGGCCCTCTTTCTTTCTCATCCTCCTCGACTCCTCTCCTGGGCAAGATACATTCGAGCGTGCGAATCAACGACTCGAATACAGGTCATTCCAAGAAAGAGAGAGAGAGAGCATTCTACAACGTGTGGTGGTTTCCTCGTAGACAATGAAGTGATGGCAGACGTACTTTACCCCACCTGCGCGGTTTGCAAGCAATGCGGTTGGCCATATGGCTTTTATGGTAGTTTAAGCGTAAGCCCAGTCCACGGCGCCAGTATTTCTATACAGACGAAGTGCGAAAGGGTCCTGTATGTCCTGCGATGCCAGCTCACGTCAAAAATTGCCCTTTCGAAATTAATCCGAACTTAGGAGCGCTGCACACTCTCGTGGTTCCCGTGTATACCTTTTCGGATCGTTAAACCTCCACAGTTTACATTCTACATACAATAAGGCGCAGTCTTGGAAGGATTCCGTGGGCGTTTTATGCGAGCTTTTCGTGAAATTCTTATAGGAACAAAGCGCGGGCATAATATGAAAGCCCTTTTCTGTCTTTGGCGGTCTGGAACTCAGCTGCGCGAGCTGAGCTTGCAGTAAACGCCGCACACATGCGGGCTTACAAAATAACGTATTGATTTTGTTAAACCGACATAGCCAGAGAAAGAAACAGGGAAGTGCACGTCGTGACCTGCAGCAAGATAGAAATAGAAATCTTGAGATGAACGGCGAAAGTGTGATGCAGCTGTGACCATCTCTAGCACCGAGAAAATATAAATATACATGTGTATACAGGCCTGCTTTACAAGAGAGGCCAATACGCAGCGCTATTAGAAACAGGCATAACAGGCAAACTAACAGCAGTTTCTATGAAGAGACTCGGGAGAGGCTAATAGTTATTTATTTTAAGTCTTCTTAAGTCAGCAAGAAATTGTGCACAGCCACCTCGGAATTTCGTATTTACTATTTTAACAACGATAGATCTGATGGGGCCATTTCCTCACGGTGGGAAACTATTTTACTCGCATCCCGTGCCAGTTATGGACTACTTGGAACTATTAGCCTGCGGCACTCGGGTGAAATGCGAGGACCCTGCTATTTCTATCTTCAAAATTTATTGTGTTCAATACCTAATGCAAGCTTCTATACATGTTTAGACAGAAACATGGCCAGCAAGCAACATCAGATGGGGCTGACGATGGGTCAGGTGCTTCCGCTTGCGAAGAGAATATTGACGAAGAACATTTCAGGAACGCGTTTCGACTGCTGAGTCACTTAATTAATGCACCTCGCTGTCAGATACATAAACAGGCTCCGGAAGGCGAAATGCGGGCGACAGTTCATGCTTGTCCCTCATCATCCCCTCAGGCATCCTCCAGCCGCACAGTGGAGTCATACCTCTGTCACACGGACAGGGCTGAACTCCTTTCAACTCCCTTCAACCAAGGTAGGCATTACCTCGAGGGAGATACGTGCCGTGTCACACGGCAGTCCATTATGGAAGGAAGTTAAATGGAGTTTTGAAGCAAAGGAGATCGACGATCTCCATTGATGGGCGAAGGGAGTACTCTCGTTTCCAATGTGCTTTGCTTCCGAGTCATTAAATAACATATTTCTTCAATAATGTAATTTTTACTCCTAAATATATTAGTTTTTATTGCATAAAATTGTATTCTAACTCGGTTAGTTGCGTTTAGTTGTCGCGACACTGCACCACGTATTGCACAACGCCGCGCATGGTGTCCAGCAGAGCGGAAAAAAATGGCTATGTTTAGAGCATGGTCGTTGTTTTCAGCAAATGTGTGTTCTTTTATATTGATATGACTAAAGCTAATTGCATTTTGCGAGGAAAATAGTAGTATAAAAAATATTTCAGTTTGTTTTGGACATTATTTTTATATCTTTGTGCAAAATAAACAGCGCCTAATGGCCCCCTGTTGGCTGCTCTGATAAGCTCATTGCAAGCCGTGTGACACGGGGACAACTCCTTTAAGGCGAAACTCCCTGCGACTCCCTTGCGCTCCTTTAGACCAAGGAAGTTCAAGGTAGTTCCGAGTCGGCCGTGTGACAGGGATATCAGACTGGCTGTCGCCGCGGCGTCGAGTAACGAGAACAAGACGCTGGTCGCCTCAAGCGTTCTTTTTCATTCTTTTTCAGAGCGGAAAAATCTTTCATTTTCCGCTGCGCGCACTTCTCTCCGGATGACCGGTCGCGTATGGAGATGACGAAAACGACCGAACGGCGTTTCTCTCACCCTGCTTGGAACGTTAAGTATAGAGGAACCCCCCGGCCACAGCGGCTACGGCGTCAGGTTGCCGCGATCAAGCCGGCCCGTCAGAGACGCATCCCTCAAGACGACGGCAGCGCATCCTTCGACCGCGCGCCAGTGTTAGATATACAGCCTATGCGACTCGAAGCCGAGCCGCTGAAACGTGATTAACGAATCGGACACCGTCGGCGCCCGCTTGCTCGCTCACCTCGTAATGGTCCTTTTGTGCGCGTCATTATTATACAGCACGCCCCCTCTCCGATTTCCTTCCCCCCTATCAACCCTCCCTCGTGTTTTGGTAAGTTCGTTCGCGTGTTCGTGAGGGGTCTCAGAAGCGTGCGCACGCATTCGATCAGCCGCACCTCCCTCCGACCTCGCCCGCACGCCTGTGTCCGCAGTTTCGAGTTCTGCCGTGGAAGTCAGCAGGTTGGAAGAAGACGATGCAAGGATTAACAAACGGACGCGAGCGCGCGCGCGTGCCTATGTGTCAAAGGCACTCCTGTTGTGACCGCGCTCTCTGCTACCGAGAAGTGGACGGCTCCGCCGGCTTTGAGAAGATTTTTTTTATTTTTCTCGGGTATTGTCTGCAGTGGAGTCTTTCAAAATACAGCTGTAGGGTTTTGTCTTAAACTCGTAGCCGATGGTTTTGTCCTGTTGAGGATGAGTAATTGGTAATAAGCTTCGGCACACGAAAAATACAGCTCCAAATGATTGCGATTGTGGCCGCACCTTCAGGTATACCATTGTACGGCTTGATTAGGCTGCCAAAGCAATTTCCCACTTGCCTTCCACGGGATGTAAGCACACAATGTGGTGCACTAAAAGAAAAGAGGAAAATTAAACAAGTGTTCGCGGCAGTGGAGGGCTGAATTCATCGATGACACTCCTTGCCACGCCTTGACGTTGTGTATCGCCGAAAAGACGCTACCAAGCCTTTAAACAAAGGCTAGGCAATGCAGAACTGCCAGTGCGGATGCGTGCGCTGCGCGCGTTCGCATTCCTAGGCGGTTTTAGCGAGTTTCCGCGAAACTGCAGGGAGCGGTGCGAACGTGTAGGCAAGCTGTCGAATAGTTCGTGGAACTGGGCCGAGCCGCTCGCTCGCTATGGCCCACAGCCTCGAGAGCACATACGTGCATGGGGTGCGTGCGTGCTATGGAGGCTCATATACACGGCGGCGCCGAGTGGCGTCGTGTGTATACTGCCAGCATCGTCACTGCCTCCCCGCGGAGTCTAATCAGCTCGCGGCATGTCGTTAAATTGCCCCACTTTGTGCTCACGTAGGCCCAATTGCTCAGAAAGCCAATTAACGAGTTCACTGGTATGTTTCTGTGGTTTTTCTTTCATCGCTATTTTCTTCCTACCCTTTTTTATTGGCTGCACTACCACCTGAATCTGGAGCGAAAAAGAGCATTTCCTGAAGGACTTATGTATACCGCAGAACGCATGAAACTCAGGTATAGGTCAATTTGCGAGGTTACGGCGTCATTTATCTGATCGCGTTATCTACATTATCACAGGAAAAAGGGCATGTAAACATCCTTGTTCTTGATACCAATTTTTAATGCGCAATATCCAACGTCGACCTAATTATCTGACCGTATTCATAAGCTATACTTGCACTAGGAACGTCTACACGGTTTTAATAGTGGCGCAATATATACTCAGCCATCCGCCCAAATTTCGTCACTTCTCGACAGTTTCTCTGCAACGCACCTCAGTCTTGACGCAAGCCTGTACGGTTTACCGGTATACCTCGCGTCATAACGCTGTCTACGCTATAGACGCTCATCAGGCAATCTCTTCGCCCGTCTCGTTGTTCACCGCAGCCACGAGGGCTCCGGCATCTTATCAGTGCGAGAGTTGGAGGGGCAATCGGCTGGTGACAATCGCTCAAAAAACAGGACACGCGTGTCCACAGCCGAGGTTAAGAGGGAAGGTGGAGAACGAGTGCGTTATTCGCTCCGTTTACAGCGCGCCTACTGTTTGCCCCGGCGTGTAGCCGTACAGCGCGCGGATCTCGCTTATCGCTAATCGCTGCCCAAACCCGGGCGCACGCTCAGCCCGCTCTTCCGAAGCCAATCCACCGCGAGGCTTATGGCAGTGCCAGCCGGAACCATAAAGCTCTATCGGCGAGGCGCACGCCTTTGCCTCGAATGTGACGTCCTTTGCTTGACTCAGCGGAGCCGCGGTCACCCTCAACTGCAGGCACTATATAGCACCGGGCAGTCAGGACTCAGGACTAAGGAGGGCTATATAGCTTAACGTGTATCAGGAGTACCAGCGCGTCTGTGTGGAGCAGGGGAGGAAACATTTATAAGAGCACTCTGGTTTCTCTTACAGAGCCCCGGGGTCTGCTCCATGAAATGCTAAATTGTATCATGCAGATGTTGTACTACGTCGTGTTGCAAGAATACTTGCGCGTCTTGGTAGAATATACACATATAATATACCAAGCATGCGTCGCTTGTTTTGGACGTAATGAAGACTCAAGTCATCTCTGCATGTCTTTGAGCCTTCGTAAGTCATGAATGACCAGAACTTGTGTTTCGGGATGAAATTCAATGACAGGAGTATATATATCAGGGCCATTTTTTTAATCTATACCAGCTACACCAGTGCAGCAAAAATCCATCATAGGTATGGAGATTTCCTACACTGGTGTAGCTGGTGTAGGTTAAACAAATGGTCTTATAAAGAAGCGCACTCGCGTACGAAGTCTTTCATGAACCTGAGCCCGGTGTCGTGGACTTCATCACAAACAAAGCCGCGGGTATATAGACACTGCACGGGCTGCATGGGTGCTTGGTTTCCTGAATTTTGCTGAGGTTGAGCAGGCACTAAATAGCTGTTCACATTGGGTACCATACTTTCTCCGGCACTCCGCCTGCCTTAAACGACGCTGCACCGTTTTAAGGGACCAGTGTGTGTGCACCTACCAAACTTGTTCGGTGTTGAAGCTCGCGAGGCAGAAGAGGAGGAGGAATGGGCAGAAAAAGGGGGCCCCTTGTCGATGGTACCCGGAGACCCTAAAACCCGGGTCATCGTGCCTCGCTTGCGCCAGACCGACTGTACGCGCGGCCGCGGCAAGCATGGTCGGCGACGACGGCTATGATTTATGGAAAGCGGGCGAGCAAGGCCGCGTGGCGGCTTGCCGCCGACTCTCTCCTTCCGATAATGGCCTCTTTCTTTCTCCTTCTTTTTTTCGTTACGGTATACTTACTGGCAGCCTATATATGCCGGAGGTGCATCCCATAACACCAATGCCGTCGATGTTGTATATACAGAAAGTGCGGGGACGCGTCGCAGTGCCTTTTCAGTTCGTATATTTAGAATATAGTCCGCTAATGCGCTGACCGGATGTCTTGTCTTTTTCGCCAAAGTTATATGCGCGGCTTACTACCGCCTCTCTCGCTTTACTTTCGAGGTCGTGTGCGGGTTTCTTTTTCCAAATCTTTTCCAAGAAAAGGTGAGGTAGTATCGTTTTCTTTTTGTTTTTTGTTTTCTTCGCAGGCAGCTCTGGACGCGCTCTCGATAACTCTGTAGTATATGTTGCGTGCGTCGCATCGCCACTGGCTCTCCAACAGCCAACAGCTCTCTTTCGGTATACATGTCATGTTCCCAGCGAGCCCTGCTTTTTGTTCGAGGCGACCAGCTTCGCGCTTATCCGATCAGTGATGCGCAGGTCGGGGGAGCTAGGTTGCCCTTTCTCAGGATGTAAATCATCGGGTGACGTGCGGCGCCCGGTCCCGCGACTGTCTTTTTGTGGCTTCCTTTCTTCTACCTATTCTTTTTTTTGTGCATGGCACAAGATTTTCATCTCAATATAGCTGAAAGAGGAGACGTCCTCGGTTCTATGCAGACATGTCACTGCTTGTAAGCGTGATTCTGCTGACGCCTTTATGCACCATTGAAGGTGTGTCATTGCCATGGAAAAGCGATCAAGTACCCCCCCCCCCCCCCCCCCCTCACCAGCACTTTATGAGGAATATCGAGGTTTATCTTATACACAGGATCCATAAATAGGCTACTTCTTTGTGCTAGCAGCCTCGGTTACTTGCCTTTAAAAGAGAGACAGAAAGTAAAGAGAGCAAGCGTCCGCTGCTGTTTTGTCAGCTTGACTGAGCAGGAAGAGAGATTTCTCTAATAGGAATAAACTCGAGAAAAAAAAAAAAAAAAACGAAGAGTTATAAATGACTAGTTACGTTCCGCAGTATATTCCAGGTTTCAAATACGTAGCGCCTGAATGTTCGCGTCGTCTTAGCAAATTCTGTTCATGTCTGTGGGAAAGATAACTGTGAACCACCGACTAGCCCCATGCAGTTATGCTTTTCAATAAAACAATTGGCTATGCTCTTAGGGGCACGGGCATTATCTTATCCGCACGAACAGTGCCTGTCGGTTTCGAGCGTTTTGTGCGTCCGTATGTGTGCGTGCATTTGCATTTTTAAAAATCGATCGCTTAAAAAGAGAGCCGTACCGAAGATTCTTCCACATTCTGGAGAGAGCTACTTTGATATTAAATGGCCTGGGAGCAGTGGCACAGCCAGAAATATTTTTCGGGATGTGAATACGTCGCTGGTTAATGAAAAAATGGCAAAAAAAAAAAAAAAAAGATCCGGAAGGTGGGAAAGAACGCAGTGATCAGACAATTTCGGGGGTGTTCTGACACCGAACCCTCCAATCTTTTCTTCCCCCCCCCCCCCCCTCCCTTCCACCTCTACGCCCCTGCCTGGGAGTCCTTGAATCTTCTCTGACCGCTTGTCACCAAGTGCTCAGTGCAAGCTAATGAAGAAGTATGGGAGAGCAGCGCCGTGGCGTCGTTTGGTGACGAGGGTGCGGCGCCGTAGCGGCGTCAGAGATATCACATGCAGGTCACGCCGCAACCTGTGAATCCCAATTAACGCACTAGCTTCGTAACGCTTTCTTTTCTGACCGTTCCCAAGAGAGCGTTTCAAGGACGAATGTGGTCGGGTTGTCAGTCAATCTGTCAGTATCTCGATACCCCAGCAATTACACGCCGAAGATTGGATATTTCTTCATTAGCACGCTCTCGTATTCCACGCCGAAATCAGCACCTGCCTGTGAGATCAGCACCTCGCCTTGCGAAAACGTTTTCGTTTTTTTTCTCAAGTCATTTGGCTTCTACGGCTGCAAGTAGCGACTGGCATCTATGCGGGATACAATGTGAAACAGTGGTAGCTATCGCACAGTGACAACTGACGCCCAAGCGAAGCACGTTGTCAAACAGTGAAGGTTATCCTGTGCATTGACTCATTGCAACGTAGGCAGCACGCTTCTTTGCATCATTCTGTAAAATTGTGAAATGTACCGGACGAAGTAATAACTGAAGGTGGACAACCAAAATTTTGTCCCCATAGCCAAAATGCAGCCGCCGAAAATGGAAGAAAAATGCAATATTATGCGTTCATTTTCGATGCGTAGAAATATGGAGTACAATATTTTGTATAGCAGCATCGCGATTAAAACTGGGTTACGGAAAAAGCTGTGAGAAAGCTTCCAGACCTTAATAAACTCATACAAAATTTCTCGTACTTAAAGCAAACAAATCTCGTCACACATAAATATCGTTCAAAGTATGAGAGATATATGACATTTTATGACATTTGCATAAGTTTGTATGAGAAAATTTATATGAGGTTATTGTTACTCAGAGCTTTTTCCACTAGAGAGATCCTTCGGATAGCCATTGGCAGTTACTAATGAATTTGCAATGGACAGGTTTGCAACGCATCGCCAAAAAGCCTTTTTTTTTTTTTTTATCGTTGTCACTGCTAAACATTCGCCGAGTCGCGTGGAAAATATCCATATATTTGTCAACAAAGCAGAATACTTTATACTCTGCACATTGATTTCCTTACTAATACCAGTCAGCTCATGGCGCCAGCATTACCCAAAGCATGAGCTCGAAAACGTAAAATCTTTATTTATTTATTTTTTTATTGAGATACCGGTGGGGTGCCGCGATTCCCACGGTGCGTAAGGTTCAATTCGTGCCGGTGTCCAAAGCCACGCAGACTCAGCTCACACATTCACGGAGAGAGAGAGAGAAAAAAAGAGAGAAAATCAGTCCATAAAGAACAAAATCGGGCAATTCGGTTTTCGCGAACACATCGTAACAGTCATTCGTACTGGCATCATCGTGTCTGGGCGATGCTATAAACTCCTCCTGGCGTTCTACATTGCCGGCGAGCGTGCAGCAAGCATCGCACGCCGCCGTTCTTCGACGGTTGCACGCGCGGGAGCACGACGCGGAGGAAGAGGGCCTTCCGTGTGGTGTGCGTGACCACACTCTTAGTCGCATAAAGTCGATCCCAAAGCGGATAGCGGCGGCCCAATATGGCATATGATCGGCGCAGACCGATCCCTCACGACTCTCGCATCCACGGTGGCACACGTTTTCCCTCCAACCCCTCCCCGCTCTTCCGAGCTCTACATTTTCTATAGCTTCTCTTCGTTGCCCGGAGAAGCCGTGTACGCTTGCGCCACTTGGCTTTTTTTTTTTTTTTTTCGGTAGCCAAATTTTATTCTGCACGACCTCGGACGCGCGGTTCTGTTGTACACGGACACGTCGAGATCACGGTGTATATATACATACAGACTCTGCAGCGCTTAATGCGGCCCGACGGGTCGTCTCGGTACCCTTTGTTTGCGGCGTTTTCGGTCGGATCAGGATGGCCCTCGGCGGAGCTTCCGTGGGTTCCTATGCGACCGCGGTACCAATGTGCGAACAAAGCGCTGCTGCAGGATAGAGCTAGAGAGAGAGAGAGAGAGAGAGAGCGAGAGAGTGTCGGCACGAAGCGAGACGACGTGGCCGCGTGCGCGTCGTGAGCGATATCTTCTTGGGGCGCGCGCACGGTAGCTCGCTCGAGACGGGCCGATATTACAATGGACGCCTCCGATGCGAGACAGTGTGAATCGTGCGCCTATGGGAGCAGTTTGTGCATGTACTACGAGAGCAGCGCTTGTCTGGCCACCGTGGGTCTTCCCAAGAATGTCTGCGTTTCCATACCTCTAGTGTATATGCTGATACTGTTCGTTGTTATCTCGAGCGTAGAGGGGCCTGACAGTCGGTGGCGCCGCTAGTTAACTGGTTACAGCTGGATGAGGCTGGAGCGACGGACGCCTAGCTCCGTGGGTAGACCGAGATGGAAAGCCATGGTGGTAGAGGGAGGCGTCGGCTTGCGAAGAATTCTATTCCCATTGTTCTCTGTGAAATGGTTCGTCCCAGGCAACCCGATAAGGATGGTGGAGAAAGTGAACACCCCATCAGTGGAGTGTATGGGCTGGGATTGCACTCGGTCATACGATGCTCCCAGTAGAGTTCTCTCAGCTGGCCTTCCGAATCTGTTGTGTCGGATCGGTATCCTCGGAAGGAACATATAAATAATGGCCGTGGACAATTGTTTCAATCTCGAGTGAGCGAGCGCCGCTGCAAGAGGATTGTTTGTAGGCGGATAGCGACGCGTGGTTTTATTCTGCGTTATATGAACGCGTGCAGATACCACGGCACTTCAGTAAAGCTTGACACGTATCGGTGGTGGGGTGGGGGGCAAACCCACAATCATCGATATCATGTGATGGACCGTTTCTCTGGAATAATTTCCTTACTTCTTACCAGTGTTCATTGTATACAAAAAAAAAAAAAAAAAAGTAACCATCTTGTGTTCTGCATTTTGGGTCTACATTCAAAATGTTCAGGCGGCTTGTTTCTCGTCAGTTCAAGGAGAAAATGTGGCTGGTATTCGAACGCCATTAAATGAATCGTCGCATGCAATGAGACCTCCGCGAAATTCGTGTTACGCAGGACCCAGAAAGCCGCACAATTTCCCGACAATGCAAAGAAGCCGTCATTAATATGTGCTGATCGCTTCTATTTAACTTACCCAAAGCGTTGACTGTGATTGAAATGTACCACACACTCTTCAATGCATGCTTATGCTATTATACCTATTGCTTTTGAAAAACAAGGCAAAAAGGTTTACAGCTCATGCACTCTCGCCAGCCTTGGCTCTTTATATTGACGTTATAGCATTTTCGTTTTCAGCAAGTGGTTCTTTCAATAGCATGCGCCGACTGCATTGGGTGCATTTAAGCATATCAGCGTTTGAATGCATCCCAACGCATGATTATGTAAGCAAGATCAAAATGCTGAGCTCTTCACGGTTTGGACGAATGCAACTTCAGTAAGTAAACAGCAGCATTGCTAATAGGTTAACCAGAAGACTTATGGTTTGGTTTGGTTTGGTTTATGGGGTTCTCAAGGCGACTCCTGCTATGAGAGAAGCCGTAGTGGAGGACACCGGAAACTTCGACCACATGCGGTTCTTTAACTTGCACTGATGTCGCACAGCCAGAAGACTCATGTCTGTCTCTGTCGTTGTTTTGCGCAGATCCGGCACCGGTTCGGCTGCTACGACGAGATCCAGCTGGAGAAGTCGAAGCAGGTTCGCCACTGCAATTGGGTTCGCTTCGTGCGCCATTCGCCACAGTTCAGCGCCGAGGTGAACCTGCTGGGCTCGCTGGTGAAGGGGGAGCCCGTGTACGAGACCATCCGCACGGTCGCCTCCAACACGGAGCTGGTGGTCTTCTACGAGGACCCCGACGAGGACGTCGAGCGGACGCCTCTCACGCTGGTCGTGGCAAGGGACCTCTCCCTAGCGCAGTACCGCAGTGCCATGGGCATGATCCTGGAAGGTGAGCGGCCATTTGTTGTCTCTCTCGAAGCCTAAAAGCAAAGTGCGGGCAGGACTGTACAGGATTGTTTCCTGTGCAGCATAAGATGTCATATTATTCGTGGGTTTGAGTCGAAGCCCTTTGATTCAGAAAAAGTACCAAATAGCTCTGATCAAAGCCTTCTGATATTTTCGATCATATACATCGAATGTTTCGAACAAAACCACAAATCTGTCGAACAGTACTGGTTAAGAATAGCTATATGGTCTTGCTGCATGTTTAACATAAGCTATTCTCGTCAGGTTTCAGGGGGTCGTAGTTACTCATTTCTTTCCCTCGGAAATTCGACTAATTTAAATAAAAAAGTTGTTTTATCGCACGAGCTGTGGCGTTCACAGCTGTGAGCTAGTCCATATTAGTCATACCGGAAGAAAGCTGGGCAGGTTGAAAATGCGATGCAAAACCTGTACAATGACGAAATGGACATTGTGAATCACTGACGTCGTGGACTCACCTCGTGGAGTCAGGATCAGGTATACCGACGGCTCACGCATCTCATCTCTCAATATTCTGCTTAATCGAACGCACAGATGCATTTAATCTAAGCGGTAAAACTAATTTTGTCGTACGGAAAAGCACATTTTAGAAACAGTACGTCGACTCATCACAGTGAAACAGCCTCGCTTTTACACCGTAATGGCCCCTGTTCCAGTGCTCTTATAGCAGCAGCATTGCAAGATGTGCGTGCGCCGTTCCCCACGAGAAACACAAGAGGTGGAGACAAGCAACAGGTAAAGGAAGAGAAAAGGGGGAGGATAACGGAAGTAAAAGACGTCACACACCACTCGTCTCAGAGCGCGCGCTCGACTCCACCCACCTTGGCGGAGCGGCGGTTCCACGAAGCCAAAAGGCTCTTGGCGCCCGGGCCACGTGGACAACCAAAAAGAGAAAGCGCTCGGAGGGACGATGACGCTGTGCTCCCATTGTTAGAGCTGTGTAGTAGCCGCGTGGTGGCCGGCGGTCCCCTCTTTTGACCTCATACACGCGCGCGCGGTAGAGTGATTGATCTTTCTCTTGCTTAGTTGCTGAGCCTCGCGATGCCGCCTTTCTATCAGTCGTCCGCGAGCGAGCTGCTCTGAAACAGCTTTTCAAAAGTGGTTCACCCAATCGGCTTCCGCGGCGTCTTGTCGATACGGCATCCTGCAATAGCCATCGCGGAAGTCCTGAGGGATCTCTAGCTTGCGTGCTGCCGCACCGCGGAGCTGTCGAGACCGTCAGTGGTCCGGTTTGAATGATGACCGTTCGTAATTATTTTGCCGCTCATTGTATTAACAGTCAACGCACCTGAAGACGCGCACTCACACACGCTTGGGCGTCGGTGCGGTTAGGGACTTTTCTTAGCTCGTGTTTCGGACCCGTCGACGACTGTGTGGGTGCTGTCGGGAGAGGAGGCATAAAAATTACCCGCAGGCCGGGTAAACTTGCGTTTGTTTCCCGTGTTTCCCTCGTATTTTTGGCAATAGACAGCCCGGACAGGCCGCAGTGGGAGAGGCGGCGATAAGCGCTGAGACTAGCGAGCAAATTGGCTTCTCGTGTATACACTGCGCGAGCAAGAAATAATGAAAGTTTGGGTCGGTCCTCTCTTTACGAAACAATTAGAGCGTTAGCTTAGCGACGCTTTCTTTTGTTCTACCCACCTTCCCGCCGCTTGACTTGTGCTTCAAGAGTTTCCCAGGATCCAATAAATGTGAATGATGGAAGAGGACCACTCATATACGCCGACGTATGTAGTAATAGGGCAGAGATCGGTTGTCAGAAGCTTTCAGACGGGTCTTTTTTTTTTTTTTGTAATCTTTATTAGTTGACCTGGATTAGTTGAAATCCAGTGGGAAAATAATAAATGGTATAACCGCATAGACATTGTATAATGCGTCTCGTTCCCTCCGTAAAGTATGTTACGGCGACTATATATTATAACTAAGCAAAACCACTTAGTTGTCTCCGAAGCAGGTGCTAAATAGATGACATTTAAATGCCTCAATTATTGCTGCAAAATATTGAATCACAGATTACTGCTTGAGCCTGTGCGTGGCTAGAACGCTGAAATGCCAAGGTAAAGTGCTGCTGAATCAATCTGCGCCCAGTAAATATCCTGAGCGCAGATTACTGTTGTTTTCTTTATTTCTTTTTTAAATTTCTGACAGCATAGACGTAGATCAATGAAATAGCGCGCACTATAGTGCGTGTTGCTCTATATATTGTAAGCCTTCCACGGATCTTCTTTCATTTGTACATACCATAATCTTCTTCTTTCTTTTGTACATACCATCGTCATCGTCCCGCGGCGCCGGCTCCAGCACGCGCCTGGGTTCTCCATCAGATTAAAACGCTGACACGGCGTACCTTGCCTTGCCGTCACGACTTTGGCGTCTCGACCTGGCCTTCTTTCACAATATGCACACGCCAAAGTTAAAGCACGCCTTCTTGGCACAAGTTCATGCTATCTATTGTTTCAAAAACACCGCAATATCAAACCGTGCACTATATGTGGCCGCCTATTATTTTTCAAAGCGTCCTCTCAGTGTTATTTCTTAGTTCATTAAGTCCTCGCGCTTTGAACATTTGATTATTACTTTCATATATGCAAAATATAAGAATCAGTCAGTCAGCTAACCAATTGAAACCTGCGATGTCGTGAACTAAAAACTCCTCTTTGAAATAGTTCAAGCATATGTTCCTCAGTCAAGCCTAGTCACGAGACCAGCGTAGTTTATTTCGACAAACAGGGCGTGGCTTCTGGTTAAAATATGTTCTCTTGTTCGGGAGGCATCCTGAAAGGTGCGTTTTGTTCGCAGCACGGCGTTCTTGTTGAAAAAAAAAAAAAACAAAAAACAAAAAACACAACATTTTGGTTCGACACATTGTAGAAATGAGGCGTGCAGGCAGCCTCGGGAAGACGTACTACATTCGAGCATGAAAGCTGGGCAAGTTCAGATAGATCGTTAATGCTGCAAATGATACGTGTACGAAGAACAAAGAGAGCGCATGAGGCAACAGATTAGCTTATTTATTTATTCATACCTCAAATGCTCCTGTGTAGGTGTTCTTTACGAGGGGTGGGCGGCTTCACAAAAGGGTGTTTTTGATGGCACTTTTGAAATTGATCGATTTGGAGTGGTGTACAACTTCTGGCGTCATTTTCCGGTCCTTCGCTGTAAGTGGGAAAAAAAAAAGAGAGAGAGAAAGAGAGAGAGAGAGACGAATAAAGATGCAATGATGTGCGCGCATGCGGAGGGTGTACCGAGGCGATATCCACCATTCTGAATTTGCACTAGCGAGATTCTACGAGATTAGTTCTTGTCTAGCGTCCCTGCCATCTGCAATCCCAATAGCGCCTGTCCTTGTGTTCTCTTCTTCTTATCTGTCGATTGTCTTCTGTTTGCGCTCGTCAGTTCCGTAGAAAATCAAGTACCAACTAAGCCCAACCAAAGTTTTATTGCAATCCCACACGCTGGCCCAATTGGAGCATTGATAGTTGCTTCCGTGTAGAAGAGACAGGATATCGCAAACACGAGCCTGGGAGCAGCGAATCTGAAATTGTATCGTTCGTGGGCGGCGAAACTCTTCGCGGTTAGAAAGGAATCTAGAGGACTGACAAACACCCTTGAGGCGAGCGATGAAATAACACCTCAAACAATGCTGCCCTAAGCTTGCATTGTTTCTGCTTTCTTTCGGAAAGACAAAAAAGAAATGAATATTTGCAGGCAAGCTTTCGTCATGACGCGACTGAAAACTTCGGGACTGGGCTTTGTTTGCGCATTTTAGAATAACATTACATGCGTCACCGAGGATTGCTCAAGACGCGCCTTCTCCGCGGACAGGTCGGGTCACGCGCCTGAAAGGAGAGATTGTAAGATTAGGCTTGTCAGCTTTCGTCATGGCTGACGCTGCTGAGCTTGCACGTGATGTATAGCGGACGAATTCGTGGTTCGTGTATGGCGCGTGACCACGAAGAGAGGTATAGAGTGACAGGATTTCTTACTAATAAGCCAATGGCACCGAAGTAAGGGACGAACTCTTCTGTCTCTATTTCACTTCCCGTTTATCATCATTTGCAAGCTTAAAAGAGACAGAGAGAGAATAAAGAAGAAATGCTCTGCGCTGTACAATTTGAATGTCTTGTACGAATAAACAAATACGACCCAAGGCGAGATGTCTTACTTGCAGGGGAATTGCAAAGGGGGTGTGCACTGGAGGAATAAAAGCTTCACGAAGCCCCTTTTCGAACGGCGATCCTCCCAGCTCTTCCCTCGCTGCGTCCGAACCCAGCCCCTATTCTGAGCCAAAAATATTTTATCTAATAGCGCCGCTTTGGTACATGGTCGTGCTGCAGATGAACTTCAGCTTTTTCTTGTTAAATATATTGGTTGTCGCGTATTACTGAACGCATACGTAGCAAATGTACCTTATTTTCCGCCATTTACTTTCTACGCCAGTTTCACTCTCTAGCTTGTTGGAACGCCACCTTGGGACGCACGCGCGCAAGGTATCACGCATGCGGTGGGCGTGTACGTAAGGGAAAAAGTGTGGCCAACGACGAAATGTAGCAATGCCCCACAACCGGCCTTTGGAAACGAACAGAAGTCATTAGGCGCACGCGTACTAGCAAGCGGGCAGCCATCGAGAGCCTCTAATCATTCATAAGAAAAAGCGGCGTACCGTCAGCTTTACATGAAGGCCTCTTGGTCCACTTAAAACGGGGGCATTGGTAATGAGACACCTTCCGCTCTACACAGGGCCTTTATCATGCGAAACCAACGACAACAGCAATATCAGAAATCCTTCGGACGGGCAGCATATCCGCTAAGCAGCCGTCCGCCCGACAAAATAAGGCGAGCGCGAGTCCTCATTTCCACACGACAGCATGCGCATTTGCCCACGTGGCCTCTTGTATAGGCTTCATCGCTTTGTTCGTTTTTACGGCCAGAGGGAAAAGATTCAAAGCCGAAGGTAAAGCGAAGAAAAAGGGCTCTTTTGCGTCGCTGCTCCCGATACCGTTAATTATAAACCCGGTCATCACTTCGTGAGGCAGGCGATACCGAAAGGCGAGCTGACATGTTGATTACACCGGGCAGACGTGTCAACGTCTGGAATGCATCGAGTCCTTGCAACCGTCAACGCCACGTCGTGGCCGCGCGACGGCGCAGCTTTGAAAGCACACCGTTACGCAAAGGCGGCAGCGAAGTTCGCGCACTGCAGACATTCAGTCAAGGTCCTCAGATCTTATCTCCGTCAGGACGCGAGAGTGCACTTCTTTCTTGTACGGCTTCGAACTGAAGAGCGAGTATGAGACGGCTGCAGTGATCATTCGCCTCGCGTTCGCAGTGGGCATCGGAACAAAGGTACAGATGATTTAATGCGGGTACGGAATGAACTTCCACGCCTGCTTTAAAAAAAGGAATAAAGTGAAGGAATGAGCTTCCACGCCTGCTTAAAAAAAAAAAAGAAAGAAGAAGGAGTGAAGGAAGGATATCCTTGCTTGAAGAGCAGCTGCAGACCTGACGCCCATTGTAAGGCTGTGCACGTATAGAGGAAGCCGTTGGTATGGTCGCCGTGCCTTTGAAAAAGAAAGTAAATTGTTCGCGAGAGGCGCCTCTTTGTGTGCTAGACTGTGTTATTGTCGCAAGAGATGAAGTGCTGTTGAAATTGGCATAATTTTCAGCGGCGGCCGCGGAGGAAGCTATGGCCAGGATTGATGGCCTGTCCGCCTCAAGGCGAAATACCGCTCGCATTCCGCGCTGCGTCAAGAGCGGACAAAGCTCCTCAAATTCAAGGTCCGAGACGTTGACAAAGATTGTCGCCATTCGCTGACGGCAAAAGAATTTTTTTTTTTTTTCTGTTTTGTTACCATAGTGGTCGTGAGCCCGTGAAGGCGACAAAGAGTCTGCAAATTGTATACAGGCTTGTAGGAAGCACATAAGGGTACAAATGTTGATCAGTGGCTGCATTTACTATTTCCTTCGTAAACTTAGACTTGTGGTGAGCTAATCTCACTCGTTCAGTGGGACGCCGACAACTGGACGCATTCAGAGTCCCCGATCTGTTTTTGTTTTTAGGCAGCATAGATACGGCATTGCATTTACTATTTCCTTCGTAAACTTTGACTTGTGGTGAGCTAATCTCACTCGTCCAGTGGGACGCCGACAACTGGACGCGTTCAGAGTCCCCGATCTGTTTTTGTTTTTAGGCAGCATAGATACGGCATGCAAAGATTTTCCAAATTCGTTTGCTTGACCGTTCTCGGCGCTTCTTGTCCTAAGAAAAACGCTTCCTCTTGGGCCGAGAATACTTCACAAATTCACAATAATCTCGATCGATGAACTACTAGATATTTTTGTCGTTTGGTTTCGTAGAGCAGGTTTGCAGACTAAAAATTTTGGGTTTTAATGTCCCAAAGCAACAACTGGCCATGAGCGACGCTTGTATGTGTTTGTTTGGAAGGGAGGGGGGGGGGGGGGGGGGGTTAAATTAGACCACCTTTACGCATGCTCACAACGCACAGGACACATGCATTTTTTGCATTTCTCAATGTACAATCAAAATTCAGCCGCCAAAGACTTGATACTATATAGGTTATCCCGCGGGATACGACCCCGCAACAATCTATTTTGCACACACGGCGTGCGAAGTCGGTTTGCTGGTAGCGATCGTAAGAATTATTTGAAAAGTATTCTATCTGTGAGCCTTCTTCAGCTCCTAAAATGATACTTTTACAAGATCAGTAAAAACGTCTGCAGCAGCGCACTTTCTCTCACTTTTTCTCAGGCAACGCATCACTTTTTTTTTTTCTATTTGCAGACACGCCCTTGGACTTGTCACAGTCCTTAATAGCCCCTCCAGTGTCCCCGTCATCACCCATCACCCCTCAACTACCCCGTGTCCTCATGACGCCACCGTCCGAACCCGAAGAAAGGCGATCGGTGTCTAGCGAAGGAACTGCGACGGAAGAGGTAAGACACGCTTTGATCTTCGGGCGGCGCGCGTAATAATCAATCAATCAATCATTATTTATTTAATGTGCGCAGGAACAACCATATGGTATTCGTGCTAATAATAATAATATTAATAATAATAATAATAATAATAATAATAATTGGTTCACAGGAAAGGAAAGGTGCAGTATCTGTCAAACTTGTATCTGTGGACACCTGAACCGCACCGTAAGAGAAGGAAGGAAGGTGGGAGTGAAAGCTAAAGAGAGAAAGGGGTGCCGTGTGGAAGGCTCTGGAGTAATTTCTGGAGTGGTCGGAATTACTCGGGAGCCCTCCACTACGGCCCCCCTTTGAGTGTAAGATTGAAAGAATAATATCAGATTTCTTTCAGAGTGATGAAAACGAATGAATGTCTTAGTCCCATCAGGCTGCCGCCCTTATGTCATAACATACCGGCCTTTCGCCTAGGCTTCCGGCTAATTTAAGCCCGCCTCAAATAGCCCACCTCAGGCTACCAGTTATACCTACCACTTATGCCAAAAATCACGCGTTGTGACGTGATTCTCCCTTCCGCGAGGCTCTTGTGGTGGAGCAGATTGCGCTCCAGACTACGCAAAGAATCACAATGGTTCACGCTTCACGGCGCCTGTTATAGAAGTGCCTCTTATTCCCGTGCGTCGTTCTTTTTTTTTTTTTTTTGTCTTTTTTTTTTCTAGTCGCAGTCATCAAGCGTACCAATGGAAACCTCCCGGCATATGATGGTCAAGAAAGGTCGAGAGCGGACTCTTCTTCCTTGTGAAGTGTGTGGAAAAGCCTTCGACCGGCCGTCGCTGTTACGCAGGCACATGCGCACGCACACAGGTATGCGCACGTTTCTTTCGCACTGTTGCGAGCTCTGTGCTCTTCCCGCGTGGTGCCCTCGCGAATCTGTACATGTATACGTTCACGCTGCGCGCCATGTGATGATAAGGCTGAATTAATGGTTCCACTCGGTGCTGGTCGTATCGGGTGTTTGCGTACAAGGTTCGTTTCGCACTGCCTGTGCAGAATCGCCTTTTCTTAGGAGGAAGTTTTTCGTCTTCTTTGCAAGGATATGCAAATTGACGTGTTCGGCATCCACCGCACGTATGCAGAATCTCTGGCTTTTAAAGAAAAGCGGTGAAATCGCGATGAAAGATGGTTTTATAATTTTGGGGGAGCATCGGTTTAAAAAAAAAAAAAAAAAAGGAAAGCTTCCGCACGGTTCGAAGCAGTGAAACATCCATGTATTTGTGAGAGCCCAATAATGAAAAGTACTGAGCATATAAACAGAGACACATGTGATATTTAAGATAAGGCGAACGAAGTATTCTGTGGGGAGTTTTCATCATGACTAAAAAATATTGACAGTAATAGTTAAAAGAGAATGCTTGCATAATGTGCGATTCGCAGATGACATCGAATTGCTAAGAAGCTTAGGAAACGAATTGCGAAGTGTGATCAGTGCATTAGACGAGCGAGGCAGAAGTATTCAACTTACAATTAATGTTCTGGAAGCTCAAGTATAATAATAATAATAATAATAATAATAATAATAATAATAATAATAATAATAATAATAATAATAATAATAATAATAATAATAATAATAATATAATAATAATAATAATAATAATAATAATAATAATAATAATAATAATAATAATAATAATAATAATAATAATAACCCTTTATTTGCGCTACATGACATGACACGGGAGGCCGGCAGTAAAAGCTGCCACACAGGACAGCTTGACAGGGCTGGCGGCCCCTATATACACTTCACAGCAAGCCATGGCACATCACTAAAAAAAAGAACTGAAGGAATCAAGCGTCATTGAAGGGAACGTCAGATCAGGATAGGTGTAGCGCGCTGCTAGAATAAAGGAATGCATTTATTTACGGCAGCTAGTGACCGCAGATCTGGAGTACGAAATTATAATGATGAAGAGGATAGTGTAGTGCACATGACGTGTACTATTAGGTCGTAGATTCCTGTTCATCTAAATTTATCCCTGATAGGGAAAGTATCTAACGGTTGTTTATTTATACGCGCTCTCAGTGCTCACCTAGGGGGCAGGAAATTGAAGCTTATAATGAAAACTGTAAAGAAAATGGACATTTGTAACGTTGAGAGACGGGAAGAGGGCACTCCAGGGTGCATGCCAGGCCAGGGAACAAATCCGAGTTAATGATATCCGAGGTTAAACCAAAAAGAAATTGACACAGGCAGGGTATGTAATGCGAAGGCAAGATAACCGATGGGTGGCAAGGGTAACAAATTGGATTCGAAGGGAAGGAGAGTGTAGCAGGGGGCGGCAGTGAGCTAGATTGGAGGATGAGGTTAAGAAGTTTACAGGGATCAAATGGGCGCAGCTGGCACAGGACAGGACTAGTGAATTTGACTTATATAGGAGCGGGATTTGTCCGTAAGTATAGCGAAATTATAGGCGGCGGCTGGTCTATTGTTGCTGCTGGTGATGATATTGGCTGAGGATTATTCGCCACTGTGAATTAAACCGGCCACTAAGAGCAATGGCACGAGGCGAAAGATTCGAGCTAATTAGTGGGAAATGAGCATACGGAGAGGAATGTCGCGCTTCTCAGTACAGATCGTCACATCATACTGCATACATATTCTTTATGCAGTGACGTTTTCCTGCATGTAAGGCTAAAATAAATAATAATGCATGATCACGATGACGAAAACGTGTGGCGTACAAATCTCATGCGGACGCTTTTCGATGGAGGCGAAAAGCAAGGCGCTCGTGTGCTGTGCGATGTCAGTGCACGTTAAAGAACCCCAGGTTGTCGAAATTTCCCGAGCCCTTCCACTACGGCGTCTCTCATAGCGTGAGTCGCTTTGGGACGTTAAACCCCAAAAACCAAACCAAATATCATGCCGCATGCAAAAGGAACATGCACTCTCGTTTTGAATATACGTCATTTTACGATGATGACTAAAATTACCAAGTAAACCAGACATTTTTCACATTATCTTCATTATCATCTCAGGCTTTAGTGTACACACTGTGTAGATTGAGGCGTTGTGGCATGCAAAGTAAAAGACTAATGATAGTGTCAATTTTATTCAACTTTTATTCAGTCATATTCGATCTACTCACATCAGTCTGGAAAAGAAGTTTAACGCGATCTAGGTAAATGACTCGTTCTGTGACAAACTGGCGTTTTCGGCGCCGTGAGCTCGGGCGTGGCCCTTACAGGTTGTAGCCGGCAGGTGACATATGGCCCGGTACTCATTGGTCCACTCTCGAAAAATTCTGGTGCATATGAAAGAAATTGAAGGCTACATGGCTGCAGTTTGTGCAAGTTTATTTCGTCAAACGAGCAGAGCTAAAAGCATGCACTCTTTAATTGCGGTGACTCTCTAATATATCTATTATGTTAAAGGAAATAGCAACACACTTATATATAGGGCCGCCAATACTAATATGCTGAAAGTTTAGATCGTGATCGTTCATTGGAGACCGGCGGGCAGATACGAGTCTCGTTTTGGTTGGTTCGCTCTGGGAAATGTTGACGCGAGGCGCATTGTTGATGCACTGGGTGGTTACGCGATCGCCTCCCTTTTAGTGCCACTCCCTTCACCTTCTTTTACTCACGTTCGGATGCACTGGCGCATTTTTACCCTTAATCCTATATATACACCTTCGAAAGTAAACATGGTTTTCAGGCAACTCTCGCATAAACAGCGCTGTTAAAGTGAAGTTCTTGTTTGTATTTATTGCTGTTATTAGTCTTACTACATGCGTGGATGGAAACAGCAAAGCTGGAACAGTATGATACAGGGAGGTTTAAAGGCTGAATTTCACCATTACGAACCAATAAGGGTAACAATAGCTGATTGGCAATAGAGCCACACTATAAAACTTGTCTACTGCTTGGAATGTCGCATTCCTTAGTGCACCACCGGATTGAAGCAGCAAAATATATGGTTGCAAAGTTGGGTATGAGCACATATTGACTAATGGGTTACAGTCGCATACACGTTTTCTGGTGGAGAATGCCAGCACAAGTTGTGATGCTTACTCAGTTAATAATATGCCCATTTGGTCCACGAGGGCATGTGGTCATGCGTGTGTTAAATTGGGTCGAGCTTTCGTATCGTGGCTACCTTCCCTTTGCCATCGTCGAGGAAATATACCTCTCACTTATGCTCACGTCACAGCTGCATATACAAAGCCGCTACCATGCGTGCACAGTATCCCTTACTCGGCAGAGCGTATCCCTTACCGTTACATGTGGCGGTGGTGCGCGCTCCATAACTGCGAAATTGAATTGAACATAAAAACATTGGTAAAGACTGCGGTAAAAACGTCTCATATTAACCGCAAATGAACGTATTTTTTGCAGTCAGCATCTGCTCCCTATACCAACCGTAAATGCTCCGTATATTTCGGAGTGAAAATCTGCCCCATATCAGCTCCCGCTGCGTGCTGTATAATTACTCCGTTTTTGGAGCGTGAAAATCTACCCCATGAACTCCCGCATCCATATGCTCCATTTTTCTTGGGGTATATTTTTACCTCAAATCTAGCGTTCTAAATCGAACCTTGTTTAGGGAGGACGTTAGAGGACAAGCCATTTACTTTGGTTTAGGTGGATTCGTGTTTAATGGGCAAGAGCTCAACGGAATATTGCTGACACCGAACCGGCATCTTGATCTTATCTTGAGCACTAATGAAAAACAGAAGTTTAACAACACCGCGGGAAACTGAAACGGAAACGCTATGGTAGTTGCATGTCTTTTGGTTTTGCCCCGCTTAAGAAGGTTCTCGCGGTCAAGATTTCAGCTGCTCTTTATGGCGTTAGGCAAGGTCAGCTCGCCCACAAACACAAAACCCGCACACGCATACACACCTATAGTGCTATATACCAGTACGCCTGTATGGTTCACGTAAGCTGTCTGTGTGTATAAATATATGTGCGTGTGTTTGCTATAGAGCGACATCTCGCTCGCACATCTTTACAGCGGTAAAACATGTCCTCCGCGCAACGTGAGAAAGCCCATATGCTAATCCGGCGTACGCGGACGACGAGTGCTTCATAATAGTAATCTATATGCTGATCCAAGGGAGGTCGCAGCAAATGAGTGGGACCCTGAGAGGGGCCGGCGGAGCAGAAAGCATTATCGCCCCACATGACGGTTCGGTTAAAAGCATTTTGTTGCCTCACCACGCTGGACAGTCAGACGCTTCCGTGGCCGTCGCTATTGCAGCTGCCATCGGGCATAAAGTTATCTTTTTTTCTCTCTTCTTTCTCTTTTCCCTTTTCGTACCCGGAATTTGCATTTCAACACATGGTTCGACAAAAAACCTGTACACAGAACGCCAGGGCACGGAGAATAATGAGTAAAAAGCTCCCGAAGATATTATCTCACTGTGCATGGAGCTTCGGGGAAGCACTTCGGCATCCTTTGGCTCAGAGGTATAGATACGGGCGTTTTTTTCTGCGAAACTTAATTGGTTTTATTCTTAACAATCGCGCTTCTATTATTTTTCCTTTTCCCGTATGAGTCCTTCATCTGAGAAATCGCCTATACGAGGCGTACACAACTGGGGGTTGGCATCGATACGAGCGCGAGGAATGGACATCTGTGACGTGCCAGCTCATGAGAGACACAATAACGCTCGAGGATAGCTGTGAAAATAATTTAAAGCCCTCATTGTTACCTTGCTCAAGCACAGTCGCGTTCAAAGCGTACAGCCTGCAACGCGCGACGATATTAGCTACACACATATACAGCAAATCAGTGGACGCGTGTCGACGACGCAAGACGCAGGGGAAGTCTAAAAAGGGATTTAATCCTGGTTGCTTTGAGTGGCAGCTAAATGATTGCGTTTCTCGCTCCGCCGGTCTTATATATACTGCTCTCTCTCTCTCTCTCTCTCTCTCTCTCTCTCTCTCTCACACACACACACACACACACACACACACACACACACACACACACACACACACACACACACACACACACACACACACACACACACACACACACACACACACACACACACACACACACACACACACACACACACACACACACACACACACACACACACACACACACACACACACGCACACACACACACACACACACACACACACACACACACACACACACACACACACACACACACACACACACACACACACACACACACACACACACACACACACACACACACACACACACACACACACACACACACACACACACACACACACACACACACACAGCCATGATGTAAAAAGAGTAAACGAGGTGAGTGAATGAATACGGGCGTATTAATGGATGGTTTTAGAAGCCTAAAATATCTTCAACGATAATATGCAGCCTGCAAACATGATTAGTAGCATAAGAGTATGTCGCAATTTTTGTGCCGCCATCAGACGCATTGTTTCATGCCTGGCTATGAGCTACGTCGAAGAGCTCATCTTTTCACCCGACTATAGTGGGTATAGTGGGGATTATGACTAGCAGCTTACCGGTATCACTCAAAAGGTGTTGTTGCGTCTTACCTCTACTAACGTATTTGGCTGAAACGTGGAGGCTAACGAAAAGGGTTCTACTTAAGCTGAGGACAGCGCAGATAGCTATGGAGTGCAAAATGGTGGATGTAACGTTAAGAGATAGGAAGCGTGCATAAGTGGGTCAAAGAAATAACTCGAGTTAATGACATTGTAGTGGAAATCGAAATAAGAAATAGACATTGGCAGGCCATGCAGTGCGAAGAGAGGATAAGGGATGGACGTGAAGGGCAACATATTGGATTCCAAGGGAAGGAGAGCTTAGCAGGGTGAAGCAGAAAGGTAGGTGGGCGGTTGAGCTTAAGAAGTTCGCTGGGTTCAAGTGGGCGTAAGCTATAGCACAGGACCGGGTTAATTCGAGGAATATTTCACCCTGCAGTGCGTATAGCCCGGCTGATGATGACGGTGATAGTGAGTACATTTGGAAGAACCTAATTATTGAATAGTTATCTGCCTTAAATGCGATTCTTGTGCAGAGGCAGGGATAATAAAAAATTGCACTCCGAAGCTGACTTGTTGCACTATTTCATCTATAAAGCGCGCGCATCTGCATGGCCACTGCAATTAACGCCTTTGATTGCAGCCCTTATGTTTGTTTTTCTCTTCCTTGTCTTCTCATGAAACAGGGGAAAAACCTCACGTGTGTGACGTCTGCGGAAAAGGCTTCAGTACATCGAGCTCCCTCAACACCCATCGGAGAATCCATTCGGGAGAAAAACCCCATCAATGCCACGTGTGCGGGAAACGGTTCACAGCATCCTCCAACCTCTACTATCATCGCATGACACATTCCAAGGTGAGAGCCATTCGAACGATGCAATAATCTTACACATGATCGCCCATATATGAGTGAGAAGAGACGAGATGCGAGATTAGTGTCCTAAATTATTCTTGCATAGATTGTACTAGCGCTTATATGTTCCTCTATATAAGATCGAACATGGGTATAATTACGCGATATTTATTGCACTTCACGTGTCGCCGGCTTTGGACTCCAGAAAAGGAAATGCAACTCAAACCGCGCACCTGAAATCGTACTGTGCCTAATTCCAATGCGGCGGTTTCTAGACATCCAAAGCAATTTCTTTCCCACTATATTTATGCCTTGAAATGCCCTTAATTTTAAGTTCCATGGCCAGAATAAGTATGCCGCCGGCGATCTTGTGCGCCAAGAGAGCTACAAAGAGAGAGAGAGAGAGAGAGAGGGAGAGAGAGAAAGGAAAAAGATGGTGGCTTGGAGTTCAGGAGGCGCTGCCGGACCACCTAAGTGCCATCTGGCGTCCTATAGTCGACGCTCACGCAAATGAAAGATGACTCAAGTTGTTTCGGACCGACGTCTGGTTTTTCCCCCCGATATAAATGAGAGCGTGAAACAACTTGGGGCTGGTAGCAGGTGTTGCTTAACCTCGGCAGCTGAGAATTGTGCGCTTCCTGTGAGCTAAGGGGCTCCCCGAAAGAGTGCAATTCAAAATAACGTGGATGTTAAGCTTTTTGCATGATACGGTGTAGTCGTGATTGCCTGCAGAAGGAAAAGCTCGCTGCTCTGGTGTATATATATATATATATATATATATATATATATATATATATATATATATATATATATATATATATATATATATATATATATATATATATATATATATATATATATATCCGATTCCGTTCCTCATGGAAGACTCCTTGAACCCATGCCAAATTTTCACTGACATTTTCTATTAGAATAAGTCTTTCAGTGACACATGTTCAGTCTCCATACAATGCAGTAGCCGAGCTTTGCGTATGCGAAATAGGCTGCAGTTTCTACATGTCAGTACAGTATAGATGCATGTTCGACTGAGACGAGAAAGTGATTTGTACACATAGTTCACAGATAATCTACATACTAACACATAGCATACATCTAGGCAAGCAAAGTGTATATTTACTTCTTCGAGGGCAATGCCCATGCGTTGTTGCCCTAGCGGATAAGCCGGGATGGTTTCTGAAGACTAAGAAGCTCCCCCTCCCATTTGCCGCAGTATATCTGTCGGCGTTGAATGGAGCCAGTGATTGTTTGCTGCGTATCCCCATGCGGTTCCAGTTATTATCCCTATACGAAGGGCTAAAGCGACCCAAGCTGTTGTGATAGTCTTTGTATTCCACTGCCAGTGCAACTGCCGCATCGCGTACGTTTGAGGCAGTGCGCATATGGGTGAGTAATTCATTTTCTGCGAATCGTTTTGCACGTAGTTCGCAATTTACAGCAGCTTAGTGGTCATCTGACTTCTTAACATCACCATGACTAGGCCGCGGTACGAAGCTTGCATACAGACAAACGGGTCCTATACCGACGCGACAAAATATTGGCTAAGAGGATCTGTTCCCGGGCCGGCGGCTGCTGCAAACCAGTTGGGCGCGACGACATGACAGCTGGAGAGCATGCAGTATGGCGCAATCGTAAAACTGTCTGTTCGGCCCTGCATATATATACAGACTTTTCGGGGTTTTTTTTATGCTTTCTTTCAATCCTTTCCTAACTGGAACTCTCACAGTAGCAAAGAGAGAACTTAATTGCCTATCGGTCCGTGTGCCTGGCCAGGAAAAGCGCAGCAGCCACTCAGCCTCGCTCCTGTCCCCCTACCTAGAGTTACCGTCTCTCCCTCACCCAAACCCCCTCTTCCCTTTTAATCCCTCTTCGAGCGGCTGTCCTTTATAGAGCGTGCCGTAGCCGTCCCATCAGAGAGCTATATAGCTCAAATTGGTGAGGCGCCTTCGGCAGGCCACGACCCAGCGGCGGCCGGCGTCGGCGGTCAGCGGTGGCAGACAGACAACGTCGCTGCTGTTGGTACCGCCTACCCTTCCCCCCTTCCAGCCCCCCCCCCCCCCTCAGGATTCGCGGCGCCACATGTGAGGGACTCGCCGCGTGAAGAGGTTCGGGAGAGGGGGGGGGGGGGGGGGGTGACCACGGGAAGACAGCGGCATCGCCGACGTCATCATCATCAAAATCGTGATCGAAGCGCAGTGCCCGGGGAGGACGCACGCGTGATCGATATTACATGCCGACGCGGAGTACGCGCAGACGGCAGCAGGAGCAGATCGAAAGTGGTTCGCACGACATTCCTAGGGTGAGTGGTCGGCTGATAAAGTACGCACGCGTGAGAATAGCAGGGGCCAAGAATAAGAGCAATATGAAAAGAAGAACAGAGAAGGGGGGAGCAAGGCTGGCGTGGAACGACGGCTGGCACCCGTTTCCAGGAAGGACTTCGAAGGAGGCGGAGCGATTGAAAACGTGTGCTTTCCCGCTGGGAGCCAGCGGCGGCGCGGACACGTCGGCTGCGCGGGCCGCCAAGAAGGGGGCGGCGCGCGGGCGAGCGCAGTTTTCTCTGATCCCTGACATACAATTAGTAGTTTCTTATCTATCTCCTCTCTTCGCGGTCGCCACCAGCCAGGCAGCAAGAACAAAAAGGGATGGGGGGCGGACGACGCCAAACCACATAACTATGAGAAGCGCGCACTCTAGTGCATAGCGGTAAAAAGCTGCCTCAGTAGCAGAAGCCCGCTTCGGTCGGAATGCTTTTCTTGAGCGCTGTCCGAAGACGAGGAGGACGACTACGCGCTTGGCCGTTGACCGCACGGACGCTTAACCGCTAATGTCAGCCGGCCTTGCCACCACGTACCCGCCTCCGTTGACGCTGGCGCGTCGCTCCACCCGACGTGCCTGGAGCGTGCGCCTGTGCGCGCCAGCGAGCGGCGTTTGATGGATGCTGCCGCGCGTTGCGTTGGAACGAGCGTGCGTGTGAGCGCGCGCGCGGACGACGCTTGGGCTGGCTTCGCGCCCAATGAGCCGGACTAAAGCCGTGACGAAGATGAAGAGACTAAGTACACGGCCTGGAAAATGTTTGCGTTTTTTATTCGTTTCTGCGCTCGTAAATTTCTTCTGTATGCGGCGATCTCGTCCGTGGGACACTGGAGACGCGGAAGAGGTAATGATCGTAATGAGCCTCGGGTGGTGGGCAGGCGGTGAGTCTCATCGAAACAGCGATCGAGGAAGTTCTGCGACGGGGCGTATACTGCGCCTAGCCGTTAACTCGTTTGCTCATCGCCTAGTTTCGCGCTATTTGCGAGTGTATTTAACGAGGCACAGAAGGGGACTAGACTAAGGACGAATATGGCAGAATCGGAGGTAAAAAAAAAGGCGTATCATGGGATGTAGCTCATTTTTCTTTCTTCTTGTCATCTGCTGGCTACAAAATATCGGAGATGTGAGCTCGGCCCATGCTCGTATAGCCGTGTTAGCTGTGATAATTAATATATAGTTATTATGCAGTTCTACTAACAAAATGTCTTCTCTACTCTAGACTTAAAAATTCGCGTTAATGTACCCCAGGGACCGTTTCACAACACCAGTGTCCTCGCGCCAAAACCTAGTAATGTACAAAACAGTTGTTGGAGTAGCACACATCAAGCGACGTTGGCCTGGCAGTCATAACATAACATACTGGCTGGTCACATGACCAGCGCCATGACGTCACCCAATGAGCATTAGACGTGACCGCGCCGGCCCCGTAACCCCAAACCGTGATTATGGTGACTGCACCGTAATTTCAGCGCGGGAGTGACTTAAAGGAAGACGAAATACCCTGCCACAATCAAAAATCTCCAATTATGAACCACAAAAGCATACAACAGCATTAATGAGCAACGTAGTCGTCCACAAATGTCTCATTTTTAACTTTTTCTTTTGTAATTTTGAAGAAGTCTACCAGCGTAATGCTAAAAACAAGAAGCAGAATTCACGAGTAATTCCTTGCTGTACAATCTGGAAAGCCGGGCAGGAGGTAAATGCTCGATTTAAATTATGGTTGATCTGTAGTACACGTGAGGGCCCTTATAGCAGTGCAGGACCATTCTGGTGGCCCGGTCGACCAGCTCCAGCTGGTCGGTTGGGCTAGCGGCTAGCATAGCGTCCTCCCATCAGCAGCGGGATGGGGCACAATGCATGCTGCTATTTAGGGGCTTGGCAAATGGCGCAGCGCAATTGCTGTAAGGTGAGACTTCTCGGTATTCTGTACTGCGGGCTCATAAGCGTAACAATGTATTTGCCACATAACTGATACGAATTAACCCGTACGAAAGGTGTAGAAGTTCGTTTTTTTAATTCAGTAAATTCACATGTGCAGCTGTTCAGCAATTATACCGTCATCCGCTGCTAAGCGCACGTGGTCTCAGCGGCAGCAATACGTGTTGTAGCCATAGGATGTCGTAACGGAGAGTACGTTACAGTCGACAAACTATAATGTTGCATGAATGTTGCAGGAGATAGTGATGGAAAAAACAAAACTGCCTGCAGTTCGTTATTTAATGCGCCTGTGCCATAATAGTAAAACCATGTAGCCAACCTATTACGTCTGGTATTCTTCGAGGCATTATTCGGCTAGCCAACAACGTAGCAAACTCTTACCCGCGTACTGAGTGCACGTCATTCACTCTCCGCCCTGTATATACATGCCTCTACTTCCATCTTGACTTTTCCAAACGGCAGCTGACACGGAGCCTCTTCGCCTTTTGTCTCGCGTGTGTACAGGAGAAGCCCCACAAGTGCACGTTGTGCTCCAAGTCATTCCCGACGCCCGGCGACCTCAAGAGCCACATGTACGTCCACAGCGGCTCGTGGCCCTTCAAGTGCCACATCTGCAACCGGGGCTTCAGCAAGCAGACAAACCTCAAGAACCACCTGTTCCTACACACCGGTGAGCGACAGAATTTTATGCCTGTTTCATCTCCTCCACCCTTTCTATTTATTTCGCTTTGCCTCTCTCTATTTTTCTTTGGATGACGTGAGCCGGACTGTGCGCACGACCGGTTGTACAGACGGTCGTGCAAGCGAAATGCCAGGTTCGATACTGTGGGCTGGCAAGAATGAACAACACAGAACTTGCCAAGAAACCATGGTTGCTTCGCTAGCTTCGAAGGGAAAAATTCGCGTTCGCGCCGCCCGCTGCGACAAAGCATGAGCCATTTTCATTTTGTTCTTGTCCCGCCATCTTCCTAAATATCTCATTTTGCTTGCGCGCGTTCTTTTGCACGAGCAGATGAGCGCTAATTCCGCGAGGGAACCAATTTCCACTAACGTCCTAATCCGTCACACTTAAAACCTTGCCGCATTATGCGACACGTACGCGGTTCAGTTTAATCTATTACCGTCGAGCTATTCGAGGGGCGAGCACCTTGATTATAAGGACACTTCATGCAGACGCCGACACGGGGCAATTCCAAAGCCGCCGATTCGCGCAGTTTATAAAGAGCTAACCTTCACATAATGCCACTTCCTCCTCTACACCGAAAACACTCCTTTGTTAAATAAAGGAAAAAAAGAGATAAGAAACGACCAGAAGATGAGAACCCGAGTCAAAGTGCAAAATAGCTCCAGGCCAGAAGTGCAACTATGGATGCAAGCATGTGAAGTGAAAGAAGCGTACTCCCGCGGAGTGGCGTGCTTTACGGGGAAGAAGATGGGTAATTACTCTCTTAAACAACTGGTGGCGGTGCGCTGTACGGGGAAGGTTCCCAGCTCTGTTACCCCCCCCCCCCCTTCCCCACTTCTCCTCCCTCCTCCTTGGCCCTCTCTGCCCGCGCTCGGCTGGCTATCCGGTGAGCGCTGACCGACAGCGTTGCGGCCCACCGCCGGTGCATGCTCGCTGCTGGGAGCGGGCACGCACTCGAGCGTGTACCCTCCGCAAGGGCGGACAGGTGTTGTCTTCGAGTTTTCCCATTTTGCGTTTCCGCTGCTGGAGCGCCATATGGACCCCTGAGCGTTGCTGCTGGGACCCGTGTAAAGCCCGGCTCGTTGGCTGCTGTGCGCGGTCGCTCTTGAATCACGCCGGCGCCTGCGATGGGTGCGGCGGGATGATTTTTTTTTTGTTTTGTTTTTTCCAAGCAATGTCGTCGTCGCGCCTCGCTCGTCTGGGTATCCGAGTTCCCTCATGGCGTGCCTTATGCGAGCCGTATATATAGCTGAATGTAGTTACCTGCCGAGGAAGACAGCGGAAATGGCCGTGCAGAGGTTTGGCTGAGCAGAGATTGAAATGTGCGCGCGAACGCAGACCGTGAATTGGCTTCGCGAAAATGATGCCACTTTTCGGTAGCGTTTAGTAGGCACTTAAGGCTGGGGCCATTTAAACCTGGCACCAAGGCTTGGCTACGCTTCTAACGAGGCGCCTCTGCGAAAAGCAAGAGAGCCAAGTGAAGTAACAGGGGGACCTCGTTGGAAAAGAGCTGTTAAATTAGTAGCATGGTTGTTTTGCATTTATTGCTTTTTTTTCTTTTTTTTGCGTACCTTGGAAAAAAGAACTCCGCTTTTGGTTGTTTAGAGAGCTTAAAGAAACGCAGTGACCTTGCTTCATATCATTTCGTATATTTTGCTGTAGATACTAAAAGCTATATAGTTCGCGGGAGTGGGATACGTGGAATGCTCTTTTGAATCCAAAACTCGGTCCACTCTTCATCGTTGCCAATGATCGGGTCAGTACTAGCGCAGCCAAAGGTAAAAGCTGCATTAAAGGATATAACTTGGGCCGAGAGAGCATTAGTGCCATTGATACTGTTCAGCAAAGGTTACCTCAAGAAGAGCGGGCTCTGCGGCGAAGTTTCGAGAACGATGTTGCTAAGAAAAGCCGAAACATGGTGGAAATCGCTACCTTGTTATTTTGTAAATGGAAACAAGATTCATATAACGTGGCACCAACGAGCACAGAAACAAAAACAGAGTCTCAGTGTTACGTGTCACGACTATTTAAGCAACCCCACTGTAAAATGCTGCCTCTTGGCATATACGCGTCCATATATAGGCCAAAAGGCATTGTGAAAAGGCACGTACCGCACACACAGGCGGTATAATTCGTTGGACGGCGGGGTGTGATTAGGTGTGATAGAGTGAAGTATTTGCGTTACTGTGAGCAATTAAACGCGACGCAAGCATTAGTAGCTGTTATTAAACAA
Source organism: Amblyomma maculatum (assembly GCF_055883805.1). Lineage (NCBI taxonomy): Eukaryota > Metazoa > Arthropoda > Arachnida > Ixodida > Ixodidae > Amblyomma > Amblyomma maculatum. Next base: position 91,486,802 of record NC_139349.1, on the reverse strand, counting down.
GACAACTCTGTCGCAGCCAAAAGGCGCCAAAGCGATTTCACGAACCCTCATGATCACTGCGGCGAATTCGGTTAGATCAAGTCTAGTAAGATAATGCAGACGGAAAAGCGAAGAGCTGCTCACGCGATTGTTAAAAGCACAACCAAGTAAAAGTGGCAATCTCGCAAAAGACAAAAGAAAGGCAGTCGCGTGGTACCGTTATATATAGACTCTTCAGGCAAAAATACCGCCGCATGCAAGTATAGCCATCCGGTACATCAGAAACTGCGCGCGCTAAGCGCACGCACCGTGTCGGCAAATTGGTCCGTTCGAGGCTCCGAGCGCGGCCTCGCTATCTCAGTGACCGACTAAATGCTCTCCGCCGCCTCGCCGCGATATGGTTTCGAATTAGTCAGAGAGTAGACGCCAGGCGCGTGTCTTGTAGGTCTCGGCGCGACTCTCTTTTACTCCTCGTGCTCATCCTATGGAGAATGAAGGAGGCCACACTTGGCTCAATTATCGCCTTTCCTCGGGGCGCTTTCCTTCACAAAAGCACTCCTAATCAGAACACGCTAAAGCGTTTGCTTAGGCGAGAAGCGAGAAAAGCAGCAGAAATATGCAGAAAGGGAGATAGAGAGTGAAATGACCAATATAAAGCTATATATAAGGGAGGGACGGGCGCGGCAAATATCGCCCGCTTGCAGCATGTACACTCGTTCGCGTGCGACTTGTTTTTGTTCGGGGAAATGACAGAGCGCAGGGGGGAAAAAAAAAAAGAAAAAAAAAAACAAACAAACAAAGGGGCGGCTTGCGGGCGAGTTGAAGGAACTTTGATGAAGCTCGCCTATGCGGAGGAACGCGCGTGAACGGCAGGAATAAAGCGGCACTGGAGAGAAGGCGCGTATCACTGGTCTACTTCTCTGCAGGAAATTCAGATTCCAGGAAGAAATGCTCGCATCTCACGCATGCAGCTGAACTACGAGGCACCTAGAGAGTCGCTTGTATGGACGAGGAATTGTGTAGGGAAAACAAAAACAATGCTGAAGGCACTTAGATGAAGCCTTGCAGATTCGCACAAGATAGCTTTGCAGCGCGCTGTTAGGATTGCAATATCGCTGGCGATAACTATGCGATCTTTCAGCGGCACCATGTTCTCAGGCGCTTAAGAAAAGAAAAGGGAAGGCTGGAGAATTCAGGATAGCAGTATATAGTGAAAACGAACATATATGAAATATAGTTGAAATGAGGGTGTCTGGTAGTTTAATATTGCAACACATATTGAGCAACAAGTTAACCCGCGGTACAAAGGGCACCAGGCGTTCGAAAACTGTGTCTACGGGGAATTCGAGAGAGCATTAATATGAGCCTGTGCTTCCCCGAGATCGCCGCAGTAAGTGCTGGAGAGAATGTTGATATCATTGTGTTCTAATAGTATCGCTTCGTTGATGAATCATTGGTGCTGACCTTGCGCTCGATTATGAATTTCATAATAAGATGTGTGAATAAAACCACAAACTTTTGTATCCAAGCGCTACAAAATACCATTGTTATAGAGGTTACCCGTAGAAGATCGCGTGTTATGTCGAAGTTGTCTTCGCCAGCAACACTGTTCATTTTCTTCCAAGTTCACCGGAATATTATGGGCAACATAAATGCATGCTGTGCACACTGCGCATGAGAATGCATAGTGCCCACTATGTTATAGACGTGACTGGCGTTTACGCGTTAACCAGGTGAGCTCCCAGAGCGTATTTGGAAAATAGTTGCGGCCAACTGGGCACGATGGATAGAGCCCTCAAAAAGCTTAGTATAGTCCTTTCATTATTATTCTGCGTACAGATTCACGTAATGAACAGCACGTCGAGCAACGCTGATGCGTCGCACTTTTAGCAGTGAATTTTGCGTCCTCACGCGTATTTACAGGCATATGAACGAAGGGAGAGCCTCAGAACCTATACATAGAATAGCTGCTACTTGGTTTGGTTTGATTTGTGGGGTTTAACGTCCCAAAGCTACTCAGGCTATGAGAGACGCCGTAGTGGACGGCTCCGGAAATTTCGACCACCTGGGGTCCTTTAACGTGCACTGACATCGCACAGCACACGGGCGCCACTTCGTTTCGCCTCCATCCAAACGCATGATACATTGAATATATATATATATATATATATATATATATATATATATATATATATATATATATATATATATACATATATATATATACATATATATATATATATATATATATATATATATATGTATATATATATATATATATATATATTGTTTTAGTGTTGGTAGGGGTCATGAAAGCTATATATTTTCTAACAATTATTGTCAAAAATCTTCCCGGCTAGTATAGGCCCAGAAAATGGCTCTGAATGCCACTCCCGGCCGTCAGTACCTGTCCTTCGAGGCCATAGACCGCCTATTGCCTGTCGACGCACGCCGTATTTGCTGCATTGCTCAGAAGACAGCCTTAGCTCACTGCCGTCTCTGGGCAGGCTGAGAGGCGCCGCTCGGCTCGCCTGAGGCGCCCGTGTGGCACCGCATCAAGGCAGAGGTAGGCGGCTCCGGGCCGCATCCCGACAGCGGCGGCGGCTTCAGGCCCCTCGCGTGCGGGCCCGACCCGGCGCGAATCGCTGCGGTCATTATGGGAGACGGCGGCTCTGGCGGGCGCGGCGACGTTTCGGCGATACCTATGGGATGTAGACACGCGATGCTCTCGGACTACTCTGCAGGCTTGCCCTCTTCTGCGCGGTATGATGTGCGCGCATACCCTAACGCACACACAAAAGAATCACGGCTGGGTTGCGGCTCGGAAGAGGGGGAATGCGCATTGCGGCGTGGGGTAAGCGGGGGAAGACAAAGGGGGGGGGGGATGCGCTTTGCTTTTCCCCATCCTCGCTTGCTCCTAGCTTACTACCATCTCGAGAAACACGTCAGCTTGCAGCTCGTCTCCACAACACGGACACGAGGCGGCGGCAGACGCGCACAAACATAACGTGCGCTAAGGGCGTTGCGTTTTCTCCGAGGTGCGCTTCGCATTGAGAGGCGCAGGTGAATTATGCCCCTCGAGCGGCGCTGCCGCACCTCCGCATGTGTGTCCGGTGTGAGCGGCACGCTTTGTCTCCTGTGCACATACGCAGGTAACGCCATGGCCTTACGTTTTGTGTCGACGGCATTTCACCGCTGCTGTGTTCTCATATATGTGCGTGCTCGCTGTGTGTGTGTGTCTGTGTGCGCGAGCGCGTGCGCACACTCGGTGGCTGTCTGTCATCGGATTAATATCGCGGGGTGTATACCGGGAACACATGGCGGGCCTTCTTCGCCGCGCGCTTAGAGATGCGGGCTTGTATACCCTTCGGTCATTTCACACGCAGTCGGCTTCGCACCGCCGCTCGATATAGTCACGCGATGCTTCTTTCCGCCGCCGGGGCCACGAGAGCGTCCTCTTCCAAGGCTACCTTCTTCTCTGTCTGTATACATACGCAGTGCTTCAGCGCCAAAATCTGTTCTCAGTGCGTCGCCTGTAGGGTTAGTGCGCATGTAAACAGCCATTTTTATGTACAACGTGTAAGAAGTGGATCGCTGATAATGTCGCTATCACAGCGGTCCGCGTGCCGATACTTGAAAGCTTGAGGACGTCGCTGACACAGGCAACTACTTTCATTTCAATGTTTCGAGATCGAAGCAGCAGGAATATATATATATATATATATATATATATATATATATATATATATATATATATATATATATATATATATATATATATATATATATAGCGACGTAGCTGACAGGGCGCTTGAAAAATTTCGTTGTAGTAAATCAGCCTCAAAACACCGCTAGATTGTATACTGCACAGTCGAAAAACGCCATTTATTTCTCAAGTTGTCGGGGAGTTCCTTCTGCTTTTATTTTGCCATGAGCGCCGTTGTTCGAATATCATATTCAATGAGCAATTACATCGCAATGGGATCGTCGTGGGTAAGAATGAAATTTCGGAGCACACCAAATGTCTTCATCACATTTTTAGCAGATAGTGGCCCTAAAAGATATGTATATATTGAGGCTGTGCATGGCTCGGAAGAAACCGGCAGCTCAGTTACAACTGCGCCTTGTCCCGAGGCAGCTAACCTAATCCTCATCGCCACTATCGATAAATAATAATAATTGTTCACAGGAAGGGAAAGGCGCATTATCTGTCATACTTGTTTCTGTGGACACCTGCACCATGCCATAAGGGAAGGGAAGAAGGTGAGAGTGAAAGTGGAGAGAAAGAGGAGCCGTAGTGGAGGGCAGCGGAGTTATTTCGACCATCTGGGGATATTTAACGTGCGCTGACATCGTACAGCACACGGACGCCTCTCCGTTTCGCCTCCATCGAAACGGTGCCGCTGCGGTCGGGATCGAACCCGGGTACTCCGGCACAGTAGCGGGGCGGGGCGTCTTACCAGTGAACCACCACGGCGGGGCAATATCATCGCCACCAAACAATGACAGTCTTCATGAAGAATCGACTCAAGTGAAAGCAGTGTGGACCTACAAAAGTGCACATACTGGTGGCGATATGTGTGTGTGTGTGTGTGTGTGTATATATATATATATATATATATATATATATATATATATATATATATATATATATATATATATATATATATATATATATATATATATATATATATATTACGAAAAGCATTTTGAAGCGAAAGCTTCGGTACCCCATTTACACCAAAGACGCCGTGTGGAGCCAGAGCCGCCACTGCGCATGCATATACCGCAGCTTCGCTGCGCCGAGCAACAGGTGCGTCATTACTCGGTCACTTATAAAAAGAGGGTGAGAAGCGTTCCTCTTTCAGATGAACGATGGATGAAGCGAGCGACATCAACGGCAACTACGGGAAGCCAGGTCGACGGATCGTAAAGTTACGGCGCGGTATAAGGCGAGTCGACAACGAGACCAGGAAGCCCAGATCTGGAGTAATTGCAGTATACGTCTTACCTAAAAGAGCGATAAACAGAGGATAAACAAACTGCAACAATAAAGAGCTTTACTACATACAATTGTGCATACAAGCTTTCACGACACACTATAGGTTTAACCGAGGCTGAACCACTGCGATGTTTTTCAAATGCATCGTCACCCAGTAAAAATTTGGTTCAAGCGAAAACGCACTTCCGAAACTGTTTGTCGCGAAAAATTTGCTCATGGTTACATTCTGTGGCAACGTGACAGAGCATGGGAAATAATTCGTTGATGCTAAAATTTTGCTTCATCGGTGTTCGTTGACTCTCTCTTTCTATATATATATCTTGTTGCGAACCCCTTGGTGGGAGCTGGAGTAAAATTATCATCTGTTTCAAACATCTTAGTAGTTTGAAGTCGCCTATCATGTACACATTGCACATCGCGTGCTTATATCTCAAAGGAAAGCAGCTGAAGTAAACGACTGCACGCTACAGTGAGTGACGTAAATATATGAGTGACTGAGCAGGCGAGCTGCCATGCTGAGCGGCATTTTCTCCCACGAAGCAGTCGATAATTCTCACATCACTAAGTTATAATTACCAGCCTAAACCGTGCCTAAAAATGCGTCGCGAATAAGACGCTTCTTATCAAATAATGAGAGCTACAACATTGACCACACGGGAGTGAAACACACGCCCTTCCTAGGAACCAGCTGAGATTCCCACTAACGGTGTGCTAGAAAAAGAAAAAAAAAAGAAAAAAAAAGGCACCCCGAAGATGCCGAAGATGCCAAACAGTCGTTGAGGTAACGTCGGTGCCGCCGTGACCAATTGTGTTTCGGATATGTACGGCAAAAAGGCTGTTAGCTGCAGAACAGTAGCCCCACGCGCGCACCGTGTAATAGAAATTCCACGGCTTCAGAAAAGGAAGTCGAGGGACGCCCAAATTCATTAGCGAAATAACAGGTCCAGCACCCAAACTGCGGCGTTCCTCTGTGGTGGAAAGGGAACCAAGAGCGCTCTATACGCCAGGCAAGGGAGGCCGGAACTGTTTACCCCGAGCGCAGTTTTCTCCGGTCGCATCGCCGTCCTGCTTCCTCCGGGCTATACACTGACCGCCGCTCCGGTTCTCACACCGCAGCTCGCTACCGTGAAGCGGGTACTAGGCGGGAAGTCAATTAACTTTGTGCCAAATGAGGTTTATAAGAATGCAGCCAAAGCATATTCTTTTTGTTTTGTTGTTAATTTGATGCGACGATGATTTGATTTGAATCTTCTTTCTTTATTTGTTTTGCTCGACATAAACGATTTTTTTTTATTTCTTTTTGCACTAATGTAGAGTAGAATATTGTTGATCAAGGTTCTTTTGGAATTTTTTTTCACACGCGTATTTCGTAGAAATGTACTAATTTTCAAAACCGATGTGAAACTTTGGTGCGCTAACGAGAACCGAGCATCACGGTTCGGTAATTAACCGTGCAGTTCCGTGCTCTTTCAAGCCGAGCCACCAAAATTCGGTTCGCCGTGAAGCTTCTTCAACGCAAACGTGAGGCAACTTTGGTGAATCAGAGTAAGCTCACTCTCACCAGGTGCCGTCTTCGCACCTACCGGCGCAGAGTGCATCCCACGGTAGATAAAAATGCACGGAGCCGTGCCTTTACGTATACTCCGTTTCATAAGCTGTTTGCAGCACTGCTAAAGGTAAAAGCGGCCTAGGCTAATCAGTATGACGCAACTTCGCTGCGCTTCTGTCGACCGCGGTGTAAGAATTTGGTAGACATCACCTTCCGGAGTACTGAAAACACCGTGTGAAAGGCAGTACAAGCGAAATGGTGTCACGACAAGCCCCTGACTACCGAGTGCACAGTAGCTCGGTAGTCCGAGAAAATTTTCCCGAGCGCGCCGGCGGCGATCGCAAAAAAAAAAAAAAACAAAAAAAAAAGAAAGAAAAAAGAGAACGATTTCTCGGTACAAAATCCGTAGGAGCTGTGTGCACGAGCGAAATCAACGAGAAATGGCGTGGAAAGGTGGAGGAGCTGGAAAAGAAGGCACTGCCACGCTCTCTCCCTTCTCTGCTCATCTCACTCTCAGCGCTGAAGCCGCGAGAAACAAAAGAAGTAGGCGGCGGCTAAGGAGAGCGCGTAGTCAGTGCAGCGGCGTGTAGTACAAGGAGCGGTTTCGCCTCTTCAAAGTTGACCCCGGCGGCCCTCGCGAAGGTGAGCGACGGGAGTCGTGGCCGGACCGCAGCAAGAGCAGCGGCGGCGGCAGAGTTGCCGAGCCAAATTGCCCCGCGATCGCCCCGGGAGGATCGTGCGCGGGCCATCGGACGCCCCCCTTCCCCCTCTACCCTAACCCCCCCCCCCCCTCCCTCCGGGGCCCAGAGAGAGATCGCCACACCTCTCGTCTATTATCCGCGCGCCGACGCCACGCCGGCGCCCCTGCCTGCGCCGTGGACACGCAAACACAACCAGGGTAAAACTAAAATTGAGACTGGCCCGCTCCTCCAGGCTCCATCTTCTCTTCCTCGCGGCCGACGACGGAGGAAGCTCGTTCTCCGGCAGTCACCACTGCAGCGGGCAGTTTGGCCGCGCAGATTCCGCGCGGCAGAAACCTTTCCATTTGGACGTCGCCCGAGGCTGCTGCTGTTCAGCTGGCCGACGATGCCTGCACGACGCAGTTCGGCCGGGCCGGTTCGCTCAACTAGGGGCCGCCGAGGTGCGCGAAGCGGGCATGACCGGTAGCTGATCGAGGCGGACAGTTTTGCGTTACAGGAATGAGAGAGAGGATGGTAGCTGCTGCCGGACGACCCCCGCGGGTCAGAGGTGGACTCTGCTCCATAGGGCCGCCTCGCGCTAATCGCCCCGTGCCACCGGTCACTCGCCCAAGCTGGCCGGCGCGCAGCCGACGGCGCCGGGTCTGGGTCTGTGTGTCGCTGAGAGTTGCAGGGGCGCGACGACGCGGAAACGCTCGGCTGCCCTCGGCTATCCCCGTCGCTATAATCTTTTGCCTGAACGCGATGCGACACAGGGTGGGGTGGGTCGCTGGCGCGTGTCCCCGAGACTGTGACGCGAGGGCACAGACGGGCGTACTGCACTGTACTGCTCAGGGCACCCACGTAAGCATGTCTTCAACCGTGCGACTCGCGAAGTTTAAAAGAGGAGAAAAAAAAAAATCTTAATACTAAATGTTTCGCTACTTGCGCACAAAATTAAAATATTCACCTCTTTAACCCATAGTTAGCAGGAGCAGAATGACAAAGCTATGCTGCTGACTTTGTCAGTCCAGAGAAGAGCACTCGCTTTATACACAGTTAAGTACCCAGAGCTTGACCAATAAAGCAAAACCGATGGTATCAAGACGTCAGGCAAAGCGAACAGCCGCAGTATTATATTACAGTGGCCTTTCTAGCACATTGGCTTTGGGGGCTTTAGTTAAGCAACATGTGCACTGTGCACATTGGGGGGGGGGGGGGGGGGGGGTGCTCTCGATTGCAGGTTTTCGCCGATAAAAACTACGCCGCGCAGCTCAACACGTTCACGACCACGCGATAGCGTGCGGCGCTTGCATATTTGTTCAGCAGCGCGTAGCGGTCTGATATCGAATCCCGTATTACACGGGTGGCCGCTACTGGCGTATATACGCACATTACCGCGGCCGCTCCGATCAATTTACGTTGCAATGCCTGCCCCGAAGAGATCGAACGTCTATTGCCGTAAATATTTTCCGGCGCGTGTTCGGACACGCGCGCAGTCTCCTTCGCCACAATCCTTTTAAGCCAAGCGAAATCGGCATCTACGCAGGCGTGCTCGCTCAATACTTCGTCGCTGCCTGGGGGTCTTTGATAGGACAACACTCGCGGCTCGCTGTCTATGTGCTTCCTCGCAACGCGCTTCGGCCCCTGTACGCGTTCATAGGCGCGCCTATATAGTCGATTGCGAAGGGCAGCCTTGGGGAGAAGCGATAATATGCCACACCTGCGGCGTCCACGGCGAGAGCGCCCGCGCTTATTGCGCCTTCGCTTCCATATGTCAAGCGGCTGGACATTCTCCAATAGTGTCACGTAAATTTGACGCGAACGTGGGCTTTCGTTCGAGGCTGGTTGTTTTGCAACTGCGTGGAGCCGTCGTTATATATGTGTGTACTATACTATACGCTGGCCGGCAAAAAAACTAATTACTCGGTCAGATCGGAGGAGGTGTACCGTGTTTGCCGCGCATACACGCCGCGGGTGCACACGGTTGCAACGGAGATTTCTCTGAACAGTAATGTAATGGAGGATTGTTGCTAGGTTAGTTAGGGATTACTAAGATGCTATGCTATGTTACAGGGCACTAGTTCCTGGCAATTCACTTCTCTTGCCCTTGGGATCAGTGTGGGCATTTGCGGTAGATGTCATATACATTACCCTAAAACGAACCGCTTTAAGAATTTTTGTGCACACGCCCTACAATCTTAAAACTCGGCCCGCTTTAAATGTTAGAATGTTCGCTGGTCCACCGACGAGAGTGTGGTGACACTGATAAATGTGAAAAATGACGAGACATGGGCCGGCCGAACGTGAAAGAAGCCGCATAAAGCGAGAGAGGAGATGTGTCTCCTCTCGTATATAGGGTTGCGTATATATACAGCAACGCACGTCTCATAAGTGCTTTAGTTTACGGGCATGCATGTCTGTGCATATTATGTGTACATGCGTGCGAGATGGCAGTTCTACTTAAGACGGCATGCGTGCCGCACGCCATGTGTTCCACCAGAATTAACATCGCCTCACTTTTGAAAGGGATAAATAGACCAACAAAGGAACTCACGACGCCGCCTCAGTTTCACAGCCTCCTCCAGCCCCCTCCACCTGTACTTTTTTTTTCTTTCTTTTTTTTTTTACTAGGTACAACAGCCACCTGCTCCGTTTATGGTCTGCGCGTCCACCGGATCGCTGCCTTTTATGACGTGAGGGTTGCGTGGAACGTGGCGGGGAAAAAAAAAATGAACGTGCAGCCATAGGTGTGCATACGATACAGAGCGCTTTTCCTCAATCGAGCTTGATTTGTTTCAGTTTGCCTGTCCGTTGTCATTTCCTTTGTTACGCTATTTCGCGACTGCGGGCACGGGAGTCAGCTCTGGCAGCGAGAAGGTGCGAGAATTCTCCGGGATGCGTGTCCTCACGCGAGCGAACTCCAGAAGCAGCCGCATTTACGTTTATGCGCGCATATATAGTCGCTTTTCCTGTGGGGATGCACTGCTCGAAGCAACGGAGGTTTCCGCCCTGAGAAGCAATGTGGCTAACATTTGAGTCCTCACGCTCATTACCCTCTCGCACATTTGATTTTGCGACTAGTGAGACGAGAATAAGTGGCTACGCATCTGGTGGCAACAGTGACGAGACATTTATTAGGTAATCTAACGGGCTGCTGCTGTCATGAGGTGTACAATCACGGGTGCGCTATGATAGTCAAGGTAGTCGCAATCAGAGCCCCAGTGCAATGCGTGCAAACAGAAACACATTCATGCACGCCACGCGTAGAGATATGAAATAACCGCAAATCCCACTGTCGCTTCCATCCATGCGTCTCTCCAGAATGGGGCGTCACCAATCTTCCTATACGGTGCATTTCCAGTAGCCGCGACTCGTGCGCACTCGTTTGCCCTCCGCGAGGACGTGTTCTGATGGAGCAGCTTCCAGGGAGAGGCAGTACCAGCAGGAGCAGCAGTATATAAACGAGGTGGTGTCAAAGACAAAGAAATAAAAAAATATATAAGTGAAAGAGAGCAGCGTGCAGCGGTAGAAGGACGCGCGTGGAATCAGCGTGAGTCGAAAAGAGGAGGCAGCGCCACGCGGAGTGCCCGATGAAGAACGGCGGGGAATTTTTTTTTTTTCTTCTCGATGACCAAGTGCCTTATCCTGCTGCGGCCGGCGCCGGTGTGGGGCCGCTGCTGTTTCGAACCGCTACCTGCCTTACGCGGGAGCCGGCCGCTTTAATAACGACACACCTTTGCCGCGGCGGCGGTGCGGTCGCGTCGAGATCGGCTTGGGGCCTCGCCCTATTAGCATTCTAGTGCTCCACCGCTGCTGCCGTACGAAACCACACCTCAGACTGCTCGGCTGCGCAGGCAGCGAACACACGCGGTTACGGATAAACCCATCTCTCCTTCTCTCTCGCTCGCTCGCTACGTGTGCGCGCACTTGTTCGCCCGTCGTGGCGACGCGCTCACGTGCAGTTTTCGGGATCACTGCATCGGAAAACTACTTGTGACAGTTGTTCAAAAACGCGAGGAGCCTGTGCGAGTTACGTGAACCGCGTAAAACAATGAAAAAAAAAATTAAATAAACAATAAGTTGTGGAACGTCTCTTGCACAATGCGCAGATTGGCATGCACTGCCTTTGGACGTGAAAATCAGTTAGTGAAGATGAATACCGAGGAGGAAGCCGTATTCACTTGGGGCTGCGATATGAAGGATACTCCGAGTATAGGGGGACTAGGAGAAAAGAAGGCAAGGAAGGGAACGCCGCTGACTCGGAGAAAAGCGGGAAGCTTTTCTTTTTTGTTTTTTTTTTAGGTATGGAGATTTGTGCAGTCTTCATTTAGCGGTAAGCAATCCATCTTGGATTCCCCTGAATGAATCATGGCATGGTGACATTAATTCCGTCGCAATTTACCACGTTCAAATATACATTCTGTGTTTATCGCGCCAGTGCAGAATTTGTTTCATCGGCATTGATTTGAAAGAACGTGCACGACTACAATACCGGACTATTACTTGGCATGTTCAGTCATCTCGTACTCATGATAGATAACCGACTTTTCAAACTGGTTTTATTCAGATACTTCAAGTGATTATTCCCCCAGCTGATTGTCACTGTCACTTACGTGACCCGTATTTGGGGATGACGAAGTGGGATGTTCGCAATGTTTTGCTTCCCCCAGCGAGAGGAAGGAAAATAATACGACCGATGTAACGGACTTAGTTTTTGTTAGAGCATTCAACGATATTCAAACATTCGCCAAATCCGGCTGAATTTCATGGAAGCATTCTGCATGACTCCATCCCCCGTCTCCGTTAATCTGCATCACATCTTAGTTGTCTCCCGGAGAACGCGGAAGTTTAAGGTGTGGACGTGCTAGACCACGACGCCGTAAAACAGTCGTACGACAAATACTAAATTCTAAAGCCTGAAGCTCACGGCACGCCGTAAATAGCTGTTATGTATGCACGAAGGGAAGCACCCGGAGAGCACAAATAATTGGCTCAATATTATAGTATGCATGCTGGCGGTATACACTGGTCTTGTGTAGGACCGAAACCGTACAATATTGGGTCATGGTGTGTGCTCCAGCTGCCGCATTTCACATTAAATAAGTGATGCCTTTCTCTCTTTCCACACACTGGTGCACTGACATTAACTTTATAAATAAAGTAAAAACAACGGCTCTCGTATACGTAGAGGGCACTAGCAGGCGCGTCGCTCTCAGCCTCAACACTGATGCTCGCTGAATCACGCGACCTCAGGAAGTCGACAAGGCGTATACCGTTGTTCCCCCACTGTTCATCCGAAGCGAAAACAGTGGTTAAGATCTAGGGGCGAGCAGTGACGAGAGATAATAGCTGGTCTTCCTGACGTACCTTTCACCTGCTCCCTGAGGTCGAGACGGACGAGGAGGCAGTGTCGTATGCGTATCTGCTTCGAAACTTGGCGTGGGAACGCCTTCTACGTCCTCGACAGCCAAGCTTCTCGTGGCTTCTCGACAGCCTAACAAGAGCCGGCATCTGTCCCAAACGCCGGCAGTAGAAGGTCCTGAAGCACACGTTCTGCACGGGCGTGTATATACGATCTCGCGAAAGTACATCGGCTCACTTTTTGCCGCATGCACTGTTCATCCCAAGAGGATTTCATATATCGTTATAACATCTACTGCAGTCATTGGATGAGTAAAAATACACAGTGCGTTTTGCATATTTTTGTCTTTGCTGGGTAAACGTCTCTTCTATTTCTTGTTTTCCACCTGCCATACGGTGCGTTCTTAAATGTCCATCTCTAACAGGCATTACGTCAGTGATGATTGTTGCAAAAAATCTCAACCACTTCGCGCGCGCGAGGATTAACTTAATTGTTACCCATATTAGCATTAGCTCGGACTAACGCGCGGTGAGGTAGGGGAGACGTGATATGAAAGTAACTCCTGCATAACTCTGTAAACGCGAATCTTAAACATTTCCAGTGTTATAACATGTTTTTGACGTTTCCGTAGTTCCACATACTCAGCTCTAACCAGCGGCCGACAGGTCATTGTTGCTCGCGCACTCTAACAATCCGCGCAAACAGCAGCAAAACGCGAAGCCGCTAATTTGCTTCGAGTTAGCGCGGCACAGCATTTTCCTCTGCGCGCCGCACTATAAAGAGCCCCTAAAAGGTGCTGACGCAACTGGCACTAGCTGCGTGCCAGACTCAGCCGTTGTTCGGGGAAGCTCAGCACTTCGCCAGTGCAGTCCTCGAGTGTCTCGTCTCGTTAATCCCGGCTCGTAAACCATGTATAAAGGAAGGGCCCCGAGGGGGAGGACGAAGTAGCTCGCGAACCTACAGTCGACGACGCTGTACGGACTGTAAACTAGAGTGTGTGGATTGTTCGGCGATAACGGCGGCAGCTATCCCAGCCATCGTGTAATTGTCTTCGTTCTCTGTGCGGCTTAAAAGCTTCTCCGCCGTCGCCGCCTTGCCGCGGGCACGGGTGTCTCTTCGGCCGTATCAGCAGGAACCCGCGTCTGCACGGCGCGGCAGTTTACCGTTCCAAACACTCAAATATAGTACAGGGGCCCATTGGCAGCAATTAGACGCAATCTGAAGATAGGCTGCCGCGACTGCCGGCTCCTTCTCTTCTCCCTCTGCCCTCTCCTGTCCATACTAGTACCCCCTATGCTGAGGTCCTTCCTGTTTGCGACCGTCCCCTCCCCTCCATTCGTCGCGTCGTGTATGGCTTCTAGGCCCTCGTGGTCCTGTTAGCGGTAGGTAGCTCCGGGTCCGTCATACGTGCGAGCATATAATAAAAGGGATTTAGCCAATTGCGACGTCTGTCGCCAGTGTGTCGCCGTCATGAGGCTTCGTGGCCTGACCTCGCGCGTTCGCCACTTCTGATCGGAACGTCGGGCTCGGCGCCGCTGAACCGTCGGAAGATCGCTGCAGAGCAGCTGCTCCACCGCGAGGGGCCTGATGGCTTCATGCGAGCGAGCGTGTTCTTGAGAGTAGCGCGTATGCGCCGTACAGACGGGCGGCGAGGGAGGACGGTGGATCCTTATCTCACAAGCGCGGCGTGAGCACTTGTGCGCGCGGGCGCGCATTGCGAGCTGATGGAGGCGACGATGCGTTACCGCGCGCGCGTGAAACGCCCGCTGCTGAGTAGAAGAAAAGCGGGCAATTCCCGGCGGCACTAATTGCTTTATGCTCGCCGCCACCGCCGAGAAGCCAGCGGCAGCAAGATGGCGTGTTGTTTTTCTTTCCTTTTTCTTATTTCCGAAATGAAGGCGGTTGCTCGTTGTCGTCTCGTCGTCGGCGGGTGGGCGACTCTTTTCTCTAGTTTTTGTCACGAGAAGGGCTGAGTCGCCACGCCGCGTGCCGACTGAGCTGCGTGGGCGACACGTGCGGTTGCGCTCTTTTTTCGAGCTTCCGCTGCAGGTTTCTCTGGGCTAGAAGGATTTGTAACGCAGTATTCGGGCGGAACAGAACGGTGTTTCTGATAAAAATGCTCGCACGTGGTTGGCGACCCGCTGGAGACGCGATGTGAATCTTAATGCCGGAGAAGTAATGATCAGTGCTTACTTGGGTGGCAGTAGCGATTCAGAGATGCCGACTGATATGTGCGTTTTCTCTCCAACTTATGCCGCGTGTTAATTCTGTGGCGTCAAGCCACTATAGAGCTTATTTACGTGACGTCATTGCAAACTGGGCAGTGTTTTCCCCTCTCAGACTCATACCTCTCGGGAAAGTTTGCGAGGTGGCTTTGCCACATAGCACTTAGCGCTTGGTGACGCCGCCGACACAATTACCCTGGTCTTGACGGAATTATACTCCACAATTCAGTGCTCGCGCATGTGTACAGCTAATTACAAGGTTGTCCTCCTTTTTACAGCGCAATCTTGCTCTTGAATTTTTCTCAGAAAGACCACGAACTCAACATTCTTCCCACTCGTTCTGCCAAGTTATGCGGAGAAGCCCGCTCGTGGATGGGCGGTAAACTTATTGATCGTGCATCAGTGGAGGCAATGTTCAACAAGATAGGCTGAAGCTGACAAAAGTGTCAGCGCTCCATAAGCAAGAGACAGGCTGCAGAGTGAAATCGACAGAAACCACATCCAAAAAACGTGCATATTCTAGGCAGCCTATCTTGATCACAAGGCAAGCAGCGTTTTGAGGGCAGTATGGAGTACCCGCAAGAGTCCATTATTCGCAGACTTTTGTGCTTTGGGCAAACTTTAAGAAGTCTGGAGCAGCGGTGGCAGTAGTGGAGTTAACAAGGCAGACCGCGCTGATAAAGTTTTGCCGCGCAGTAAAGCTCTGCGCACAGTTTTCATGTATCTTGGCACCCAAGCCTGTTCACAAGCGGGAGTGCCGGACAACTACCGAGAAGCAAGGATTGAAACTAAGGATCCATTTTTTTCGGTCTTCCGAATAGAGCATTCCAAAACCACAAGGACGTCGCAAAAACCGCACTAGAGCGGTGCGTTGATATAGCTGTTAATGTTGGGCTTGTTGTCTTGAGTTGCAAGTTTTGCGCAAGCCGCCGCATAATGCGGCAGGCATGCACATTTTGCAGGGTATCTCTCATGACTAGCATAACAGCTGGAATGCCATCGATGTCTGATGCTGTCATTGGCAATACAGTGGCTCCTGGAATTCAGACAGGGTCGAGCTCCAACTTGTCCCGCAGCGTAGTTTAGGACATGGAGTTTGAAATGAAGGGCCTTTGCCACGTCGAAACACCACGTAACTCCTCATTCTTCACCTGGACAGCGGCCTGTATCGGCAACCTCTTGAAGAACGGCCACTTACACAAACGCACGTAAGGCAGCACCACAAAGTCAAAGCTATACAAGAGTGAGTCGCCGCCGTTTTGAAACGGAACAACAGCGCGCTGTCGCGCACTGCGCCACTGAACGCTGCTGCTGGCGTCGGAACGCCGTAATGCCAGTGCCGTCTGGAAACGCATTATATTGTGAAGGGTGACAAGTTAAGTGCGTATACATAACACCGCGTGCTGGAGGCACTCACAATTACCTGCGCGACTCTCGCAAGGACCCGGTCCTGCTTCCTCTTCGTCCCCTGCGCCCTTAGGAATACGTGCCTGTCTCATTGGGTCAGAGAGTGCTTTGTGCGCCCACTGTCTGCAGAGAGGGAGAACTGCTGCCGCCTCTGAAGAGAAGGAACTTGTTGCGGAGCTGCGCTCGCGCGCGATTCGGCGTGAATAGCATTACACGCGCCGCTTCGGCATCAAGCGAGCGAAGCACGTTCTCTATTATTTTGCTTATATACATTTTCTTTTTCTGTTCCCGGCATGCGGCAATTTTGCTCGTGCTTGCCAGTGTACGCTGGCGCACGTGCGCGCGCTCGTTGGCTCGCGCGTGGTTGCACTTCAACCTTTCGTTTTCGCTTCACGTTTTTTTTTGTTTTCGTCTTTTATGCTATTCGTCCTTGGTTTGTTTGCTTGTACTCTCCGTTATGAAAAAAAGTCGGAGTCCTCGGTGGCTGAGTGGTAGTGCCTATACATTGTTTCCTTCCGCGGAGCCGTGCCGTGTTGAGAAATGCTCCAGGACAGGTCCTATGCACCCGGCAAAGGTCGGGATGGAGAGAATGGGGGCTGAAGAAGGCTGGGCCGAAAGCCGGAGACCTGTCCCTCTCTCTCGCACTCCTCCACTTTCGCTGTCTTTGTGAGCATACGACGCTTTGTGAGCGCTAATTGGACAGCTTCCAATGGCCGGTACCTTATCCTTAGGAGCCCCTAATTTCATGGGACACGTGGGTATACTTAGTTGGACTCTTACAACACTCAAGACCCTTTGGTGTCTATAGGAAGCAATTACGCCCTGCCTATTCGTATACGTTTTTGCAAGATATAGTTTAGCGAGGGCGGCATTTGAGCAGATCTTGGCTCGGTCTGGTGCTTGACCAGTCATAGGCTATCCTTGCGATATACATGCATGCATCCTCGCCTGAGTTACTTAGGCTGCATGATTTTTGGCTTATGAGATCACGACATGTAGTATCAGGTCTTCCAAGTAAGCGAAAAAGTGCGTAATGGTCAAAGCGAAGGCAATGGCCACATAATTCTATACTGTGTATGCTTTTATAGAGAAAGCAATGAAACTGAAAAAAGCCTATACGCGTGGGAGATTTTGGATGCGGAGAGTCACATGAATACAGCGAACAGCCCCAGGGATTTTCATCGACCGGGAACAAAATAACACACACACACACACACACACACACACACACACACACACACACACACACACACACACACACACACACACACACACACACACACACACACACACACACACACACACACACACACACACACACACACACACACACGCACGCACACACACACACACACACACACACACACACACACACACACACACACACACACACACACACACACACACACACACACACACACACACACACACACACACACACACACACACACACACACACACGCACTGAGGGATAGAGAGAGAGAGAGAGTCATTGATATATAAGAATAGGACGCATCGATAGTTGCTGGCTCTCCAACACAGCATTCTTGTGGGCGGATATGTTGTTCCCTTTCGAATAGGTGTTACATGAAGGCAAGGAAACCACGGCGTTTCACACTAAGCTGACAGGCTGATATGCGCGGACAGCGAGAGTAGACAGCCTTGGAGTACGGATGGCAAAGAAAAAAAAATGGAAAAATGCAAAGATAACATGCAACATCTCTTCAAGCGCGACCAAAATGGGTGCCCGATCGGTCAACGCGAGGCCAAGTAGGCGTCCCACAACCCGCGCGCACACCGCGTCGCCAGCTACTATACTGATGTCATGGAGAGTCCTTCGTTGTCGACATCGTCGTCAACGTTTGGCGCAGCGCTCCCTGGAGATGCATAGAGTAGGTGAGAGCGTGCGCCGCTCGCGGCGGGTGCGGGGCAGGCAGGGTCCAAATTGCAGGGTCCGCACATTGGCGAAGCCCGAGTATCACCGCAATGCAGCACTCTCTTCGTAGAGAACGAAAACTGAGCCTCACTGTACTCGGCCGCCAAAATACGCAGGTGGTTTCTCCTCGTCCTCGGTCCGTGCAGGTGGTGTAGAACTATAGGCGGAGAAGGGGGACCTTATATACGCAGTGAGACCAGCCGGCGCCGCCCGTGGGGCAGGAATGACGCTAGTGTTCTTCATAACCTGGCATTAGGGAGACATTCTCGCCGTGTCTCGATATCGAGTGCCTTTTGTGTATGTGTGCGTGGCCATTTTGGTTGCGGCCTGCCCGTCACTTCATACAACAGCACCCGTGTATTCAGCAAGAAAGGCACACTGTCTCCGGGCAGCGTCATGTCCAGTGCGGGTATACACCGTCTTCTTCGTGGGGTTCTTCATGACGCGAGCTTCAAGTTTTTGCTGTGGATTAGAGCAACTACCGCATAGATTCTGTGAACGTCGTTTTGATTGCATTCCATTTTTTTCTTCTGTTGTTTTGGAGTCGTATATACGCACCACAGTGATGTGGAGTTTGACTATATTATCGGCGGCTAGAAGTCCAATGCTACGACCATAGCGCTGCTGACCAGAACGGGAGATCTTTAACAGGGCACAGGAAAAACGAAAACGGAATACTAACTTGTGTACCTTTTATGAAAGGACTAAAAGCAAAAATTTGCTATACCTGTCCAATGTCCCAGTGCGTAACATCATTCAAAAGCAGTTTGAACCAACATGCCCCTATAATTTCTGCCGTCCAGTTCCCCCCAACCCCACAGCCCTTGTTTATGCTGTTACCTCGCTACATTATCGCGCAGGTAATGTCGAATTGGCATCATGACAGCGACATATCAGCTACTACTCGCGTCTTGAGGAGGCAAAATTTTAGGCCCGGATAAAGTACTAATGTAAGAGCACTTCTATGACAACGAAGAAGCAAAGTGTTATTTTAGTGAGAACTCCTGGACATAATCGTCTACTCCCTTGCGTCATGTTTGCCTCCTCATAAACTCCATAATTGAGCAGCCTTGTGCCAGTAGCTAGGCGCAACGCCTTGTTAAAACTCGTAGCACACCGCTGAGACTAGTCTCGTGTGGCAGCCTTGATTGTGAGGCTAAAGTTAAAGTTACAAAGTGATTTACAGTCGCCGAATTATGGTACCTCTACTCGTGGACCCCTTTATAACCCGTTCAACACAGGCCTTCATGCACGTTAACACCGCTGTTCTTCACCGTTGAACGTGCCTTATCTCCAAAGCACCGGTACGAGCTGAGTAGACACGCGTGGGCCTCCATCTCCCCTTTCCACTTCCCCTTCTCTCAACGCGCACGCGTCGGCGCCAGTCGGGCCTGCGAACTCTGGGCGTCACCGTGGCGGGTCGCGCTGCTGCTCAAAGAGGGGCCACGAAAATTGAGCCTCCGAACCCCCCTGGACACTGGCGCGCGCGTAAGCGCACACCACGTTGAGAGAGAGCAACAGTCAGACCCCCCCCCCCCCCCCTCTTCTCTTTCTCTCCGCAGCGCATCCCTGATGAGGGGGCGCGGCCGCCGCGACATAACCATAGAGCCCCGGCCAAATGTGTCCCCTCACCTCTCCGTCCCACCCCTGCCTCGGGCTCTGTCCTCGACTCTTTCCTCTTCTCGTTCTTGTTGCTCTCGGGTACTCTCCGACTCCGGTTAATTGCCGCGACTCCCAAAAGCGCCGCGAGCGACGTGCCGCAGTAGCGAGAGCAAGAGCGCGAGGATGCGACACCGACGACTCCGGTCAGGAGAGGGACGACGACGACGACGACGCCGCTGTGTCTCGGGGCTTGGCCGACCGCGCGACGCTGCCCGCGTGCGCGCCTCCTGCTCCTCGATGATGATCGACGGCGATTTTCGGGACCAGACTTAAGAAGGAAAGGGGGAACGCACGGTCGTCGCCGAGATGTCGCCTCGATAGCGGCGGCCGCCGCGCAGAGACGCACAAGCAGCACGTAGTACTACTACTACTCGAGGCGGTCTAAATTTCCACCGGCGCGTCGCCTGGCCGGCCACAACCTCCCTGCCCACCTTACGGCTGTGTGCGTGCGTGTGCTCGCGTTTGTGTAACACGGGTGGCTCCGGCGTGTCGCTCTCCAGCGCGCATGTTCTCGCCGTGAGGCTGTCGCTGCCGGCGGGGCAATTTTTCCTCCTCCCTTCCTCCTCGGCCTCCCAAAAGGCCTACACCACGACGGCGACTACTGCCATACCTCTCGGCGCTTCCCCTCGATTACAATAAATGAGGCGCTCGCGTGCTCCACCGTTTGCAGCTACTGCCCACGGCTGCTCTCTCGGCCGATGCAGAGCGGGTTTCTACGGGTTTCTCTGCTCTCGGGAGCGCTCTGTTGGAACGTCTGCGGCAGTAGCCAGGCCGACCAGGCGTCGTTCCGCTCCAACGGTTGTGGGGCATGCAGCGTGGACGGCTTCACCGGTGGACGCTCGCGCTCCGGCGCATCAGCGCGGTTGGGCGCGGGTGCTGGCCGCCGGTCAGCATCGACCTTTGTTAGTAGCGGAGACTTGCGGGCGTATATGAGCGGCTACGGTGCGGTTATCTGTTCTTCGCGCATCATTACAGCATGTGGTTAGCACTGGTCAGTGTCACAGCAGGTACCGCGGGGACGGATCGGGCCCGTATGGATGCTGACGTTTTAACTGCAAACGTGCAAAAAGGATTGCCTTTGTGTCGTGACGCTGGGGCTATGTCGACCCGGCCTTCACTTGGTAGCGTGCAGAGACTCGGGGTTGAAGAAGGACTGAATCTTCGAGGTTGGTGAAATATGTACAAGCAGGTTTACTGGCACTTTGAGAAAACTTATTTACATGATTATTTACACGAAAAAGAAGGGTACATCAGCAAAATGGCAAGCGTTAAGAGTTCATAGCGAGAAGCGACTGGATGAGCCGTTTACCCAGGGCTCAGAGCCCTTTTTTCGGGCTCTGCACTGTCCTTAAAACCCCCTATGCCCAGCCCCCTCTCTGAAGATGCTGACCAATCAGTTCCAGGGCACGCCCCTCAGATATCGGCATCCAATCGAACACATCACTGCACTGATGGTCTGAGGCACTGACTGGTCCGGCATTAATTCGTTGGGCGTAATAACTTGTTGGCGGGAAAAGCTTGGGAACGGCGAGGAGAGGAGGTACATTTCTATTCTTCAGCAAAGAAACCACAGGCTGGTTCTGACAAGTGGTTTTACTTCTCAGAAACCCGAGTGCACGTGGCGCCGCATCCGCTCCCAGCATTGTCCGTTTTCGACAATTGCAAATCTTTCCTGCATTCCTGGGAAATCACTTAATGGCTGTATGCGTCATGCTCCTTTCTTGTCCTGCACGTCAGCGGACATGTCACTCTGTCGTCTCCTTTGGAAAGTAGACATTCCTCACTGGACGATAGGGCTTCTCGACTGGAAGGGTGAACAAAAGAAAGAAAGCACTTCCTGCATTTCCCGCAGGGGGACGTTTCTTTGTGTTTTTCCAGACGTTCTCTTGACAAGGTCAATTTGGCATTTGCAGGTTGTCCACAAAGCAAAACAGGCTTACAAAACAGGATTCCTGGAAACAGGCTCACTTAGAGCCATTGGACCATCACCACATATTCACAATACTTTTCCATGCCCACAGGCGAACAATAGAGCGCGCAAATGCGGATGCTTGGTCGTAACATTTGGTTGTCGGGTGCAGGAAAAATGAATTGAAAAACGCTAAATATAAAAAGACAATTAAGTTATAGTAACAAGCACAGAAACCGCGGGCTTTACGAAACAATATAACAAGCAACATTTCACTTTTTTTTTTTTTTTTTTTTTTTTGCCGCTTAATTCATCAGAACCTTACACCACAGTACGAAAGTGAAGCAAAGACGGTCATCCATGTGTTCGTTATAGCCTATCAGTAAATGAAGGTCAACGTAATAGAACGTGCAAAACTAGCGTATAGGAAGCGCGTGCTTTTCTTTTTAATATGCAGGAGGAACTGTACCATTAGTGGCGGCTAAAAGCGTACCGTGGAGGGTCTTGGTCATTGACACCTGTTGGGGGAGATTTAGTTTGTTATTCCTTTTGTTTTACCTTTGCTCTTCTTCCTCATTTATCTTCCCAATTCCCATTTCCCGCGCAGAGTAGCATGCCAGCGATTTCTAAACGCGGGCCAAATTCTCGTTTTTTTTTTTTCATTAAAGGGTTTCTACCGCTCTCTCTTCTCCCTATGTAGGGAAGACCACTTTCGAGTCGACATAATCCTTGCTGAACGGCGTCTTGGTTATTTTATTCTGTTACCTTCACGCGACTCGGTTCAAAATTGAAAATTTCTTTTAAAAATAGAAAAAAAAAAAAAACCTTCATAATACTCCTCATCCTGTTGAACTTTAGAATAGTTGCGAGCAATTTATTGCTAGCCTTCTCACTGTTACTCATTCATTCTTGCATATTAAATACACAAGATTATGGGAGGACTTCAGAGAAACAAAATGCGGAGGATACAAGTCGTAAAACTCGTTTCGTGGTTGCAGCAGAGCAGCTATCAGCGAAAAAAGAAAACGAGCACTCAGGTAGTGCGGCAGCCCCTATATCATCGATGTTCTGCACGAACGCTACACATGCCTGCCTCACTGTATGTCTCCTTACGCAAAGTAGACGACGCGCCGGCTCGGCGCAAGCTTGGCACGCGCGCGTGCTCCCGAGGTCGCCCGGCTGCGGCTGCTGCCCATCCCCGGAAGTGGAGCGCGCGCGCGCCTCGCATCAACCTGAAGCAGCGCGTCCTCGTCACGGGTTAAATCGCCCATCTGCCGTCGGTTTCTCTGGGAGCTGTGGGCTTTGTTTCTGCCGACGGCGCGTCATTCGTGGCGTTCCGCACTACCACGGGGGCGTCGTTCGCCGCTCTTTTCAGGCGTGGAATGATAGAAGTCAGAGCTGCGGCCACGCGTCCTTCAACCCCCCTTTTTCTCTCGGTTTTTTACATCATCACTGCGTAGCCATCAAACAACCATCTGACTGGTGCTGCCCTCTCTCGCCTCTCTCATCGTGTCCGAGGAAGCGACAGCATTAGTGCTACTCGAAAGAGACGAAACCACGCAAAGAGGGCGCGAGGGTGTATGTGCGTGCGTGCGCATGGCCTCTTCCTTTTCCTCCCACGCGCGGCGGAGGCACGCGCCATTCGTTTGCACAGGTCGACGCGCGCATTGCGCGCCGCTTGCGCTTTGGGCGAATCGGGGCGGTGCTTGTTATTCTTCTTGTCAGCGGAAGCGTTCGCGCTGTCGGCGAGCCATGTTCTACCACTGCTGAAGTGGTAATAACCGTGGTGGTTAACGCAGCGAAGCGTTCCGCTTCTCCTACTTTTGATTATGCACAAATTGCCTCCCTCGTTTCCTTTGTTTTTCATAAGCGTGCGTATGCACCGTGCATTTCAATAAAAGCTCTATTATACTTCGCGCTGGGAGTGTCGACGCTTGTGGACTGTCTTATCTACGCAAAGTTGCGCCCAGGTGCATTTTGAGCTATCGACGTAAATCGAATCGAGCTATACTAGGAGCTGGAAACTTTCCTTATCTTTTAACGATTTAGCACCGAGTACCGAATACCTATGCCCAAAGTAATGCAGTTGTGATATAGCAGCCCGCGGCGACGCCTAATGTTTACCAGCTGTACGGCCTTTTGCAGAGACATTTGATTGCGATCAGTTAAGCAAAGTCAAATGAGCTATCACGAATCGGTAACTTTTGCAGCCAATCGAACACGACACGACACGAACATAATGTTCGTGTTGAACGCATCCTTATACTTTCATGACTTGTGTGAAAATGTATCGAGCTGAGGTCGTGATAGATGACTAATAGAATTAATTTGCATGGCTAAAATGGCGACTTGGTTGTATTTTGATAACAAATACGATGGGATGACCAGTGGTGCGACTCAATACCAGGCGACGTCGTGACCATGATGGAAGGAGTACCAAAGGGTTTCTTTTCAATATAATAATAGAAGTCGAAAGCTGCCAGCGCAGCAGCGAATAACGAGTAGAGTATATGCTGAAGTTACCATGATACATACCGCCCCCCTGAGCTCGAGCATCTGTTTATCTAATATACCAACTTTCTTCGAATTCTCTTGATAAATCGTTACACTGCGCGAGTTGTCTTTACACAATATGGTTAAAAAAATAAACGCGAATTGAGCTGGGTTCGCCGATACTGAGCCTTCTTTCCTCCTTTTTTTCTTTTCTCACGCAGGGGATAAGCCCCACATATGCGAGTACTGCCAAAAGAGGTTCGCCTTGGCCTGTAATCTGCGAGCGCATCTGAAAACCCACGAAGGTAAGGAGTATGAGGCTGCCGTCGGGGACCACGCTTGTGTCACGCCCGCGTCACACCGCTGTCACACGTCGGTGGTGAACGGTTGGAATCTCATCTAGAGTGGGCAGATGGAACGTATATACCTGCACGTAGGCTGCTATACTACCCCGGCCGCCTTCGAATCACTCCCTTTTTTAATGCGCACTTCTTAATTCCTCATTAGAGTCTCGTGCGTGACAAGGTACTGCTTTCGTCCTTTTTTGTTTCGGCTCGCGTTCAGCGTACGTGCGCTAACAGCGGATTCTTTATATTATCCGAGTGAGCAGCGCAAGAACAAGAGAAAATGGAACGAGTAAAACTGCGGAAAAAAAGACTGGACGTAAGAAACACAAAGACACAAAAAAGGCGCCTTGTTTGTGTCTGTGTGTTTCTTACGTCCCGTCTTTTTCGTGCTGTTTTACGCGTTCAATTAGTATGAACCAACTAGCCATTCAGAGCATATTACTTCAGAAAATGGAAGAAGGGAGAGAATTGGAAAACAGTTGTTCACTGTTGTGTCCTACACTTTGGCTCCGGCCTCGCTACCTCGGGCGGCTTAAATCACCATCTCAGTTTCCTCGAAAGGTGTAAAAACTGACTCTTAAAGTGCACAACGCTTTCATTTGCATACATATTTAAAGTTGGTGTTACGAATCAAAAGGCTAGAAATGTGAAAGGAAAGTACTTTTGCATTACATGCATTATAACTGCTTAACAGATGAACCGCAAAATAAAGAAGACTCGCTGCTCATTTGTCTCGTCTCGCGCGTAAGCGAGCTCCTAAATGTCGTAAAAAAGACGAACAGTGAAAAATGAACAAAACTTACTTTCGCTTTCTCTCACACAATTAGAGCATTGTTTTGCTAGCGTCTCGCCTTTTCACGTCAGTGAAATACAGCTGAGCCAGGCAAGGAAGCACTGTATACACCCAACAGACATGGGTGCGCCTGAGCTGTATACCACTCGATCGCTTTTCCGGTGCAATCCAGTTTCGATCCTCGGTGCGTGAGGTCAACGCCAAGCATGCACAGGCATGGAAAAAAAAAAGAAAAGAAATCAGCTTCAAAAGGAAGAATAAATATAAAATTGCTCCATAATCCCAGCCGTTTCCGAAGGCGCCCTGTTTTCACGCTTCACCGGCTTCCCCAGGCGCATTGCCGAGGCGCGGGCGAAAGTCATCTTCTTCACTCTATTTAGTTTTCTTGCCCTCAAGCCCGTCTCGGTATCCCAGTGGTCAGTCCAGGCTCGAGACAACGACCCTTCCAAGCGCGGAAAGGTAGTTCACCTGACGCTTCCCCCGGGTTTTACGAGTGCATAGCAAAGGTCGGCCGAAGCGAGAAAAATAAATAAGGATCTATAGTGTACGCAGTCTATCGGAACCGAAAATAAGCAGGACCCACGCCGCCGGTGGCGCCGTCGAGCCAAAAAACGAAAGAGACAACACATGCCGAGAAATGCTTCTGCTCCTTGCCATGCGTTGGCACGCGGTCGCTCCGGAGACCTACCGCTGACATTTACGGCGCCGCGCGGAGAGCTGGGCTTAAATGTGGCCGAGCGCATGCACGGCCTGAAGTTACACGGCCCTCGCTTTTGCTTTCTCTGTGCCGGAGGGTCGTCACGGAACGGAGACGAGAAGGTGTAGTGAGGATGTTCCGGGTGTTAAGAGCGTTTTTATTATGCCGCCTTACTTGGTATTATCGCAGGGGTGCGTTTCATAGCTATAGAGGGCTGACATTCATGGGTCGCCCACATCGTTCCGCGTGGGTAGGTCCTGTGGGCTTTCTCTGCGGCGTCCGACATCGAGTAGTGATGGCATATCCTGCAGTGTGGGCTATACCCTTCTGCCTTCCGGACGCCTAGGTTGAGAGGAGCTAGCCTGTGCTGTTCGTAGGTTTCGAGTCTTCTTCTGAACGCGGAACTCGCGACGATAATAGTTGTTTCTCGGCCCTTGCTGAGTTCTAGAGATAAAGCTTCGTCTGAACGCCTGCCTCAATGACTTAATTTCTGTTGCGCCAATCTACTGGCCATTGTTTAAAAATAAAACGCGTCAGTCAATAGAGTAGCATCCCGAAATTAGTCTTGGTATGCCAATGACCTGGCCACGCCATCATCGAAATACGCCGTCCTCATTATACACTTTCGTTAAGCGCTGTCGTTATTTTCCTGTTGGCATACTACTCTTTACAGTCGCTCATTTCCTGTTGGCCTAATACTCCCAAGAGAGCGAGTCATTCTATTCCCTTCTTAAGGGATTCTTCATTTACTACCACTAGCCTTTTTATCATCGCCTCAAACAAGAACGGCATGTTTCATGGCAAGACATCACGAAACCTAGTCAATGACACAGTTCTCCTAATCGGCTTCGTAGAATCGCGTCGCCCGGGGCAGGACCGACTCGCGAGAATGGACACCCAAATATACAAGTTGTATAGTGTCCGCGGGGTTTGAAAGGGTTCGATGGACCGGAGGGGAAGGTGTCGTGAAAGCGGACAGCAATAAACGGCGTCCAGCAGCACTGCAGCAACCGCATACACAGCGACTCGTTGTCGTCCTTTCCTACATAGCACGTATGCACGCCCCTGTCCCCTCTCCAGCGCGCGTCCCGATGAGCATAGTGTATATACGTGTTTGTATGTATGCGCATATCAACCCCCGGAGCGACAAACACCGTACTCGCACCGCCACTTCTCCAACCGCTCGGTTTCCCGCGCGGTCAGAGGCGCGACAGGGCCGTTCCCACCATCGCGCTCTGCTTGGTGCAGTGCAAAGCGTTAGCGCAGACTCCGTGCCTCCGAGCGACGCGCGGTCAGCATACGCAGCAAAGCGTTCGGCCACGCGACCCGTATCTCGGCTGCTCCCGCCGCCGGTCGGCCTAAATCCAGATGGGCTAAAAGCAAGGGTGGGGCACATCGCCCTGTCGAGCTGCTCGCCTCGCCGTACCAGATTGCCAGTCGATCGGCGTCGCGAGAGCCAACGCCAGTTAGCCTCACTTTGGGGCACATTTCGCCGTTTTTCCTGTCAGTCCGCGAGCGATCGACGCGCTGGCGACCGTTTCGTGTAGCTGGCGCAGCACTTTCTCTTCTCTTCTCTCTCTCTTTTTTTTTTTTTTTTTTTTTTTTTTTGCCCGCGCTTCCATTATTCCCTCAATCTCTCCGTTAATTCCGTTTTCTCCTCAGCTTTCTCTTCTGTCTATCGCGCTCACTTAATGCCGCTAAGAGCTAACAGCGAAGTTGGACGTACATGCGAGTATCTCGTTAAATTAGTTGCGCGATCCGCTTTCCATGAAATGCGCAACATGTGGCGACGGCGCATATAAACGACGATAGGGACAAGGACAACGGGAGATTCCGTTTGGGCGGAGTTCACAACAACGTGTCGAAAAAGATGGTATAGGATAAATGTGGAAGCTGTGCAGACTGTAGGCATATTTCAGCGACGCTGGCAAGATATTTACTATAAATGTGAAAGGGCTCAAGAAAAAAAAAAAAAGACTGTGTCAGAACTTGTCATCCCAGTGCATCCAATTGGCTTTTTCTCCTCACGCTTTACGCGGAAATAAACGAAGGCTTCGATTGCTATCATTATTAACCAGCTCTGCCTCGCTGCCTTTCTACAGTACACCCGCTTCCTCGATTTTGCTGCCCTAATTATAAGGTTTGAAGAGCACAGTGAAGGGGCTGAAAGAAGGAAGCATGAAGCGTTTGTTCCACTAATTTATCGAGGAAGGGTGCCTACCGAGATGTATTTTTCATAAGCGCGACTGAGCGCATTCTTCCTTAATGATCATTGTTTTCATAGCGATTTTTTCACACTTATCACCTAACCGCAAATCACAAGTAATCAGTAGCAATATACGAAAACGAATGTAAATTGCTATACCGGTGAACGTTTGCGGAATATTCGAGGAAAAAAAAAAGAGCTAATGCCGACAAGAGGCGCCAGTTTGTTCGTATCCACGAGAACGATAAAGCCAAACGATTCACGGCTTTTGCGTTTGGCAACGTCTAATATTCTCTGCCGTGCCGCGCGGAATAAAATTTAGATTCCCTTCTACGGGAAAGCTCGTTTTCTCCGGAAGCACGCCATTGCGACTTGGATTCTCTCCAAGGGAACTAATTGCTCCAATGTTCGTTTCTCGATTCCGTCCTTCTTGCGCGAATAAGAAAACAGATAGGATGCAGATAGGTATGCAGAAGGGGGGAGGGGCTTTTCTCAAGGATGTGTAGTTATGGGCACCGAGTGATTTTCATGCGTGGTAGCCAAACCAGCCGACTCTGAGGAGCTGTGACTGCGCAGAATTCATTTGCCTATCAGACAGATTTCGCTATTGATTATAATTGGTAGTTCCGTGTATATCGCGCATATATAACACAGAGACTCAAAGGCCGTCTCAACAAATGGACTTGCTTGCGGGCTGCTATAGGTTTCAGACGTGTCTGGTTTGGCTGTGGGGTTTAACGTCCTAAAACGACTCAGGCTATGAAAGACGCCGTAGTGGAGGGCTCCGGAAATTTCGACCACTTTGGGTTCTTTTAAACGTGCACTGACATCGCACAGCCAACGGGCGCCTTGCTTTTCGCCTTCATCGAAAAACGGCCGCCGCGGCCGGGATTTGATCCCGTATCGTTGGGTGCAGCATGCAGCCGAGCGCCCTATACCACTGCACAACCACGGCGGGACTGCTTCAGACGTCTCGTTCCAAACAAGCTCTAACTGATCAGTCCGTGTTGACCATTTCACTGTGCTTTAATGTTTACTTAGGGTGTCAGCGCACTCAATGTTCCCGGCTGCGCTGCTGATTCCCCCCAGTACATGGTTTCTAAACCCCTTTAGCGCTGGAGAATGGATAGGCATCATGCAGCAGTTAGTGTATTTCAACTTATCCTAAACTCCAAAGCGGCAACCTTGAAGGACGGAAGGCTTGGGCATATCGATAGGCCAGACTTGCTCATTCAAGACAAAGGCCTTTACCGAAAGCAAGAAAGCTGACTACCTACGTTTTTGCGACTCGGAACGCGTGATTCAAGACACGGAGGCGACACATTCATTTGCTGGGCCCCTATATTACGCGCACAGGTGCTTCCTGCATTGAGTTCACGCTATCCAACCGGCTCTTTACTAAAGCACAAGCAGCGGCAGATTCGAGCCAAGAGTCTCACAGCCTCATATGAATGTGTTCTTCACCAGAGAGAATACGGAATATACTGGACTCGCGTGTACATTAAGTGACCATAGCCGCAGTTCCCGCGTTACATCTTTCGCTGACTCGCTCCCAGGCACTGTGGTGGTGATGTCGCTGGCTGGTGTTTGCACATTTATATAGACAACCCTGCTCGCGGCGCGTGGAAACCCAGTCGTATTGAGTGCGTGAGCGGAGCTGTGTGCGCCTCCGTCTATCTCGTTCTTCCATCGCGGCCCAATAGATGCGGCGCTCAATTACTGGCGAGGGAACGGAGGAGACCGCACTTGTGCCCGCTCAAGCGCGAAAAGGAGGAGGGGGGGGGGGGGGGGGGGGGAGGTTGCTGCTGACCATAGCGTATACGCGTCCAAATAGCTGTCACCCTCGCTCTTCCTCTCCATCTTTCCGCGCTGTACGACTGCCGGGCGAGGCAACATCGAGTGTGTAGCGTGAGCGACGCCGAGGTAGTCGGCAGCAGCGTAGCTGTAGTCGTCGCCAGCGTCGCCTTGGGAAAGCGTCGATAAGATCGGGGACCCAACCCACGCGAATGTCTCGAGCACACCGTAGGGACACCCCGAGAGGATTCCCGGGCGAAACGCGTGCTGGCGACAGCGAGCACCTATCGGACGGGCGCGGCGACGCAATATAGCTGAGTGTCCCGAGGAGGAAGCTCGCGAGAGACGAGCGCGGGAGGTGTGCGGTCCGTGTATCACGTCTAATGAAGGCCTTGAATCGGCGATGAGAAGTCGATGATAAAAATGACCAGCGGCCTGGCCGACGACAGGCCTGGAAGATTTTGAGCCTTCGCTCTTCTGCTCTTTTTATATTTTTTTTTTTAGCTCGACGTGTCGTTGCAGCCAATTTGGAATGTCCTCACCAGGGGAATAAGAAGAATCATATATGCGGCCATAAACGCACCGTGTGTCGTTGCAGCTGCCACCGCAGCTGTAAGGCTCGAGGTGAGGCCTCTCTCAAGGGCGTTTTGCGTCATGGTCACATACTTTACTTCTCGGCATTGCGCGAGTTTTTATCTCACTTGGCCACGCCTGTACGCAGCGCGACGACTCATCGAGTGCTGTTAAGGTGACGTCCTTCCTTAGGAGTAGCGCGTCGCAAATTGTCTTCCCAGGAAGCAAGGTTTTTTTTTTTTGTGTGTGAGGAAGCTTGGGGCTTTCTGGTCCCTTGGGACTATCTGCCTGACAAGCGTGCAATTCCACTTTGGCAACTCCGTGACATTACATGCCGCCCCTTCTATTTTTTTTTTGTCTTCTTTTATAGAAACATTCCAAGACAAGAACGTGGGATAACGCAGAGCTCTCGGCGATATGCCGCAAATTTGTGGGTACCTTTATTAGCCCTGTGCAGACAAAAGTCGGACACAGGAAGAAGAGATTCTTGTAACTGCCACTAGGAGCGATACGACACCTGCTTTTCGGATAAACGGGTCAGCGATGTCTGAGGCACATAATGCGCACCATACATGATGTAGTACGTATGAGTTTCAGTGCTAGAAAACCGTCCTTTCTGAGTAGATATGTCAGAATCTGACGCCCGAACCCACCGAACTGAAAATGTTGCACTAGTAATCAGCTTATCAGATAAAAAGAAAAAAAAAATGTACGAGTGGAGTGAAGACGTTAAAGCTCATGCATAGTACATAGGCTTGAATACTCAGAACTGCTCCCTTTTCCTGTTGACATTGCAACAAACAGGCGATACTGAATAAAGAGTGAGGTGTGGACAAGCTCTTTACTGCAAGAAGCAAAAGAAAAGCCACCGATGAATACGACTTCCAGCTTCTCACGCAAGCCAACAGCTTCACGTTAGTAAACGAGGCTGAACGCATTCCTAGCAGGATCTGCTGCTACGAAAATACACTGACTCAGAGCTCCGTGCACGTCACCGGTAATCTCCCAGCCTGCCATGCGCAGTTAGGAGCAAACCGAGGGCCAAGCAAGCTGTCCTCTGCATGGTGTTGGAAGGTCCCCTTAGACCATCATTACGTGTCTAGCTATAGAGCGAACAAACGCTTACACTGAGCCCATTGGTGAAGCTCGCGAGAAGACTCCTGGCAAATGAAGACGTCCAAGGACCGCAATGACAGATTTGTGTGCGCTTCGCGCATCCGTGTTCGGGACGGTTATTACGCGAGAGGCCTTCGCACTTTGCTCCTAGCGGTGAATCGACTGGTATCGTATTCTTCATTTTCTCCTCTCGACGGCCAACAAAGCTATTAGCGGAGTTGTCATCGACGGCGATTCTCACAGCCCTCGTCGCCCGCGCTGCTTGCCTCTAATCACATAATGCGAACCCTATATAGCTGCCCGAGATCGCCGTGCAAGGCGGCAGCGGAGTCGACGAAACACCATGGCAGTGCATGTAATTCAGTCTAGAAGCAGTAGCCTTTCGTGCCCGCGGGTAATTAGGCTCGGGGACTCCGAGCGAAACACTGCAACAAGCAAAGGGTGTGCGCCTCAGGCGCAAGCCCACAATACCTACGAACCGCGTTTGCTGAAGCCTATATAGCTAATATATAGGCTACAATACCGCGACGGCTTACAAGCGCCCCCCTCAGGCATCATATACGCGTATACATGTGCATTCCCTGGCCGCAGAGGCAACTCGGAGCAGTTCCTTCGCTCGCATTAGAGCTTTTTGAGCTCTATACTTCCTCGTGATGTGGGAAGCTTATCTACGAGGGAGGACAGTGGGCGGTTAACGGCGTATGCTCGGTGCGCTGTACGGTGCGCGGTTTTCCTTCTGCTGCTATTATCGCGTTTCATTAGCGCCAAGTGTTAATTGCGAGCGCGACGCGGCGATGTGCCCTCTATTAGGCGCGGCGTCTTCTTTGCACGCCGAGTTGCCGTGCTTTATAGGGTGCCAGTGAAAAACTCAATTACGACTCGATTGGGGGCGCGATAAACGCCTCTATATTCAAGCTTCGCCGTAACGCATTCGCTGTCATAACATAGCTGCATTGGGTATACAGGTATCTATATGGTTTTGATTGCTCGCGTGTACGTCTCGTAGTTGATATGAGTCTTCACTTGTCGTACTTTACGGGACCACGTACCTAAATGGGAGTGACTTTCACAGTGCTCTAGAGGCCAGAAATTACATGTTGGAAAAAATTGACAGGCTTCATCCTGACCATCCCCGAACACGGACGCAAAGCGGGAAGTTTGAATTCAAAGAACTTCAGCACCGGTTTGGTGGCGAACCTGTTGTTGATGCGCACTTATGCATGAAAGAAAAGGAACGCGTAAAGAAGGCAGTCATTTGAGCTGGGTGATTGCTGCCTCGTACAAAATTTGATCAAGCGTATCAGCGAGTGAGGAGACCCCAATACGAAATGTTTGCAACGCGGTAGCCGTAATAAATATTCGCACTGAACCATTCCAATTAAAGTACCGATATGTTATGAAGCAATGGCGAAATTGTTTAAATAGCCATGAGGCAGTTTTGGGCTTCTTGACCAAGATGAACAGCTGCCCATGGTTTGCATGGGGAAGCTCACTGATGACCTTTATAGGGGATATTTTAGAATGTCGACACTGTCTGCTCGCGGCGATGTAGGTCTAATACAGGAGACAGGCCACGAAGATCGTTTCTCGGAAGGTCGTCGCGCACGGCGATGGTCATCACTTATTTAGGCCATGCTGTTGCACCTTTATGCCGGCCTGCATTCCACGACGGCGGATGCATACACGCTGTCCGTAATGACCGCCTCTCGCGTATCCGGTACTGGTCGCAAAACTTCCGCAGAGCACGGCGACCAATTGAGAGTGTGGGGGGGGGGGGGGGGGGGAAGGGCTGTTCTCGTTTCAAGGGTCGAGCTTGTAGAGCGTATACGTGTTGCGTGTCTTGACTCTGCTGTTACTTATATGACCCCGAGGGTACGAGAGGAACAGCTCTGCCCTAAACAAGTAAATCGCCATAATCTCGCTTACATGTTACTGGCTCTCTGCAACATAAAGGCGAAGACTGCTGTGTTGTGAGTATATATAAATATATAATCGGTTCACAGGAAGGGAAATGCGCAGTATCTGTCACACTTCTTTCTGTGGACACCTGCACCGCGCCGTAAGGGAAGGGAGGAAGGTGGAAGTGAAAGTGGAAAGGGAGAAAGAGGAGCCGTAGTGGAGGACTACGAGTTCGACCACCTGGGAACCTTTAACGTGCACTGACATCGCACAGCACTCGGACACCTCTTCGTTTCTGTTACGACCAAGCATCCGCATTTGCGCGCTCTATTGTTCGCCTGTGGGCATGGATAAGTTTTGTGAAAATGTGGTGATGGTCCAATGGCTCTAAGTGAGCCTGTTTCCAGGAATCCTGTTTTGTAAGCATGTTTTGCTTTGTGGACAACCTGCAAATGCCAAATTGGCCCTGTCAAGAGAACGTCTGGAAAAACACAAAGAAACGTCCCCCTGCGGGAAATAGCAGGAAGTGCTTTCTTTTGTTCACCCTTCCAGTCGAGAAGTGCTATCTTCCAGTGATGAATGCCTCCTATCCAAAGGAGACGACAGAGTGACATGTCCGCTGACGTGCAGGACAAGAAAGGAGCATGACTCATACGGCCATTAAGTGATTTCCCGGGAATGCAGGAAAGATTTGCAATTGTCGAAAAGGGACCATGTTGGGAGCCCTATGCGGCGCCACGTGCACTCGGGTTTCTGAGAAGTAAAACCCCTTGTCAGAACCAGCCTGTGGTTTCTTTGCTGAAGAATAGAAATGTACCTCCTCTCCTCGCCGTTCCCAAGCTTTTCCCGCCAACAAGTGATCACGCCCAACGAATGAATGCCGGACCAGTCAGTGCTTCAGACCATCAGTGCAGTGATGTGTTCGATTGGATGCCGATACCTGAGGGGCGTGCCCTGGATTTGGTTGGTCAGCATCTTCAGAGAGGGGCTGGACATAGGGGGGTTTTAAGGACGCTGCAGAGCACGAAATGTCGCTCTGGGCCCTGGGTAAACGGCTCATCCAGTCGCTTCTCGCTATGAACTCTTAACGCTTGTCATTTTGCTGATGTACCCTTCTTCTTCATGTAAATATTCTTGTAAATACGTTTTCTCAAAGTGCCAGTAAACCTGCTTGTACATATTTTACCAACTTCGAAGATTCAGTCCTTCTTCAACCCGGAGTCTCTGCACGCTACCAAGTGAAGGCCGGGTCGACGTAGCCCCAGCGTCACGACAACTGGTGGCAGCGGTGGGATCTGAATCTGCAAGCACAACGACTGGTGGCAGCGGTGGGATCTGGATCTACAAGCCCCAACACTGGTGACCAGCGTTGGGATCTGAATCTACAAGCCACAACATCTGGTGATTGGAGGTGGATCTGAAGCTACAAGCCACAACACCTTGTGATCGGAGGTGGCATCTCAAGCAACAAGCAGGAGCAACAATCGGCCAAGAGGGCAGCTCGGAACATCGATCGCATGTGTGGGTGAGTGCTTGGCTTTTCTTCTGATGTGGACCAGGTTCTAGAACAGGGTTAGATTTTAGAACTGGTAAAGAGAGTGTGGAAACGCCTTTAGGTTGGTAGTTTGCACTGTTGTTTTGGAAGTAGCCGGCACTCGGAGCGATCATGGACCTACAAAAGCTGCAGAAACCGGACCTGTTGCTATTGTGTGAGGAATTGGGAATTGATACAAGTGGTTTGGCACGAAAACCCTTGATTATAAAGGCAATCACTGATCTGGGAACCGATGATGAGGAGCTCAGTGAAGCATGGAACCTCGTCGGTCAAAAAAAGGAACAGCTCAGACAGCAGAAAGAGTGGGAAAAAGAGGAAAAGAAGCGTGAAAGAGAAGCAAAAAAGCTGGACCAAGAAATTGAGCTCCGGAAATTAGACTTAGAGTTGAGCAAGAGGTCGGGCAATGGTCCCCAGCTAGCGGTGCCTCTTCTCAACAAGGAGGCAGATTTCAAGATGTCAAAGTACATGCAGCCATATGTGATATCAGGGGATATCGGTCTGTATCTGGCTAACTTTGAGCGAACCTGCGAAAAACTGTCCTTCCAGAGAGACACTTGGTCTCAGAGATTATTGACGGTTCTGCCCTGCGAGGCAGCGGAGGTTGTCGCGCGGCTAAGCAAGGAGGACGCGGACAACTACGAGAAGGTCAAAGCTTGCCTTCTGAGAAAGTATAGGCTTAGCGCCGAGGCGTTCAGACAACGTTTTCGGAACGCTACTAAGTCCAGAGACGAGAGTTACCCTGAATTCCTATACAATTTAAGAGTTAATTTGGGCGAGTGGCTAAAGAGCACTGATTCCTACAGTGATAGGGACGCTGTAGTCGAGCGAATTCTTTTGGAGCAGTTTTATAGCTGCCTCCCAGAAAAAGAAAGAAATTGGTTACAGGACCGAGGCGACATTAAGTCGGCAACTGAAGCTGCCGAAGTCATTGAGGAGTACGCTTCGCGCCGACAATTCAGCAACCCAGCAGTGGATAGGCTCCGCAATCCCAAGTTGAGTGTAAATAACCGTCAGAAAAGGCACTTTGCTAGATTTGCAAACGAAGAAAGGAAGGCTTCTTCAGGCAAACGCCCTAGAAAGGACGGCAGTGAGAAAAGTGGGGAAGTGACCAACGCGCAGAACACAAAGATCAAGCTTGGGGCTAGGAAGCCGCTCACATGCTTTAGGTGTAATGAGCAGGGTCACATTGCCGTCAACTGCCGGAAAGAAAAGTTTGTTTTCTCGTATGTCAGTGACTGCGATGAAAATATGCAGCTTTTGGAACCTTACATGCATGACCTAGTAGTCAACGGGAAGCCTTGCAAGGTACTGCGCGATTCGGCCGCAACGATGGATGTTGTCCATCCGGTGTATGTGTCGCCTTCCGACTATACAGGACAGTGTGCGTGGATCCGCCAGGTAGTGGAGGAACAGAGTGTGTGCTTGCCAATCGCGAACGTGGTCATCGAGGGCCCTTTCGGCAAGTTGACAACCGAGGCTGCCGTTTCAGGAAAGCTTCCTAAGTGCTATCCGTATTTGTTCTCCAACAAATCGGATATGCTACTGCGAAAGAGGGGCATCCTTTTCGGAGACAGAGTTGTGCCAGCCTTAACACGTTCAAAGGCGCGAGAACTAGCTACACTGCTAATTCCAGAAAAATCCACCGTGGAGGAAACGACAGCTAAAACAGTGGTCGATGCGGAAGACAGTGGGTCAGAAAACTTTGAGAGCAAGGCATCTCAAATAAGTCAACTTGAAAGTGAGCTTGATGAGACACGGAATGAGGACGTCCTTGGGAGTAACCTCTTGCCGCCAGTGTCTAGTAATCTCACGAGACTTTTAAGTGGAACCCGAGAGGACTTAGCTATGGAGCAAGCCAATGATCCTAAGATACAGGAGCTTCTCAAAAAGACGGAGCAGATAGGAGAACTAAAGAAATCTCAGCTGTCCGATCTGGGCGAGCTAATAACAGAGTTTGAGGCCTGCTTCGTGGACAGGCCAGGCAGGACTGATTTGACTGAGCACGATATTGAGCTGACTTCAGACGTGCCAGTGCGATCAAGGTGCTACCGATTTTCTCCAAGGCAAAGAGAAATTCTGGATAGGGAAGTAACTCGCATGCTGGAATTAGGAGTAATGAAACCCTCGGAAAGCGATTATGCTTCGCCTATGATCTTAGTAGAAGCTCCAGGTAAAGACCCTAGGCCTGTGGTAGACTACCGAAAGCTAAATTCTCTCACCAGGGATCAAGTGTATCCTATTCCGAATATTGAGGAGAGAGTAGAACAGGTCAGTAGAGCGGCATATGTGACTACGCTGGACCTTACTCGAGGATACTGGCAAGTACCGCTCACTGAACGCGCCAGCAGATACGCGGCTTTCGTCACTCCGACGGGCAGCTATCAGCCAACAATGATGAGTTTCGGGCTCAAAAATGCTCCATTTTGTTTTTCCCGACTCATGGATAGGGTTTTAAAGGGGTGTGAAACATTCGCGGTGCCTTATTTAGACGACATTGCGGTTTTTTCCGACTCATGGGCGAACCATATGGTACATCTAAGAGCTGTACTGAGCCTTTTGCGTCAAGCTGGACTAACCGTAAAGGCCGAGAAATGTTGCCCGGCAAGGGCGACCGTGGACTACTTGGGTCACAATGTAGGTCAAGGTTTCAGGAAACCCAGCGAGATTAAGATTTCTGCGGTAGCAGACTACCCGCGGCCGAGCACGAAGACGGAAATTCGAGCATTCCTGGGTCTGACTGGGTACTACAATCACTACATCCCTAACTATTCAGCTTTGGCTAGCCCTCTGACCGACGCTCTCCGCAAGACAGAACCGACAAATGTAGTCTGGGACGAACAAAAGGAAGCCTCCTTCGTAAACCTGAAGGCTGTGCTGATTAACCGTCCGGTATTGCGAGCTCCAGACTATGGCCGAGAATTCACGGTCCAGTGTGATGCCAGTGATCGAGGGTTAGGTGCTGTTCTCTGCCAGAGAGATGACGACGGTAATGAGCACCCCGTGCTCTACTTGAGCAGAAAACTGAGTATTAGAGAGAGGGCTTATTGCGCGTCAGAGAAAGAATGCGCTTGCATTGTATGGGCCATTCAAAAATTGCAGTGCTATCTTGGAGGGGCCAAATTCACCGTAGAGACGGACCATTGTCCCCTGGCTTGGCTGCAAACTGCGACATCGAAGAACAGTCGCCTTCTTAGGTGGAGCTTGATTTTACAGCAGTACAATTTTGAAATAAGATACAAAAAGGGGAAGTTAAATGGGAATGCGGACGCGCTTAGCCGATCTTTCTAAGCGGTCCGAGATGTTCCTCACCATGTATCCAAATTGATAATCAGGTTTTTTTTTTTTTTTTTTCGTGCGCTTGTATATGTGTGGCTATGTAAAGCAGCACGTTTGGTTTTCTAGGAATACGTGGGTCCTGAACGTCTTGAGAGTGGGCTTTTCTCGAACAACAATGGCAGTTTTCTTTAACCTGGTCTCTTCAGACGGGAGCCGAGTGCTTGTTTAGACATGTGGTTGAGTTTCAGACAGCTCGAGCAATTTGGCCTACAACAATCAAGACAACGCGACAAGCAACAGCGAGCTTCAAGCGTTCACGTGCAGGCCATTAAGTCGTCTCTTCATGCAGCAGCTGCGGCTGCTGCCCTCCGAGTCTCTTCTGGCGGGGGAGGAGGCTGTTACGACCAAGCATCCGCATTTGCGCGCTCTATTGTTCGCCTGTGGGCATGGATAAGTTTTGTGAAAATGTGGTGATGGTCCAATGGCTCTAAGTGAGCCTGTTTCCAGGAATCCTGTTTTGTAAGCATGTTTTGCTTTGTGGACAACCTGCAAATGCCAAATTGGCCCTGTCAAGAGAACGTCTGGAAAAACACAAAGAA
Source organism: Amblyomma maculatum (assembly GCF_055883805.1). Taxonomy (NCBI): domain Eukaryota; kingdom Metazoa; phylum Arthropoda; class Arachnida; order Ixodida; family Ixodidae; genus Amblyomma; species Amblyomma maculatum. The sequence continues at coordinate 91,447,743 of NC_139349.1, read as the reverse complement.
ACGTCCCCCTGCGTGAAATAGCAGGAAGTGCTTTCTTTTGTTCACCCTTCCAGTCGAGAAGTGCTATCTTCCAGTGATGAATGCCTCCTATCCAAAGGAGACGACAGAGTGACATGTCCGCTGACGTGCAGGACAAGAAAGGAGCATGACTCATACGGCCATTAAGTGATTTCCCGGGAATGCAGGAAAGATTTGCAATTGTCGAAAAGGGACCATGTTGGGAGCCCTATGCGGCGCCACGTGCACTCGGGTTTCTGAGAAGTAAAACCCCTTGTCAGAACCAGCCTGTGGTTTCTTTGCTGAAGAATAGAAATGTACCTCCTCTCCTCGCCGTTCCCAAGCTTTTCCCGCCAACAAGTGATCACGCCCAACGAATGAATGCCGGACCAGTCAGTGCTTCAGACCATCAGTGCAGTGATGTGTTCGATTGGATGCCGATACCTGAGGGGCGTGCCCTGGATTTGGTTGGTCAGCATCTTCAGAGAGGGGCTGGACATAGGGGGGTTTTAAGGACGCTGCAGAGCACGAAATGTCGCTCTGGGCCCTGGGTAAACGGCTCATCCAGTCGCTTCTCGCTATGAACTCTTAACGCTTGTCATTTTGCTGATGTACCCTTCTTCTTCATGTAAATATTCTTGTAAATACGTTTTCTCAAAGTGCCAGTAAACCTGCTTGTACATATTTTACCAACTTCGAAGATTCAGTCCTTCTTCAACCCGGAGTCTCTGCACGCTACCAAGTGAAGGCCGGGTCGACGTAGCCCCAGCGTCACGACAGTTTCACCTATGCAATTTCATGGACAGTGTGTATATCTGTAGAATGAAGACTATATTAAAGATTAACAAGGAAAAGGAGACAAAGGAGCATATATTACACAACCAGAATAGCTAACAAGTCCAGTAGCCCCAACCAGATGTCCTTGGCGTGCCTGATTGTTTACGTCTAGATGCGAGAGTAATATGTACGCAACTTTTGTTTGCGTCAAACCAAGTTACAATCAGCAACAACCGAAACAACAGAAGCCCGGAGGCTCCTATCGCTTGAGTCGCCTCGTGAAGCTGTGTGGGGCAACATAATTGCTTTTCCTTATTTGCGTCACCCCAAACCTGAAGCTCGGTGCTTAGATTCGTATGTAGTTAAAAAAAGAAAAAAAGTGCATTTGGTACACTTATTTCTTCGTTATTACTCGCGCGGTAGTAATTGCTTGCTTTCTGTCGTTTCCGATAGGTCGCAATTTGCTTATGCAACATGGCTATCGATTTGGTGGTGCACGAAGATTGTACTCTACCCGCTGCATCACAAGTTTATCCCATGAAGAGCTCATTAAGTGCGTCGCAATCGGTATAAACAGAGGCCATGGAACGGAAGTGACGTCTGCAGTTCCTTTAGTATTCAATGTATGAAGTGACAAGTATGCGCAACAGACCCTATATATATTTAGAATCGATGCGATACGTTGCCCTATTCGTTTTATTTTTATTTTATTTATTCTTTTCGCGTGCCGGTTCTTCTTTTGCCAAGATCTTCAACCTAGTGTGCACAATGACTCAGCGATTATGGTGTTCAGCTCTTGAACATCAGATCGTGTTATGATGCTGACCGCGGCGGGCATATTCTGGTCGAATAAAATACGCAAACGACTGCCTTGTGCTATGCAGTGTAATTGCATGTTGACGGCAGTTGATCCAGATCAATGAAATTAATCCGCGGCCCTCCGTAACGGTAGCTCTTCATACTCCGTTCTCCCTCTTTTCACGGTGTCCTTTCGTCTCTACGTGGTTCGTGTTCTTACTGCGAGAGAGACTGTTTCTTCATGTTTAATTTCCTCGTAAATAGTCATATTTTATTTTCATCTAGCCATGCCGCAGGCCGACGGTTTGGTCTGGCGGGAGAGGCATTCCATCAAAAATATTAAAGATTACAAAATTATTCTAAAACCAAAAAAGGCAAATTCAAGAACTCAGTGCACCTCAAAGCGCATTTGTTCTTTTATGAAGTCTTTTGACTGAAAAATATTTCCTGGCTAGGAGTTCCTTCCATTCCTTTACTGCTTTGGAAAAAAAAAAAAATCTCGTTCTTATAAGGGTTTGCATTTGCAATAATTGGAGCTAGTGTGTGCTGTGTAGTGCGCCTTGTTCTAGCTTGCAGAAGGAAATTCGGAATGTTTAGTCGAAGTTTGCCGTACAGAAATTTATGAAATAATAATAATAATAATAATAATAATAATAATAATAATAATAATAATAATAATAATAATAATAATAATAATAATAATAATAATAATTTGTTCACAGGAACGGAAAGGCGCAGTATCTGTCACACTTGTTCTGTGGACACCTGAACCGCGCCGTAAGGGAATCATCTTAAAGCAGCGCGAAAAAACAAGACTAAAAGGAACAGGAGACGACTGTGTCGTCTCCTGTGAAAAGTCTTGTGTTTTCGCGCTGCTTTAGGATGAATCCAATCCAACTCGGTCAGTTTTCTATACCCGTAAGGGAAGGGGCGAAGGTGGTAGTGAAAGCGGAAAGAGAGAAAGGGTGTCGTAGCGGAGGGCTCTGGAGTAATTTCTACCACCTGGGGATCTTGCATTGACATCGCACAGCACACCCCCGCCGGGGTGGTGCAGTGGTAAGACGCCCGACTGCTGTGCCGGAGTTCCCGGGTTCGAACCCGACCGCGGCGGCTGCGTTTCGATGGAGGCGAAACGAAGTGGCGTCCGTGTGCTGTGCGATGTCAGCGCACGTTAAAGATCCCCAGGTGGTCGAAATTACTCCGTAGCCCTCCACTACGGCTCCTCGTTCTCTCTTTCCACTTTCATTCCCACCTTCCTCCCTTCCCTTACGGCGCGGTTCGGGTGTCCACAGAGCAAGTGTGACAGTTACTGCGCCTTTCCCTTCCTGTGAACCAATTTATTATTATTATTGCACAGCACACGGACGCCACTTCATCTCGCTTTCATCGAAATGCAGCCGCCAGCGATCGGGATCGAACCCGAGTGCTCCTGAGCAGTATAGTCGGGCGTTTTACCACTGTACCACCGCAACGGGGCATGAAGTAGTACAAGTCCACTTATTTTCCTCAATGATGATTTTTTCATTCGTATTTGTCACTCTCCCAGCTATCACACCTCAATGCTTGCGAATTTTCGTTTTGCCTACACTTCGCCCTTTCGATGGAATACGTAGCTTCACCATCGCTACTCCTACGTCATTTTTCAGCAATGCAATATTTTAGACTTCAAATTCATTACCGCGTTTTTTCTTGTTTTGAAATGCCACTGGTCGCCTTACATCTCCTTAACGAGGAACGCCATATAAATAGCGACCAATTTCGAAACTACCGCCAAATGAAACGGTCATTGTCCCCATCGGAGCCGGCTCGGCACACGACGACGGCCCGAGACTGTAACCTCACCCGCTTCCACTTTTCAGCAGCTGTAAAAAAGCAGGACAGGATGTTCCTCTCGCGGGCGACGAGGATTGATAAGAGGCGCGCAAAAGAAGGGAAGCAGTTTGCTGAGGCTAGTTTCCACGGTCCGTGCGAGGAGCCGTGCATAGATAGGCTCGAAAGTAGGCCATAAATACGGCCTCCGCAGAGCGCGTGCGGCGTCGGTCACTTCACGCACCAGGAGCTGCCGTCATCCCGCGGGCGACCGTGTCCACGCGGACACGCCCATCTTGGGTTGCCGCTCGCCGCCATCTCTTGCGGGCTTTGGCCTCTCGCTTCCAGGAGAGGAGCAGTCACTTTATGCGCGGTCCCTAAGCTTAAGGAGGCTACGTCGCACTAAGGCCGCCACCCGTGGAGAGGAGAAAGAGAGAGAGATAGATGCCAGTGATCGATCAGATTTCGTAAGAAAGACTCTATCAGAGCTACTGCTTGCTGTTCACCTTCCAATATCAGCGTTCTCGCTCCGTGGCTCACCGATTCCCCGCATGTATGTAGTATACCTACCGGCGCCTTCTTAATGCCGGACTCCCGCAGCGGTTCACGAAAATCACTCTTGCGGCACGCTAGAAATGTGCGTACTCGAGTCCGCACCCGGCCGCACGATTGCTTTGCCGTCACACCGCATTCAGCATGCGTGGAGCTGCGCTCTCGGGTTGTTGCGGAGCTGTGCTGGGTCCTTCCCGAAAGGTAACTATAGCTAGTTATATGTGCAGCTAGCTGGACTGGAGCCGTTTCTGTCTGCGTGGGAAACAGGCACCGATGATCCTTCACAGCCAAGTCTCGCCTGGTGTGCGAGGTAATCGTTTTCCGCCTGAGCGCGGCGTTTTCGGGACACGCCTTCCGCCCCATCTTCGTCTCTGTCCACGACCTTCCGCGAGGGCTTTGTTTCAAACCGACAGCTCTTGGAAATAACCAGTTAACGCGTTTCGGCCGTCTCCTGTTCTGCCTGTTTGTGAAGAGGAGTAGCGATTCAGCCTTCATAAAGGAGCGCTCCTTCGAGGATCTATATATTTTAAGAGTGGCGAAGTTTTGTTCTGGAGCAGCGCCTTCAGTATATGAGGCCATGAAAAGGTTCGAATTAATGTTCTGCTGCCGGCTTAATTTGAATACGTGCATGCTTCTTCCCGTCTTGGGAGAAAGGTGCTGGGACGAGGGCACGCTTTTTCCCAGATTCCTACAAAATATTGCGAGATATTCAAGGTTGCGAATGTTGCAACCTCAGGAAACTGTGCGTGCATAAAAACGAACTATTCCATATTGCAACACAAGTGGCACAAGAAGCAGGCAGATGGAATGAGTGTGTTTGGGAAACCGAATTCGACCAGTTTAAAGAATGGGCACCAGACCCTTAATTGGCCCCGGAATACAACAATATCTACTAAATATGTAAATGTGAATGAGCAAGCAGTATTGGCCTTGAATATACTGAAGCGGCGGATCAAGAGGGGCCTTGGCCGTAAAGATGCAGGTTTGAGCACGAGTCACAAAAAACACCGACCGCTCACAGGCTTGGCTTTGTAAGAGAAACGACGAAACGCAACGCGGCTCACACCCGTCCCATCCAATTCATAGCGTGCTCTCACAAAGGGACGACTACAGAGCAAGCTACACAGCGCACGAAATCACCCCTCGGAGGAGCACAAAACAGAGACGTGGAAAAAGAAACAAATCTGCCCCCCTGGGCAGGAAACACAGGAAAGCACTTTTGCTTGCCGCTCGGCTAATTGCCGCGAGGAACGATCTACAACCCGTTCGGTTCGGCCGCCGTTTGTTTCCTGCTCATGCATACGCACGAAGTGCCCGTGGCGGCGTGCGAGTTCAAGACTCCTTTCGCGGGTCTTTCCCGCGTCGGGCCTGCGAAAACAGCCCTTTTAGTTACTGCCCGACGAAGAAGGCGGTGAGCGACTGAGAGCTCGTTTGTGCAGTGCCACCAAAACCGCACCGCCAGCGTCGGCATGTGTCTTGACGGAACGAGACTTCGATTCCGCGGCTAGACAAGTGCTTGCTTCTTCCAGTATGCGGTGTCTTAGTGGCCACTTTTTCTTCGTCTGTCTCGCGACTGAATCTGCCGCACTGGTAAGACACCGTCATTTCCGAACCGAAGCGAGTGATTTGTATTCCTCGTGGAGGTGCGCCTCTCACCAACCCTGTCGGTACGGTGGTATACACCTCTCTGTCTATACGCGTTTATATAGTATACGCGTCCCGCTGTCGAGTACGGAGACACACACACGCGCTTTGTGAACTGCGGTCGCGCCGGCTTTGAAAGCGATAACAAGGGGTGCGGACGAAGAAATAGAAAGAAGGGGGAGGAGGGAGCTTGCACTTACTCCTCGGTGACCGCTGCTGCTGGCATCGGTTCTCGTATAGCGAAATTTGCATTTGTGCCGCTCGCCTCTTTGTCTTCTGGTTTTTCCGGCCCGACTGCATGCGAGACTTGTCGGCGCGTCGTCCCACTCGCCGCAATCGAGTAGCTGCTGGCCGGCAGCGAGCTCTTACGACACGCGGAACCCGAGCGGCCATCAAAGCCCTAACGGTAGACAAACGCCATTCGTTATTGCAAGGCGGTGGCCGACTCGGCTGTCTTCGTTCGCCGCAGCCCGGATCGAACGTCGGGATCCCCAGATATGCTGCGTTGGTTGAAGATATTGCTGCCTTGTATTTCATACATTTGTTGTTGATGTTGTCGCTCTTGGTAGCCCCGCCGTGTTCACTATGGAGGCTTGACGCTGATATCAATGATATGAAGAGAAATGAACACTTCGAGGCGCAACTGGTTCGTCTTGGTATGATTGTACTAATGGATCGGCGCTGAACAGTCTCCCGGAAGGACATAACGTCTCGGATTTTAGAACCACGGGGCAGCAGTCAGATTAGAGAGCAGAAATTAACTCCGCGGCCCCTGAACAGTGACTTCATCGTCAAAGATTAGGATGAATCTGGAATCAGGCAGCAATTTATAATTCTCCCTAACTCATTTCTCGATATCTTCTGGAGCCCCCACCCTAGCCCATCCGGCTATTTATTGCGGGTCCCCTGATCTGTGGTCTGACCCCTCCGTTCGGTGTAATATTTCACCAAGGTCAGTGAATTCTCAATCTGTCAGCTTGGTAAAGCCGAGCTATTTGCAAGCCACCGCCGTGCAGCTCATGGTCGCCTACTCCGCCACGTACCCAGCGATATGCACTGAAGCACGGAATGTATAGTTTATCTCTGATCTGGATTGATTACTAATTCGCAAACTATGCATACGCTGACAAGTGATGTATAGTAGTTTGCTTTGATTAGAAAGTGCAAGTAGACGAGAAGACCTTCTCCCGAATGGTGTATGGTTATATGCCACATGTGATATGTAAACCAGTAAGCCCAGCTCCCGCATATCACTTTTAAGTGCTTGCTAGCAGCAAGTTATTGTAATATAATGTTATGAATATATTAATCCGAACTGTCTAACCTGGCGATGAGTTGATTAATTTCGCTTTGAATGTTTGTTCTGCTCTCTACACTGAAGAGCTATATGACTGCCACGAAAAGTCATCTGCATTCGGTTTTGAAAATAAACAGTGAACAACTGCAAGCACCTGCGTAGTACATAAATTTGCACAGAAACGTTTGGTAGATTTCATATCAGGAATCTTTAGATGTAGCTTTCAAAGATGCATGCTCGACCGCTTTGCTCGCGAGAACGAACATGTTTCAGCGCCGTAAAATTTTGTGGGCGCCTGGTGCGCGCCGAATATTTCTTCCTCATATTATTTCCGTGCGGCCGCCGGTCGTTGATTGTGCAGGAACAGATACACTGTTTAAACCAAGCGCGATGGAGAGCTCGATCTGCACAGAGTCCGTTTGCCGCCTCCATACCTCGCCACGATCGTATACGTCGCTTCTGCACGTACCTTACGAGGTTCTACATTGCTCTTATCTTCTAAATTTACGATTAACGGCTCATTCGGACGTTTAAAGCTCGCCTCATCCGCTATCTCTGCCCATCCTCCTCCTCTTCCTCCAAGATAGAGTCATCTCCGAGCTGAGAAGAGGAAGAAGAAGAATCGATACACACAGACCCGCGTTCACCATTTCACGCTTGTCTCCAGATCGGATCTCCCGAGAATTCATGCACGTTTCGTTGGCGCGAGTGCGCGACTGCAGATCGCCGCACTCTGCGGCGTGTAGTACTGCACGTACACCTTACTAAGCGATAAGGCACGCAGAACGGCCGGCGGGCCGCGCAAGGCGGGCGCGCGCGAGGATTACAAATTGAGAGGGCGTGCGTGTACTAAAGCTCGTCGAGAGAGAGCGCGCACGACACACGCGACTAACGCGACTGACGATGCAGAGAAGGGGGGGGGGGGGGGGGGGATCGCGCACGTCGTGAACCACGCCGCAAGCGGGACACAAAAGGGCGCACTGCCAACGACAGTGCGTACGGGCACGCGTGCCGACACCGGTGGTACTCGAGCCTTGAACGATGCAGCGGCGGAGTCGGCAGGGCGGCTGAATGCCTCTCATTCTGTTCTTATTGCATCTTTTTCGCGTTTCCTCCGATTCTCCCTGCATCCCGAAGTCTCGCCATCTCTTGTTCGCATTTGTCTTTTTCTTTTTAGTTTCGCGTCTTTCTGGTCTCCCGCCGAGCCGTTTTCTGGTCTTGCCTCGCCATTTGGACGCGGGTGTAACCGCAGCCGCTAGAGAAACGTGCCGTACCGTGGTCGGGCGAGCGAGAGCGCACGCGCCCGACTCGGCAGTTCGCGACACTCCCTAGCACGCCCTGTCAAGAAAGCGCGCGTGCTCTGGAGGCTCATGGAAAACGCGAACCGCGCGCGCGCCCCGTTGGGCTGCACTCGCGCAGGCTCATTTCTTCGCTTCGTGTGTGTAAGCCGGCGCGCGGTGCCGCGCCTTGTTATTTTTCTTCGCCATGTTGTGCACCACACTGCGTACGTTATTCCCTGCTGTCGCTACTTCCCTGGTAGCGAGCCTTTGTTTCGAGCTTTTCGTTCTTTTGATTCCTTACGGATGACTCGGCGCTCATCTTTTTGCCTAGAGTGCCTCCCTCGTCCTCACTGGATGAGGCTGAACTCATCAGGGGTCGTGCAATGCTCCTCCGCGACAGACGAGTCGCAAGCGGCGCGTTTGTTCGCTTTCAACAACGCCCCGTGATACAACGAAGAAACGACGCGGAGAGGTCACCACCGTGAGCTGCACCTAGGCAGATTTATATGCTAAGACTGCATAGCTCATGTTCTCTTTGTCACCCACTCGGGTCACCTTTTGTTCTTAGGTCGTCATTTAGCTCCCCTTGTCCTACAATGTACAACGTATGACTGGTAATCCGATGAGACAACCACGACGTGCATTGTGTGACAGTGTGCTGCGTCGTGTGCTGAGTTTGCCAGATAACAATTGAAATGTAGTGCTGTGAACACTATGCACTCATTTGCAAAATTAATTTAAGACGTGCACTTTCTTCGTGCAGAGAAAATGAGGGTAGAGAAGAGGAGAAGAAAGTACTCATGCGACGACACAGATGGAAATTTGGTGTAACTTAAGTGGTGCAGGCCAGGGAGACGGCAATAAGCCGAGCAGACTTGCCACGCTGCCTTTAGGCTGCACCCACCTCAAGCACAACGAGATGGCGGTCACTTTGATGTCGATGAATACATCGGGTATGCCATGTGATAGGCCAAATATGCGAGGACGTATGCAAAAGAGGGCATAGCTTCGATCTATACCTGTGTGTATTTGCATATAAACCTTTTTGCAACCGCCATACACCTTCTTAACTGCAGTTAACTCGGATGGCACAATGTTTTCCGGCGCCTTCGTTTTCATTCGCCTCACGCGGCTAGTTCGTGCACCTGCTCTAACAATACTTTCTCTCATGCATCTCCCGCGTTCACATGCTTCCCTTTTTTCTCTCCCTCTCTCTCGCTCTGCGCTATCCTCGGCGAAGGCATGGCGGTTTGTTCGGAGACTCCGCTCCGCGAAGAGAGGTCCGGGGGCGGTCGATTGCACACGCGCAAAATGCGTGGGTGTTGGTCGTCGTCCGTCGCTGATGCGGCATCGCATCTTAGGGCGATTCCTTCTCTGCGCTCTTTGAGTCGTTACTCTTGTTCAAGGCATCTCTGCGCGCTAAGGGAGTTGGAGGAGGGGGAGTTGCGCGTGGCTGCGGCGTGCTTAATGGTTGGCTTCTGCGCTGTAACGCACGAGCGTACGCCCAAGCCGTCGTCGCATTCTAGTCCTTATGGTGTATGCCCGGCTTTCTATTTTCTTGTTGTGACTAAGCGGGAATCGTGTGTATGTACACACAACGCTGTGTGAACCTACCGCAAAGAAAAAAAATAAATACGCGATTTCGAAACAGCGCAAACGCCCCTCCGTTCTTGTAAAAGAGGGCGAGCTCGTCTTGATACATGCAGAAACGCTCTGCGTGCCTTTGCTTTCGCCTCGTGGGGTGTGCTCCGTATGCCTTAGCGAGGTCTTCGTTCTCGCGTTATTTCTGTTGTCTTGTTATACGTGCCGAGAACTATATATAACCTCAGGCGACTGCGGTCGGTCAAATGTTGAGAGGTATGAGAGAATCGCGTCTCTCAAAGATATAATGAAAATTTAATACTTCCCAGTTAAGTAACAGATTCAAAAGGTGGAACTCATAGTTTGAGAGGACTTCGTATAGGCTGGACTACACTTTTTAGCGTGAGCACATTTCGTTCGTTTCATTGGCCTGCCTGTATTGCATGGAACAGATTTAGGAATAGATAGTGCGATATTAATCTGTGCTCTTTTTAACGCTGAAAAATGACTGCGGAAGGCGCAGAGGAAATTGCGCCGTGTGAAGCAGTAAGAACGGAATGCGCGCGGCTGGAGTCAAAAATATATAGCATATTATCCCAGCAAGGGTTGTAGTTTAATGACTAGGTATCACACAAAGGAGATTTCTGATACGCCGCTGTGTTAACGGGTATGAATGGACCCCGCGAGCGATAACTCAGAAGATTCGTCTAACTCCTGACTGCTACTAACACGCAGGAAGAATGAAGCGCGAACTGCGACTGACTACTACTACGGAACAGTGAGAAATAAAACGCGCACGGCACTACAGCTTTATCGCATCAGAGGGTGGCAATTAATTTTCATAATACGGTTTAATTATCATATTCGTGCACGCGGTACCTCGCTTCACGAGTGGCACAGTTAACTCCGTTTTACTGAGCACCGCCGGTAATGGCGTGGTTGCAAGATGGCCAGTTAGGAGCCATTAGACGACGCATACTGGTTCATGTGGGAAACGAATGCGCGCAGGGGAAGCTATCCAAGCGGTTACCTTGACCGATGGTTACTTTAGTTACGGCTGCCTCTCGTGGGCTGCAGACTTCTTGATGCTATCGCCACCGGCTTGGTTCAAAGTCATTCATTGTCTGCGGCGCGTCCGCAGGCGCCGGCGGCTTTGTTCGGCCATTTAAGAAAAGTTTTGCTCTGCTATTTTTCTTTTTGTGCGAGGTTAACTGCGTTTGGCGCTGAACGCGCACTCAGCATAAAAACAACAAAGCTGTCAAGTGACCTAGCAGGCTGACGATAAAAATCAAGCTGAACTCATAAGAAGCTCTTCACGTGTTCGTACTGTGACCCGAAAAAGAGCAACATATACTTACTTCTTTTGTGTCACAAATTTTCGGTTTTATGGCAGTACTGAGGTATATATATCTTGATCGTTTCTTTGTATCCACATAATATTTGCCGCTAAAGAACTCCAGGCGGTCGAAGCCCGTCGAGAGACCATCAGTATACGGCATACCTCAAACTGCTCAGCGGAGCTTTAGCGCACAGATGTCATTAACAATAGCCTAACCAATAACTGCATCTTTTTGTCGCATCTGCATCACTTTACGCATCAATAGCTTCCTCATTCCTATAACGCTGAGAAAAGGATCGAGGGCCGAATATTTATTTCTTGTGTATAGGCGCGTTTACTTGTACATTCTACTATCCAAACAAAAGGATTATCTGGATAGATTTTAGAAGAGTGTTTACTACATGCTCGCAAAAAAAAAAAGCCAAAACAAAATATGAGCTGCGCGATTTGATCAAATCTTTTTGAATTTACTCAAAGACAATATCGGGCATAATCCTGTTGATTAATAAATTCGGGGTTCACGCAATCTGAGAGCAGACAGACACGGTTGTTATTTTTGTCTCGGTATACAAACCTACCGAGAATCCGCAGTATCTTTCTGTTGTACCTAATTTTCTATAGGAGCCCAAAAGCGCACCGCAGTTTTGAAGAGCAAAATTGGCAACGGCAATCAAGCCTTCGGGCTCACACGCTGAGGGCAGATAACAGACGGCATTTTCGTGGGCAAGTGCTATCTGTCGCGGAATGAATGAAGGAGGGAAGAAAACGTTTTGTCTATTTTTTTTTTTTTTTTTGGCTTATTGTGCTCCCTGCGCAAAGATCGAGTGCCGAGGGCTGCCTCTCTCTCTCTCTCATTGCTTTACAACTCCCTGTTGATTTTCGAGCAATGCCACATCGATCACCGACATTAGCAGTCAATGTCTAGAGAGCGTGTATGAAATGATCCCTTCTTTCTTTTCCTCTTTTATTCTTCAGGTGAGCACCAAGAGAAGTGCGCTGGCTGCGGCAAGTCCTACTCGACCAGCGGCGGACGCCTCCTGAGCCGATACTGCCCGGCCTGCCTGGGGACGCTCGCGGGAAACGGGCTGTCTTCTAAGACTGGTCACTACGAATCAGAGCCTCCCAAGTCCCCGCCGCTCGACTCCAACGAGGACAGCAAGGGCAGCTCGCGCTCCAACCCGGACCTCGCCGTGTCTCCGACCACGCCGCCTCCTCCTCCGCGGCTGCTCTTCGGCGTCCTGGACCAGATGATGATGCGCTATCGCCAGTCTGCGCAGGCTTTTCTGCCGCCCTCCCTGTCTACCATGAAGTTTCTCGAGGGCGCTTCTATGCTCACGCCCTGACGACACGCCTCGGACCCGGCGGTGCGGACCCGACACGTGGGGGACTCTTGTGTGCGCGTGCCTTGAAAGTCTGCTCGGCTGGAGTGGTCCTCGAAGGCGTAGAAGTGGATGGAAGACGGCGTGATCTCAGACATTTTTCCAAGCGCGCAGTGCGGGCTGACGCCATCGCACCATCACGACCCGGAGAACTGGGATGATTTTGGTGTCGAGTTTGTACTGTACATATCTCCCTCGGAGTGGAGCTGGCGCCAACCATCCGTACAATTTGGACGCCGTTAGCCTGCAATCTGGTGAATTGAGTGAAATGAACTTGAAATGGCGATTGAGTTTTGCGTCTGAATAACACGAAGCGAGCTCAAGCAAGATTAAGTTTACGTGGCGACAAGCGTTTATCCGTATACAAGTACGCAGCTTATTTGCATTTTCTTAGCGCAGTGTCTGTTTTGAAATAGAAGGTGGTGTTAGTGGTACAACTAAACGGCTGGCAGAACCAAACTGCGTAAAAAAGTAAGAAAGCCTTTTTTTTTTTCTTTGTAGCGATATCTCAGCAGTATAAAATGAAAGAGTTTAAAGTTGAATCCGGACTAAAAAAGAAATTATAAAAGTAATTCCTCTTGTCTTTAACATTTGCATTATTTTCGTGCCTTAGGAGTGCTGCGCCGCTCACCTGGTGGAATGAATTTTCGGTGTTAAGCGTTCCCGGTGGCTTGTAATATAAACTGTTGCGCCAAGTGGTTCGTTCGCCTTCACGCTTCGCGTTCTCCCTGCGAAGGCAGTATGCACTTGTTATGAACAAATTAGCTTTTCTCCTAGAAGCTACCAAGTGCGAAATGCAAAGGTATTTCATCTAGACTAATGAAATCCTTATACACAGTTAAGAAAAGGCAAACGAATGGAGAAAAGGTGGAATTTTTTTTCCCCATCGGTTCCGACTGTAGAAGTGAGCTGTGTCAAAGTGTGCGACATCCTTGGTGTAAAGTTTCGTAGTTTTCTCCGGTGCCTTATGTTTGTATGGTGTTTACTGTCCAGAACTATGTGTGTCAATCTTTTACCCGTCAGTGCCTCATTCCGTGCCTTAAGCATGCAAATACTATCTTATTTGTACAAGCGTATTCTGCATGTGGCTGTACAGTGAATGTGACACAGATCACATGTTGTGGTTTAAGCACACTAACGTTTGTACACAGAGGAGCGAATTGTTCTGGAAAATAGGTATGTGCGGTGGGTCTGCACAGTCTGCATGAACTCTTTCCTTTAGTTAATGGAAGGAGGGAAAGAAGTGTAGATAATAGCAGTTGTGCTAGTGCGAGCAAGCTTGACACGGTGTGTGCTACAATGCCTTACATTTCCTGTATTTATTGCGGACAAAGTCTTTCTCGCCGAGAGACTATGTTCGGCGTCTGTTGTAAAACAAATATATATATATGTATAATCTAAGGGCGCACTAACTATACTTCGAAGAGGCATTGATTCGATGTCTGGCATGCCCGCTTGACGCAGTGAGTGCGGAAGCAAATAATCTACACCGGGCTACCCATTTCGCCAGTGTTCAATAACAGTGCCAATGCCTTGTCGCGCAATGTGCCTTTATGCCGGAAGCGCGCCACGCAGTTTTTTTTAGCACTTATTAAGGCATCCCAACTGTACATGTGTTAACAATTCCTATATGCAGAGCTCCTGTGATACACCCTGTCACCTAGTTGCCTTACTGCATGCGGCGTGAACACGTGTTAACCAGGGGAGGAATGCGCGAATCGCGGCGACTGTATAACACGCCTGACGCAGTGCCCAGAAGCCACAGTTTATATTTTAGCATCGACAGTTGTAACACCTGATTGCCGTAGTGTGAGATCGAACGTTCGCGATGCAGGCATGTTCTGGCTATCTTTGCCTTATGTACTTAAGACTCGCCTGTTAACATGCATTTGTTATAGGAGCCTAGGCCGTTCCCTGAAACAATGTAATGACAGGTGCCTGAGAAATTGCCACAGAGTGGCTTATGCAAGATACTTTTGATCTAGATGTTACCCACCATCGGCGCGTTATTTTTCCTTCCGCTTTGCATTTAATTTCCTTTATCCCATAGTCACCACAAGACAAATTCCTGTAAATGCCAACAGTATAAACATGAAAAAATCAACGTTTGCCTTGCACTCGTCGACTGCTCGCTCCTTTAAATTATATATATATATATATATATATATATAATTATATATTTCTCAGGACACAAAATTCGGCTTCTTTATGGTGTACTAGTGTTCCTGAGCAGATGCAGGCACTCCAAACGCACGAAAACGTTGAGGACACCTTTCGACAATTTAGAGTGCATAAAGTACAACCAGACCTGTAGTGTAGCTGCGCAGTAGCCTCAATCATAGCCTGCCATCTTTAAAAACGACGGCGCCTACGCAAGGACGCCAATTAACAACACTTTGAATTGTGTGGCATAGTGCTTGCCGGCTTACGATCTCTCATCACCTCAAATGTGCTTCGAGTCAAGCGGCGCGTTTGGAATGGCGATGAGTGTGCTGAGAGACAACATGTGGTGTGGTGAAAGTACTTTGTAACATATTTTTAGCCTCCGTTGTTAGCAGCAAGCGTAGAAGAAAATGCCTTATACAAAGAACAGAATGCATATTGAATTGACGAAATACAGTATGCAGTGGATGTGTGCTTTGCCATCTTCAAGGTAGCGCCTGTGTTGTTGTACGGTGTTCCATCAGTTACATGTAGAAGATGCCTGTGCGCTTCAAGTCCTGTACGAAGCCTTTCAGCGTTCAATGGTGTGCATAGCTCAAAAGCGGAGATCGAAGAAGTTGTTTACGATTATCTAGTCTATTCACCTACGTGCCTTGTCTTCTTGTTGCATTGTATTTAGTACTTTTGGGATGGAAATAAACGTTGACAGAGTCAAAACGCATCATCGGTTTGCGTCTGCCTCAATAAATTTAAAATCGCTTTCTGCTGTCATTTCAGGACAAATGCACGGAAAAGCGGTGAAACAAAACGCCCTCACAAAACCCCGGTACTTTCACTGAAGATGGGAGCTTGTTTGCCATTGTCTTGTTTCTTCGCTTTGCGGGTTTTTGGGAAAGATATTTGAGAGAGACAAAGAAAAATTATTGATAAGCAGGAAATATGGAAAGGATTTACAAAGCCTTGCAATGAATAATTTTTCGCTTTCTGTCCGCCCCTCGGATTCTCTGCAGCTACTTGATTGTGGGTACTACCTATCTACTTCCGACAAGTCAAAAGGTAAAAAAAAAAGGGTCAGCTGGCGCTTACATAGGATTATATAGGAAAATATTATCTACCCTCTCCCGACACAAAATCAACTTCAATTCATGGCATTTTGATATTTGGAGGTTTCCACTTTCTGAAAAGTGATGTGAAAGTGGTTTCTGACTCTCCTTAGTACAGTTGCCCGCTGATTGTGTAATATCGCCTATCACATGCGCCATTCTGCACAATGATGATGATGAACAACATTTATTGATACAAAAGTGAGAGGGCAGAGCCTAAGACCTTCCAAAAGGATCGTATACTCCAACTTCCAAGTCATGTGCATTTGACACATCCGCCGCCCTCATGCTCATGCAGTCGTTCGGTTGATCGTGCCGCTCCCAGTGTGCAAGCTAGAACAACGCTGAACATTTCCGCACAGTGATAAATATAGTCTAGATTTCTCTCGAACTCAATTACAATGCTACAATAAGAAGACACAAAAAATAAAACGAGAATGATTAAACCTTCTTTAACTATAGGAAGTGAAACTAGTAGAAAGTTATGTGCGGCACCCTTACGGAGCTCTCCCTGCCAGTACATACACACTGCGCACACGGATTTTCTAACAGACGATTCCTATTTCCACTTATGAATAACGACGAATACCTCTGGTCACAACTTGTGCGCTAAGTGCACCAAACTTGTGAACACGCTTGTTTATGTTATTTCTGATCCCTGCAGCTTTCTACTTTATAACGCCTTCTGGCAAAGATTGTTCGCCATCACCTGCTTTTGTTTATAGCTTATGGCAGCGCACCTGCACAGACGTATAACGGCATACCAACTCGCCCTTCAGTCTCTGCTAGTGCTGATTTCCTTGTCCGTGCACAGGGCCTATGGCGCATTAATATTCAAACGAGAAACCTTGGGCGACACGTAAGCTCCGCCGTTAAAAGTTAGACGCGATAACTTTCACACACACACGGACGATGTTTTCTCACTTTTTAATCTGTTTAACTTATTTTTATACACCGATACTGAGCATGCAAAGGATTCTATTTTTATACACTGATACTGAGATGCAAATGATTCTATTTTTTCTTCAATGGCAGCCAGCCTTCGGTTCGACTCTGATATATGGCCAGCCACTCTAACTTCTCCCTGATACATTTTAGCTCACTAGATGGCACTTTCCGATTTTAGATGATGGTTTCCAGCTGTTCAGATACATTCAATGGGCCTGGATTGGTCTCTACGTCTCCACTTAGCAAAATCACCAGGAGGCAAAATGAGTCAAAAGAACTCGCCACATAATCACATAGCACCTCTGAGCAAGGGAGCACAACAAAACATAACGATCGAGTGACTCTTAAATTCAGGACATTTTTTATTACTGACCTGAGCGAAAAAGAGGAGACGGTTTAGATGCGTCTGCATCTTGCAGCTGCTCCCTTGCTCACTGGCGAAGAACGCATGGGGAGGGGGGGTCGATGCGTCCAATGATGTCGATGTCGCTCTGGCATGACCGGGACGCGCACGGAAAAGTTCCAATAAGTTCACATCACTGGAACTTGACGCTGAGCTTTTACGATCGACGATGGGCAATACAGGCACACGCAGTCCACGGTGGTAGGTGCACGGTGACTCTGGCTCAGCGGTGCCTTCATGGAAAGGACCGCCGCACGCAACAAAAGCCTGCACGAAAAAGAGGAGACGCTTTAGATGCGTTTGCATCTTGCAGCTGCTCCCTTGCTCACTCAACATGATAGCATATTTTCCATTATCGATATCTGCAGGGGCTCCTGTGAGCGCATGCGTTAATTACAAGCAACAATCGCTGTACGTCGCCCGACCACATTCATATCTGCCGCTGATGAGGAGCCTGCAACACAAAAGTTCAGGAAATAAACTGCCCTTTCAACAAGAACTTAGTAAGTATGCTCGAGCACAACTGAAACACGTTGCCACCCGCCGAACTATTCATCGATAGCTGCCTATCAACCGCGATGTTTATTTGAGGATTCGAAAAAGCGTAGTGGGAAGTGGCATGTATACCTTGTCGCTTCTGCTCCGCTGGCAGGATGTGAAGCTAAAAAATGCATAATAGCATGCAGGATTGTACGAAATATTTCTGTAGCAAGAGGAAAAACATGCGTTCTTAGGCGGCGAAAAAATAGCCAGCATATGACATATTGGGTATTCTGAGATGTACCTGCCGAAATCCGATACTTTAGAATGATGGATGGTATAGCTACTATCTCTAGTGATAGAAAAAGAAAATGATTCAGCGTGTTTACAGGGAAATAGCCGAAGGACGACCGCACTTGAGGAAAAGATACAAAGTGCGAAACAGCAAAGTAACGCTAGAAAAAGACGAACATAAACATTGTAGCAATTGGTCGCCGTAATGGTTTATTGTATGTGACTGTATTGCAAATGCTGCAGGAGAGGCTAATTGTCTGTATTTACGCACCTTCGAAACCAAACGAAAGAATAGCATTTTTAATGAAATCTAAACGTCCTTTGACATGCACCCATCTTTCACGTGTTCACGCACAATACTGATACCGAAGACTGATGATTGCGTAAAACTGAAACAGATTTCGGGTACCATCCAATTAGTTTAGCAAATATAGATTATAAAATAATAATGAAAATTTCTAGGGGGCACTTTGGATAATTAAACTGTGATGAGGCAAAAGCCTCTACCGCGCGGTGGTCCGAAGCCCTTCACTGCGGCACCTCTTTCTCTCTGTTTTCACTCTCACCTTCGCGATGGCGCATAAGCTACCAGCCAACATATAAAGCCCCGCTTTAACCGAGCCGTAGGAACGTGTCTGCATAGCCTAGGGATAACGTGAATGCAACGGTCTTGCCAGGCTGATTGTGATATCATCCTCCCATATGAAAGCAGAGGCTCGAGTTGACAGCTCCTGCCAAACGTAATGTCAGGAAGTCCTACATCCAGTTAGTGCTCGGCCATGTCAGCTGCCAGCTACCGCCTCTCACGTAACGAAAGCGTTACGGACGGGCGGACGGACGGACACGATCCGCGAGCATGTGCCATTAGAGGCTATCGCCTTAAAATACTTTCTGCACAGTTGCAACCGTAATTAAATATATTGTGGGCTCCCATCAGACATGCGGAATAAAAGGTTCATCCAAGTAGCCAGGAATATACTGGAGGGCTGTGGTTGTATGAATGGTGTCGTAGCCATGCTTCAGACTGTCAACTGCGTGCTCACGCGACCACATGCAATTTAATTTTTGTCAGCAAAGTATAGTTTTTTATGCAGGTTTAGTTGCACTGTTCAAAGATAAATATACAAAAGATACACAGGGTCTTAGCAGCTTTTATTTGGGCTTCAACTTACGAGAAATTAAGTCGAACCTACATTTTTCGCTGTGTAGGATATGATGGACTGTCTTTGTCGAACGTATTTTTGCGTCAAGTTGTAAAACGTTTCGTATTCTTACGAGATGTAAAGGACCCTTTTCTGCGGACCATTCGTCAATTAAGCTTGACAAGAGCTTTGCAAATGCTCGTCATTTCCACTGCTTGCCACGTCGTTGGTGGAACTAGTTGTTATTTTCATGAAATTATTCAAGCAACACGGTTTTTATGTACTCGTTTTTCAATTGAATATTTTCAAATGTTGCCAAAAAAAGGCTGTATAAAATACTTACTGAAATGACCTTGCCCGTTCCTGCATACCGGTCAATATACATTTTTGGGCCGGGACAAATGTACAGAAACGTCTATAAAAAAAGTTGAAACAGCTCTAACACACACAACCATAAAAAATAGACGACCGACGAGACACAAACGCGTAACCGACTCGCCCAAAAATAAATGTTCATGTACTGATACGTGTAAAAGTGTAAAAGGATGCCTGTACACCCTGGTGTGAAAACGTTCTTTTTTAAATTGCATGTAGGGGTTCTACCTGTGAAGACATGGATGACCAAGAAAGAAATCTTTGTGCCATGGGGTGTGAACTGTATTTTGTGTAGAAAGCCGGACACTATTGTACACGTGTTTGTAGATTGTTGGGACGGGATTCTCTTTTGGGATCCCCTACAGCATACTTCGCATAAATATCTCCCGTTAAACCCCAATGAAATTAGGTTCTTAGCTGTACAAAATGAGGGCGCTATTTCGTATGATATGATAATGCTATTAGACTTGCATAGCATATGGAAACGCTGAATAGCTGTTCGCCATGCTAATCTTCATATAAAACCCGCGCACCCGAGAGTATTTTGGTGATCCTATATGCCAGATAATTGATATTTTGGAAACTTTATCGTGTTTACCTGAGTGTGTCAATGTAATGGAAAAAGTGATCACTTTGAGCGTTTTATCATTACAGATATTCCACGCAAGCCGACTCACATGTGAAAAATCGACCAGCTTGGCCTATGAAGGCAATGAAGATGAAAAAAGAAAAATAAAAGTCGGTGTAGTGTGGTTACCGTACTAGGTCGACGTGTGACAGGATCCTGGTGCGACTCCGGACACGGACCGTAATTTTTTTCATTGTTAGTTTTTAAAAAAAAATTATCTACGCTATTGTATACATTTGAACGTTTTTTTTAGCCGGGAACAGCATTTTCTCCGGAACGAAGGCTGCTGACCACATCCTACAATTCCTATATTCTACAATATATATATCCAATAATCAGGTATGAATAGGTTCCATATATCAATTTTTTTAATAAGGATGAGGAACAGAAACGTCACAAGAGCCGTGCGATGTTAACGGCTGAAGACACCAACGGTAATATTTCTTAGGAAAGGGGCATGTATAGATCGTGAAACACTACCGAGCAGATGAGACAACGGCTATTCTTGTACGACGGCGACTTGCCGCTCTGATAACTGCCCTAATTCAGAGGGAAACTAAGGTCGACAAATTTGGGAAAACCGACTGAAATGTGAGAATGGTTCGGCTTGTCTGCATATGTTCTGCTTGTGTCGTAGTGAATAGAGTTACTGGAACGCAGGGAATGCTGTCGAGCTTGGTACGCAACCTAGCTGGCCAATCAGCTTATGATCTATGCAATAAAAAATATTTTAGGAACAAATTTAATGTTCTCGCATTCTGTACTTTAGGGAAAATGTTATGTACGTACCTTACGAATCGTTGAGCTGCACAATATTTAGGGAAGGCGTGCAACATCATTGTTCAATCAATCATCTGGCAAATGAACCATGTAATAAATAGGTTGAGGGCCGGACTCTTAGGTATTTAAAAGCGGACCGCCAAGTATGAAAAAGTGTCCTGGGCTACGCTCAGCGGCAATGCATATTCGGCAATAGCGAGCCAGTTTTATGCTTGTTTCGTAGCATGCATTAGTACCTTCGTGTGGAGCCTTCGGTGAGGCATTATGGAGAGCTGCAGCGCAAAGGAAACAGGGACACGAGAAGACACAAGACAAACAGCGCTAGTCCTGTTTTCCTTGTGTATTGTCGTCCTCGTTTCCTGGGCGCTGCACATCTTTGTGAGGTTTCGTAGTAGTTCGTTGCTATGGTAATGTCTCAAAGAGCTTAAACTTAACGTAGCATAAATTTCTGTAAGTGAAGATTTAAGACATAATTCATCAGTTGACATCGCAAATCGCAAAACCACGTCTATAACCGGGAACCTCTGGTGCGAATGAAGCCTTCCGAGAGTCGACAACTTTTACTCCCCGGCAGTCACTGACCAGGCCGGCATAAGGGAAGTAAAACCTTCATCATAGGACTCCCTATATTTACTATGGCAAGAGCCACTATTGCTAGAGATAGTTTAAATTAGATACCACCTGCTGGGAGAAGGTCCTGCTATTATTTTCCATTAGCTACTGAACAAATTCATATCTTGGGCAACGAATTCTCTTACAGCGTTGCTCGAGAAGCCCACGTATACAGCTCGGACATTTTTGTCGCTGTGCCCTATGCTAATGGCAATATCTACGAGAGAGGTTGGCCACACATGTAACCCTCGCTTGTCCCAATTTCAGCGGCGCGAGGCGATGCGCTGTACGGTATCTATGAGCGCTTGCTTGGAACCCGACCTTAAGTGCATAGAGTTTGCCCTGGTGTAGATTGAAACACGTACTTTATTGAAAGCCTTCATGTGCTCATTGCTCGAAGTGTCTGTGGAAGCGTGTGGATGTCACAGAGGCCGAGGCGCTACTTACACAATCCCAACCTTTTGCTGCAACTGCAACTTCTGTCCACTTTTTTCCTCGCTACGATATAACACTGTTGAGTCTCCTTTGTCTGGAAGTTCGTCTAAAAATGTTTACTTCCATCTCATCAGTATGGCAGACTCTTCAGCAAATGAGAACTGCGGGTGCGAAGAGACCATTGCGTACTCTGCGCCTGCCCTCAGTTTAACAGCTTGTGCTTAGCCCTGATACAGCATTCTGGCCGCTGAATTCTCGTCCCCAACCTGGATGCATTGTTGTGGGCTCTGGGTCCCAACCTTTTTACGCGAAGAAAAGCATTAATGCGGTATAGGAATACTTGAAGGAGATTGGCTTAAACACCAGGCCATAGACCAATGGGTGCCAAAGTGCGGCTCCTCGTGGGTCGAACGGCGGTCGAACTATATCTAGTACCCCCCTACGCCATCTCTGTTATATTTCTAAGCTAATGTTAGTGAATACTGCGTCAACCTATAGAAACTTGTGAATGGCCTCCAAGTTAAGATTAGTCATTTTAAATAACTCGCCATATTTTGTGTTTATAACAAATTCTTTCTTGATCGATGTGTTATGTCCCTGAAAGCTTTCTAAGAAAGCTTTGTGAATGATGTTGCAGCATTCGAAGTGTAGCGCCTGGAGTATCAAGAATACCATGAACCGAATATGATCCTGCGACCTGCACATACTGCTAAATTATGGCAGCAAATGTGAGAAGCAATATATTGCCATGCCAAGCAACCAGACACTTCTGTCAGTGTTTGGACAAGAGTGCAGTAATGATCCACTCTTCTTCTTAATCAAAGTGATGATGTCAGAACAACGTGCTAGCCTTGTGGAAGAAAATTTAACAGAGAGACTCTTGAAGGCTGCCACGTCGTTCGAGCCTAAATACGATGCTCTTGATTCGCAAATGGTGCAGCCTAATGCAGAGGCACAATGAGCTACGTCTGCATTGGACTCGTTCATTTTGACCAACATGTTTGTAGAACGAAATAAAGCAAAAGTGTTATGGTCCCCTCCCCCTCTCACTATATATATATATATATATATATATATATATATATATATATATATATATATATATATATATATATATATATATATATATATATATATATATATATTACTGCAGCTCTTTGTTGAAAGATTACTTTTTATAGCTCTTCGTATATGACTGACTGGCTGCATAATGAGCCTTTGACTCTTTGTCTGCATGCTATGTTCTCTCGGTGCAATGCAACCGCGGACGATTTACATGTGGCGCTGTGATCTTCATATTGGCTAATTCTTTCGCGCTCCCCTCACTCTCTTCCCCAGGAATAGGAGAGCACAAAGAACATTAATGAGCTAAACTCCCTGCGTTTTCAATCATTCTGTTTCTCCCCCCCCCCCCCCCTTTCTACTTATGGGTTGCAGAACATACTGCCCGAAGAATTACAGCGGTAGGTCTATATCACATCTCTCCGTTTTTGGCTATAGATGAAGTCAATCATTAAAAACAAAAAGAAAACCGAAAAGAAATGGCTCTAGGTGGTCCGCGAACAAAGGCATCTCTGTGTGATTAGCTGACGTTCGAAGGGTGCTGATGCTTCATGCGAAATGTCAACAAGGAAAAGTGCGTGTTTGGCGCTTGAAAGTAGCAGTACAGGATTTTCCAAACAATAAGTAAGCTAATATGAGTTTCCTGGAATCTAGAACTCCCCCCCAGAGATATAGTTCATGTGAGCCTCCAAGAACTCGTAAACCAAACGAGGTATTCGGGCACTAACCCAGAGGGGATCAACTGGAGTGGTAGCACCGTACACTGACAAAGATCGGCATCGCTGTGATTCAAGCCATGACAGCCAAGCGCGGTCGTAGCCTCCCAAAAGACACAAGGCATCCTGAGCATTCGCTTTAAAGAAAGGTCCTAGGATGCCATATGGGCGTCTTGCCGGCGTCATGCTCAACTACACGACGGGACTGAGCTGCTCTGCTCTGTTCCTTATCTCTCTGTGCGGCTTCGTGGAGGAGGCAGAAGAGACGAATAACGCCCCTAAATGAAAGCAGAAAGAAGGAGAAGAAAGAAAGCCATAGCCTGTACTGCGCCGCCACGGTATCCTAAGCCAGCGAGCCCACAGCTCGAAGCCACAGGTGACCACGACCACCACAACCGGCGCTACTTGGTATTCCCGGCAAAGAGTGTCAGATGTGGCCATTAAACAGGGTCTGCTTCGTCGCGCGGTAAGTGCCGCGCGAGGACTCCCAAAGCCAGGGCCGGTACTGGCCGCTGCGGCGTCGTAGAGATAAGCCACAGAAACCGACGCGTGTGTCACGCGGACTCTCTGTGTGTATGTGTGTGTCCACGACAGCGGGTGGGTCCAGCAAAGAGCACGTATATGGCAACTCTCCCACCCCCCTTCTTTCTTGGTCGCTTCGTCGTCGAAAGCGGCGTCGGCGCACTTTGTAGTCGGCTTCACCTTGTTGCCTCGATGATTTACTGGCGAATCGTGAAGAAACTGAGACTGAGAAACGGCCCGTCGTGTTCTACAAATTCACCGTCACCGCTGCGGCGGCGGTGGCGGAGGCGTGTTCCACTTTTTGTGGCGCCTGTTCATCTTGTTCCGCCGGGACCAGCGCCTTCCTTATCTGTTCGCGCTCCTTTTCCTTTCTCCCCATTTTTACAACTCGGTCGTAAAGCGGGACGCGTTCTGTGGCGCGCAAGAGACGCGCTGTATGTACACCGTGCATTCTGATGGAGCTTGGGAGGCCCCTCTCCGTTCACCAAACACAAAAATCAAATAAAAAAAACAACTGCAGAATAAAGCGTTCGTTTTCGGTCGAAGCACGTTGTCTCGGTTTGCGTGCTTGACCATTAAATTCTGGCTATGTGGGACATTACTGCCGCGCACTGCTGCGAGCTAGACGGAGAAAGCATGAGAAAAAGCCACAGCTTTACGCACACAGGTCTATTTCGTGAATGTACTCAGGTTTACCACCTGCTTTCCTCGTGTCTTCCACGAAGTTTACCGTGTAAAGTCGGATATCAATCTTCCCTATGTCTCGCACTTATTTGCCAGTCTGTAGCCGACGGTAGCCCTGGAGAATACACAAGAAGGGAGCATATCTCCACTAATAAAAGCTCCCGTATCAAGTAAAATTATGAAAAGAAAAGAACCAAGGCGCTGCTATAGCATAACTTTTCCTTTCTCTATGAATGGAAACAATTCATACGGTACCATTTCGAGGTCAAAGTAATAGTGGTAGAATTTGATTTAGCTTCTTTGCTTACTATCCTGAGGGACCTTCGGGTGGCGCAAAACTCCGGCAATGGCCAACGTCAGGAGATGAAGCGAACGCGAAAACCTTAATTGCATCCAAGATGGCATACCCTAGCCCACAGTATTTCTCGCACTTGCATCGAACAGTGTACACGCCAAGCATTAGTTTTATGTGTTAGGATTTTTTTTTTTTTGTTTCGTTTTGCAGTAGTTGGTGCGCACAAGCCCTGCAGTGAGAAAAGACGAAGCAGAACAGCATATTCGTAACAGCACTGGGACGCAGAGTTAGCACTGTGGCTGAAAGCTTGCAGTTCGAGATTCTCCTACATGAAATTGCTCGAGAATGCGTGTGAGTGTCCAAGGTTATTCTCCGAACTTCATCATTAATGCACGTTTGAACCGATAATGAAAATGAAAAATTGCAGACACTGACCGAATCAAATACAATGGATTAATGCTTCGGAAATGGCATGACTATCGAAATCGAGCACACACGGGCATCAAATAATCAATATGGCCGTAATAGCGTTCAGTCAAATCAACGCTTCTTGAGCTTGGCCAGTGACATGAAATCTTCGGTCTGATACTTCTCCAGAAAAAAATCCATTGCACTCTTGACTACGTGGTAGGGGCCATGTAATGAAGCCTACAGCGGGACTTGTTAAACGCTCAGCTCCGTCAGGGGGGCATAACAGCAGCCTGATGAGTGGCCCGAACCTTCGAGATGATAACTGAATGAAAGAGTTTCTCCGTAATAAATGGCACTGCGTACCGTGTAGGGCGTGGTAAATGAACACCCCGCGTCTACCGGATAGTCCATGAAAACACTGGCCATTTTCTCTCGGAACCTTTCATTCTACTTTCGGCTCATTTTGTCGTGACGTTAGTACTGACGCAACCAACAGGAGGTGGGTCATAAAACGACTGATCACAGTCCCTGCTGGTCTAGGTGCGGCGCTGTCGCGATCCTCCCAGCTTGTGCCGCATTCATTCCTGCTGTGTCAGAGCAATCGCAGATGTTGCGCTGCTTCGCTGTGCATGGTATACGGAAAAGTTTTGTTCCCGAGACGTGGAAGTGCTCCGGCCGTGCTATAGGTCCATTATTGGGTACATTCGATTTTCCAGTCTCGGACTACTTGCTGACAGGTATCGGCTTCCGCTCTGACAGGAGGCAGCGTTATGGTCACATGATCTTGTAAGCTCATTACATCGTTTGCTTTCAGCAGACGATGCCCACCATCATGTCAGCACGACTCAGTTAATTCGCATTGACGCCGCACGCACGTTTATCTTTTGGCGTGCGGGTAGCACTAAAAATAGTTAACAGAGGCGCCAGTCAATCGGTGCTTTTTGCAAAGGGAGCGTAACATGCCTGAATGAGAAACGTTTTAGAGACTCAGTGCAGGGTTCGTTTGCCGTTGCTGCTAGCGAAGTTCTTCCAAGGGCCCAGCTCACTGCATTCAAAAGCTAACGAAAGGGTTTGAAAGACATTTATAATAAGCCTATAGCTGCTTCAGTACATAGCGTTTCGCTTGCGATGCTTTTAGACCTTAGCGCTGAAAAAATTGCGAAACAGGTGAGGATCAACTTGACAGCACGGACAAACAATTCGTGTTTGCGGCTCCGGACGATTCCATCCGTAGAGAAATTAAGACAAGAAAGCGAAAATTCAAAGCTCGAACTTGTATCATTACTTAGCGCATGATATCGTGTGCAGGAACTCTAAAAGTACTCAGAATGCTCTCGGAGTCTTACTCAATATGACCGCCAGCCCAAGAGGTTTACTGATGGGCGAGGTTTCTGGGCAGCCCGAGGAAAATCGAACGCTGGACATCTGTAAGCAAGTAGTCCCGGACTACGATGCCAACCATCAGTCATCACGACCCAGTTCTTTCGCAGTGACGCCGCGCGCATGTTTGTCTTTTGGCGAACGCGTAATACTAAAGATCGAGCAGAGGCTCAAATCAATCGGGGCTGTTCGCGAATGGAGCCTGACATGCCTGAATGCGAAGTGTTTTACACAACTCAGTTTGGCGGTGTTTGCTTGCCCTTATTGCTCGCGTAGTTCTTCCAAGAGCCCACTGCATTCAAATGCAGATGAAAACGTTTGAAAAAGCAATTACAATAAGCGTTACCTGCTCTAGCATACAGCTGTGGCTCGCTTGCAACGCTTACAGATCTAAAACAGATGAAGAACTTCTGGGCAGTACTAACAGACAGTTCGTACTCGGGGCTCTGGTCGCTTCTGTGTGTAGTGAAATTCAAAACGAAAGCGAGGACGCAAGATTCAAACGTCTCACAGCTGCTTAAAGAGATAGTGTCGTTATTTAGCGCACGATATAGCCTGACACGAAAGGCTTTACTGGTGGGCGGGCTTGTGGGCTGCCGGAGAAAAATCGAACGCCGGCGAGCAGTCAGTATGTAGACCCGGACAGTCCGGGACTGATAATCGAATGCACCCATATTGGTGTTGCTGCCAGTCCGCCAAGTGTTTATACTTTGACTATAGAAGTACGGCATGGTCGTGAGGTGAGTTTATGCCATTAACATCGTGACCTCACCTCTAGCAGCAACCAATGGGACAAGAACACACAAAACGGAAGCGAAACCAAGCGGTACAAAATGCGACCGCATATGTAATATTTTACCTGAGCCATAACAGGGAGGTTTTTTTTTGAAGATAGGCCATCTGTGGTAACGTGATGGGAGTATAAGCTTGAGAGTTACGTGCACTTCGTGCGGAGAGCCATGCAGACTGAAGGCTTTCACGGGGTCGGTCACCGAAAGTGCTCAAAAATTTGTTTTATTGGGTACTCCAGGCGAAATACTCCAGGACTTTTCCCTCAGCTCTGCAGTACACATACTGCTACTATCCGCCCGTGAAGCTGCGTCGGAGGTATTGATGTCAGCTGGTACTGCCAACGTAGGCGCGCGCGCGCGCGCGCGCGCACGCACGCGCACACACACACACACACACACACACACACACACACACACACACACACACACACACACACACACACACACACACACACACACACACACACACACACACACACACACACACACACACACACACACACACACACACACACACACACACACACACACACACACACACACACACACACACACACACACACACACACACACACACACACACACACACACACACACACACACACACACACACACACACACACACACACACACACACACACACACACACACACACACACACACACACACACACACACACACACACACACACACACACACACACACACACACACACACACACACACACACACACACACACACACACACACACACACACACACACACACACACACACACACACACACACACACACACACACACACACACACACACACACACACACACACACACACACACACACACACACACACACACACACACACACACACACACACACACACACACACACACACACACACACACACACACACACACACACACACACACACACACACACACACACACACACACACACACACAATGCGTATAAGATAACCAAACGAGATACGCCTGTGCTACTCAACGGCAAATTTCCACGACTGGTCATTCGTCATTCGTTTTGTTATCGGAAGAATAAGGCATATTTTTTCAAAAGAAAGGATTTGCTTACACATCCTACACTCTTGATGATTACGGATATTGCTATTAGACTTCGTACGCTTTCCGTGAACGCCGCATCAAAATCTTTCTAGCGTATATGTGATATACGTATTTGTGCTCAATATTAGGTTAGATTCAAGAAAAAAATATTCAACGTCATTTGGCCAGGAAAGTTCACGCTTCCAGGAACGTTCACGAGTACAATTAACGTGTCGCACACGCTACCATAAATATCGGTGGTGCAGAAAACAGCAGTAATTTCTGCCAGGAGTAAATGAAGGTATGGAGGCCCGTACTGCATATTTGTATTAGAAAGGGATGGTACGTTGTGTATTGGGCTACGGAACCATTAGACACGATTGGAAGAGCCAAAAAACTTCACAGGATGAAAAAAGTGATAATCCGCATCCCTTTGTTAGGAGTCTACCGCGTGAATGGGCGTTACATGGACTAAGGGAAAGGATAAAATTTTCGAAAAAGGGGTTTCATTTCGAGGATATGCAGGGTGTAGTATGGAGGTAGATAGTGCACCAGGAGTTTCTTTTCGTCTCCGTGCTGTCATTAGGTTTTGGAGTGCTGTCATATGTGACGTCATTGCATGCTGACCTTTAGAATCCGGGGTTGTCCGCTCATGCGGTGCGTTCGCCAACGAAAATCACGCTGCAAAACTAGGGTAAGAGCTAGAGCTAGTACGAGCTAAAACATAAAAGCTCATACGACTTAAACCTATTCATTGTATTGTGGAATTACGCATCTTAAGTGAATGAAAAAACTTCTTCCAGAACACCCCATTACCGGTCAAAAAGAAGCTACTACACTGCAAGAGTGATATATATTCCTGAACATGCAGTCATCAACTCCTCCCAAGAAATATAGACGTTTTTTAGCAGGTCCATCAAGAATGCAGCAACTCTGCGGTCTATTTAAATGATGCATGCGATTCGCAAAGGTCATGCACGAGAACGGGCCAGCAGGTTTTCATATTAAAAAGTGTACTTGCAACCCCTCAGCTTCCACAATACTTACAGCATCCGGGCTGATTATAATCAGCCCGGATGCTGTAAGTATTGTGGTTCCTTTGATCCCATCATTCAAATATCGGCGACCCAAATGAGCTGAACGACCTAAGCCCCTGCGCTAGGAGGTTTTGTTTGACAGTTCAAAATGTCTCATTTACGAAACTCCGCTTAAACTGGCATTGACATCGATATCGTTTTGTAGCCACTCCTGAGATATTTCTTCAGCAATGCAATAAAATATTTCTCGTACTAAGTTAAACTTTCACATCAATTTAATCTCTTATTTGGGGAGTAGTCCGCCCCAAAGAAAGTGCAAGCCAGGGGCAGATTTTGATTTTCAGATGCCTTGAGTCTAGGAGTAGTCTTCTTTTACGTTGTGCCTATCTGCATACCCTGAACCCTCAATAAAAATTTCCATAGTAGCTGACAATGAGTAAAATCTAGCGTGACCGGCCGCCCATTCATCCCAGGCTGATTGGTAATTACCGTTGTCAAAGAGAAAATAGCTGAGTTATGTGCAAACAGTGCCGCGAGCACTGCAGTCGCCACAAATTAAACCGCTCGAGCATTAAGTCTTAGAAACAAGCTATTATACACGTTCGACGCGGTGCCAATTCCCACAGAGTCCAATCTCATCTACCTCCTCATACGCCGCTTCAGGAACCAAAGGCGGCAAGGATGCTTGCTACTCAGTTTCTTTATTGAATAATTTGTCTTGCCTCAAATGATTATTTGCATGTTATTTAAAAACACCCGTGACAAACGCGCGAAAGTCAAATTAAATGAGACTACAGGAATCTAAAAATACTGAGAACGTACACGAACTTGCCCATGGGAACGGCTATACCGAACGGAAACCGGCCCGTAGCGCGTACCAGATGAGGCGCGCGTCAACCGTGGCAGTGCGAAAGGCGCGAAGAATTACTAGACGCCTCGAGCGAATCGGAGCAATAAATTTCTGCGCTACGACCGCGGGCCACTGGTGGCTCTGATGCCTAGGCGCGGCGTGAAACCGATTAATTATTTACAAGAGCCAATCTATTGAGTCGTGACCACGTTGTTTCCGATCCCATTTGTTAACTGAAGGGGAGCAAGCAGCGTATAGAAGCCTCGCTTGGACGGAAGCACGACAAGTGTGCGGAGGGCGATTATTGGCAACAAAAGGACGTATATGCGGCCGATAATTCTCGCGGTGGCCCCTGCCGTTGGACGCGCTTAAAAAGCCCTTCGAGCAGAGCACTTTCCGGTGCCTTGTTTAAGAAAAGCGGCGGAGAACGGGTGCAAGAAATGTGTATTATCAGTGCCAGCGCCAGCAATCATACTCCGTTGAAGTGTCCGCGCTAATGTGGGGAGATATACGATAGGTAATAGAAACAGTGCTGGCAAGTCTCTCGCTACTTCCGTGACGTTTTATAGTTTTTGGTGCAGAGATCGTTCGAAAGGGTGTGTTTTGGTCCCGGGAGGACGCAGTGAAATAAAAAAGGGATGCATATAGGAATGATGTGCCAGCAATCACGAAGCAAATTTGTTATCTCTCACCCCTCCCTCTGTCGCCTTCTGTCATTCCGCAGTGCAGGAAGGGCCGACGGAAGCGTTCTTGAGCCCGTAACTCTTTAGGAATTTGCGTCATCGTAACTCTTCAGTGATGCCTCCTATCAGCGAATGATTCTGTGAGCTGCATGCTGCAGCCATCGCTGTCCATGACCAGGGTAAGCGTCGTCGCGAGATAGGCGTCAACAACATCAGCTGCTCGGCGTTCGTTGTCGTGTCTCCCCTCCGTGCCGGCATGCTGGACGCGAGACATGTGCGGAAAATTTCTTGCTCTTTTCGCCTCTTTCTTGCTTTCTCTCTTTCTTTCTAGTCGTCGTCGTCGTTCTGTGAGAGCCGTTTAATCATCGCTGTACGGCAGGCTAGTGTGTGCGACGGTCGAGAGTGTCGTTAAAAACGTAGGCGCTTTCAGCATGTTGATCGCAGCCGCGAAGACGGGAAGCACGTTTTCAAGTGGAGTAGCAGTAGACTTGTACTAGTGATTTAAGTCGTTACATTTAAGTGCTCATTGCGGACTGTACAATTGGGGATAAAGGTAACGTTGTAGAGGTCGCGAGCAACGCTATAGACTGCATGCCGTTGCATTAGATGCAGCGCCGCGAGTGATGATATTAGCTGACGGATTTTCTGGGGAAGCGATAAATATTTAACTAATTTGGCTGCTAATATGTCAGCGTTGGTAACGGGAATGAATTTCGAAAAAACATGAGCCTGGAAATTTCTCTGTAAGCATTGTGGGAAGGACTCGTTACGCGAGCGCTGGCGAGGTCCTCATGATGGCGGCCACCCGAATCCGCAAGTATACACCATAACGCTCATGGCCATAACTATAACAATAGCCGCGGCTGGACTAACCGTGAGCCTCACTTAATTGATCACTATCAGTGAGTGACTCAGTGCGTCAGCGGCAATGAAATTGACCTTACGTAGAAAAAGCGTCTGGTAATCTTGAAATTACCTCCCGCACAAACCTTTTCTCGTACAAATATTTATTTTACGTAATTGAGCACACAGGGATGACGGGAAAGAATGTATAACGGTGACAACTTTTTTGTTCATCGTGCTTCTCCAATCCCCACGTGGCTGATAGCGAACCAATATCGAGAATGTCTAACTTTGTGTTTGGCGCATCATAGCTGCAGTTGCTAATCCGCCATAAAACCCCATAAACTAACTAACTACACCGAGAATGAGGGAGAATAAAGGATAGCATATTTTACGATTCCTTTCAGTCACCACGAAGTAATGGCATACTCAGTCGATCGTGACAGAGAAAGGCGATGGTCCATGGATGGCCACAGCTCACTTAAGAAAGGACTGAGCACGAGTAATGACTGGTTCGCCGCCTAGCAACTAAGGAAAGAAGGGAAGAAAAAGATAGAAGGGCGGAAGCACATAAAGAAGAATACAAAAGGGAGTAAGGGAGATAGAAGGAAGAAAAAGTTTATTTTATTACAAGTAATATTTGAGATGGTAACAGTGGGATAGGCGAATGTACCAAAATAACGCAGGCG
Organism: Amblyomma maculatum; assembly: GCF_055883805.1. NCBI lineage: Eukaryota > Metazoa > Arthropoda > Arachnida > Ixodida > Ixodidae > Amblyomma > Amblyomma maculatum. Next base: position 91,414,905 of record NC_139349.1, on the reverse strand, counting down.
GTAGTCTTGAGGGTAGTGGTGCATGGTTAAGCTAATGACGAAAATGGGTGCCCAATATAAATAAATTCCCCGTTAAAAACCTCGTTAAATATCCCGTTAAATAAATACGTCCGTTAAATGGCGTCTGCTTCTTGTTCATAGCAGAATACAACGGGTGGAGGAGACAGGGTGAAACGTGACACTGTTTCGGCGCTTTTCCCTGCACCATCCAAGCACGCGAGGTATAGCCCCCTGCAGCGCACACGTCGGCACTGCCGTTCCGTGGCAGCATTGGCATCCCGTTTCCTCGGCGTAGCCGACCCGGCGGTCCAGCTTCTCGGGAACGAACCTGCATGCCGGTCACGTTTTCTTGGTCTCGTACGTCGACAGGACGGGGCAGTCTGCAAGGGGAGGATGACCACAGGACAACAGAGACATTGGCCACACCCCGGTCAGCTTCCGCGCTTTCGAGAGCCGATAAGAACGGACGGACGCGTCCAGGGTTGCCGCAGAAGCATAACAAACAAAACACCTTGAAGACGCGAGCTTTCCATTGAGGCGGCGATTTGAGGTGTTCTTGCCATTTACTATATGCATGCAGCGAAGAAGAGAAGGAGAGGTGAGGTAGGAGAGAGGCCAACTGGCAACTGGCTCAGCAGGATTCAGTTAGAGAGGCAATGCTTCAAAAACAATTAATATTTCTATACATCTTTTCAAACTTGAGCAGCCACCAGGTGCGGAGTCATTCCGTTACGCGCGTGGTACACCATGCACGAAAGGAACGCGACGGAACTTGAAGCCGGGGTAACTTCGAATGAAGGCGCGCAGAAACGGTCCACGTCCTTATTAATGAAAAATGAGCCACTCGGTGTGGCTCGTATTACATTCCCATTGTTAGGAATCTCCTTCAGGTAGGAGTTTTTCGTGCTACCCTCTCCAATGGAAACGAATTGAACGTATACGCTTAAGGACCGCCACTAAACGTCTTATAAGCAGACTGCTCTGGGCTCTTAACTCCTGAAAAAGATTGCAAATTGCCACAGAGTTAAAATTAATGTCTGCATTTCTGCACAAGTTTGGAGCAATCTCAGAAAAAAGAAATGATAATTCAATGATAATCTAATTTCCTCCTAGAGTCCAGAAGCTTAAATGCGAAGGGTGGCCGTCTGTTCTGGGATGTTAGCGCACGTTAATCAGAGGTGGTTGAAATTAATCCTGAGCATTCCTCTTCAGGGTTTCTGCAACTTACTCGCAACTTAGTTTGAAGCGCGAAGCCCAAAGTACGAATATCCCACAAAAACGTTGCAGATATTCCTTGCATATGATATCTTACTGCATGGTGAGAATGTTATTTCACTAATTTGTTAACTCTCGCTCATAAAAAAATGTTAGGAGACACAAATCCTGATTTTTATGGATAAACTCTTTGCTGGGTTTATTTTCTTCGTGCTGTAGTCTTCTTTATTGTTCCGCCCGGTTTACTGGCGTGTTAAAAATCATGACTGTGGGGAAAAATAAGCTACAATTCTACTCTTATATCCCCACTACATGCAACAGTTGCTTTTGATTATGGCAGTGGATGTGTTCAGATAAGAACGGTAATCGAGGTCCCGTGACCATTATTTGTTTGCTATAACAGTTTTATATTTGGTGGGCAAATATCTCGACAGAAAAAAAAAACGATCCTTAGTTTTGCAAGGTGCAGCGTAGGTTTCTCGAAAAAAAAAAAAAATCGTGTACCACTAGAAGTGAAAAACTCAGTTTTTTCCTTTTCAAAAAGGTGCACGTTTGGAGACTTGCTGCTTTAGCGCTGAACTCTGGCCATCTATTAATTTTTGCGCACTAAATCTATGTAACGTTTACTTTATAAAAATAATTCGTAACTCGTTTTGTTGTTGCAGTTGATTTAGTAAAAATTATAAAATTTGCTTCAGGAATGACGCGCTGCAAGAAAGTTAATTTTCAACCTTACATACTGGCATGATGACTTATGTTGTTTGCACTAACACGTTTTCGATTTATTATGCGTGATGTTCCTTAATCCACACAAAAAAATTTGGAGCTCTAGACTGCTGGGTGTGTTCTCCACAAGGCATCAAAATCGTCCAAAATTTGAAAAAAAGCTAAAAAGGAGCAATTTTGATTGCAGTTAAAAAAATGATATTCGATTATTATTAAATTTCCCCTCAAATATCTTAAGCACTTTAGAAGTATTAAGGACTAAAACAATTTTGTATTATATTGTTTAAAGTTCTAAAAATAAATATAAAACCTGGCGCTTGTCTTGGAAATTGTCAATATTCAGCAATACATTCTGGCACGACTCAATAAATTGTTGCCACTGAAACATTTTGCATCTATTATCCCGGCTTTTTTCCTTTTTTCTTGGAAACGTTGAGCTTTAAAGCTGTCTGTTCTTTCAACATATTTTTAAAACTGCCAAAATTCAAGAATATCAAAAATGAACAACTTTGATTAGAATCTACTTCGACCTCAATATTTGTCGAAAACAACTAAAATCAATCCTAAGCACCTTATAAATATCAGGTACTAAAGAGTATTGCATTATGTAGACTAAATATGACAATATGAAACTGACCGCAATTTTTTATTCCATGGAAGTGATCAGGGCTTCAAGGAGTAGGCGTCAAAGTCGAGACTTAGTATTTGGTTATTATGTTACATTTTATCTTATACAGTATCCAAAGCCATGTTGATGCTTTTAAAGTCGTTTTCTGCTGGTTGACACGGTTGATGATAGCTAAAATGGAATAAGTTTGCTATTTCTGGCGATTTCATGAAAGAATGCATGTGAGGGTTGAAATTTTTCTACATCCTGTACATTTTTTTTTATTGCGAGGTGCAGCGGTATCTAATCTAGTTTTTAAATATATTATTTCATTCCTTGGTTATGAAAAATATTAACAATACCCTAATTGTAAAGACCATTCTTTGAATGTGCACACAAGTACAATCATAAGCAAAGCGCTTACAGCATCATGGTTTTGGCGAAATTTTATATTTGTTTGTGGTAGCAGCATGAATGAGCTGAGATAACGAGTATTCTTGTCGATAGAGCTGTCTCATAGAAAATGCAAGCCAATACGAAGTAGACCCGCTCTCCACTTAACCTGAAATTTACGCTTTGCAGGTTACGTGGACGGTGGGTTCACTCCGTGCTGGCTCGCCCTTTTTTTTTTTTTTTTTTTCTGGTATAGATAGCTCTGTCGACCAGAATACTCATCATATCTACTCATTCGTGCTGATTCTATAAATCAATATCTAAGTCTAGCCAAACTGTCATGCTGCAAAGTTTTTTGTCTCATGATTGTACTTACAGAGGTGCATATTTGAAAAATAGTTTTAGGAATGTAGTATTGTTAATTTTTATCATAAGCGAGAAATAACATAGTATTAAAGAACTGGACTGAATAGCACTGCACCCCACAATATAAAAGAGACTACAGGATAGAGAAAAAGTTTGAACGTCACTCGCGTTCTCCCATAAAATTCCAGGGGAAAAAAAAAAACGAATTTATTCCATTTCAAGCTATCATCAGCCCTGTAAAATGCAGGGAACCGCTTTATAAGCATTGAGATGGCTTTGGATATTGCATTAACTGAAACGTAACTAAATTCAGCAACTATTAAGTCCAAAGTTTGACGTCTATATAAATAAAGAACAGGGCCTGGATATAACAACAAAAAGTTTTAGTGGCAACAATTTATTGAGTCGTGCCATAATGTAGGGCTGTATATTGACAATTTTTAGGACCAGCCTTAGGACTTATATTTATTTTTAGAACTTTAAATAATATAATGCAAACCTTTTTTTTTTGTCCTTAATATTTGTGAGGCAATGAGGATTCTTGAGAGGGATTTCAATAATAATCGAAGGTGATGTGACTTTCTAAACTGGAATCAAAATTGCCCCCTTTTTTGCTGTTTTCAAATTTCGGGCGATTTTGATGCCTTGTAGGGAACACACCTAGCAATCTAGAGCTCCAAATTTTGCGTGATATTTAGAATGCCAACCTGCAACATAAAGAGAAAAACAGTTAGTGCAATCAACGTATGTCATCATACTAGTAGGCAACGTTGATAATGAACTTTTTTTGCAAGCGCGTCGCTCTTGAAGCAAATTTTACGACCTTTTAGTAAATCGACTGCAACAACAAAACGGGTTTTTAATAGTTTTTGTAAAAGTAAAGGTTACATAAATTTAGTCAGTAAAAAGAAATGATGTCAAAATCTTAGTGCGGAAGCAGCAAGTCTCCAAACGTGCAAGTTTTTGAAATGGCAAAAGCGGCGTTTTCCATATCTAGAAGTACCCTATTTTCTTTCCGAAAAAAAAAAAAAAAACTGCACCGTATCTAGCAAAGTTAAGATTCTTTTCTTTTTGTCGAAACATTTGCTCAACAAATAAACAAGCTTTATGCCGAAAAAAAAAATAGTCACGGGATCTTGATCACCGTTCTTATCTGAAGAAGTGATCATAGGTACAAAGTAAATAGGAGCATGCCATATGCCAGAAGCGCTGGGGAATTCAATGTGTAAATGAACGTTGTTTGTTATCTGTCGTACTGTGATGGCTTGAACCAGTTTAGAACGCCACGAGACCATAGCTGTGATGGAATGCGAAGAATAATACGTGTTTCGTGTGAGAACTGCGCGCGTCATTCGTTCCCGTGGCAACCTGAGCCCAGGAAACATGTACTGTCGTCTTAAAAAAAGATAACAAAATATTTATGAAGTGAGTAGTGTTGAACTTTATTCTCCGGTGCATAATTACAGCAGAACTCTCTGGAGGAAGCGGAGTCACTGTTTTTCGAAAGGATCCCGCGGATACAGCCGATAACCACTCTGAGTCGTTCGAAGGTAAATCTGCGCGAGGCTAATGCTCTAACCTAAATAGGAACTAAAGGCACCAGGGACAAATTCCTCGTCATTGGGAAGTCTTTGATTCCTGAATGCTCAAGCCGAAAAGCAAATGGTGAAATGATAAAGGAGTCAACAAAGAACATAGAACATATAAAGCGGAAACAAAAGAATTAGGGAAGGAAGGAAAGGTGAAATTCAGGAGTATACCTCGAGTGCAATAGTTCTCATATCAAGCGGGAACCTTAGGATATGCACCGCCTTCACCAAACGTAAGCAAGCGATAGGTATTGTCAGCCATATCGAGGAGCTCATCTTGCGAATCCTCTGAAAACTGAAATGACTCGAATCATGAGCACATGGGTTCTCTTTAATTCGTAAATGTTTAGAGCTTAAGGAGTGCCACGTGCTCCACTGCACGCTTCAGAAACAAATTCCGTTGTTTGGTTAGATTTGGTAAATGGGTTACATTATAAAGCAGCCGTTTTGCTTTCACGTCATGTACGCACTCCACACAACAGCGTGGTGCGAAGCGCGAAACAAGATGATCTGTTCAATCACATTCGCGATCTCGGTTCGGATCAAAGCGAGTAGCAGCATTCCACCATAACACATGCTCGAGACCCTCAGGAGAAAGAAATGATTGCTCGCTTTGGCGTCTGACAAGCACCCAGGTGCAGACGTAATAACCAGTTAACGGCGTTCGACTGCACGCATTGATTGATCGTGAGTGCGTTAACCGGGCCTAGTTCCTCGTTTCGTTGTCTTGCCTGTGGAAGGTTGTTACCTAGCCCCGATTATTGTTACTCAGCACCGATTAAACTTATAGGCGCTCTCGACCAGTCGGCACGGTTAATCAAGTCGTACTGAATTGGTTTACACGATAAGCAGAACACAGGGAGGGGGCAGGAACAAGGCCTTTACGCATCATTGCATTTCCGCCTGGAGCAAAATAATAACAATAACGACAAAAAAAGAAACACAGCGAAAATGAGTGAGTGAGTGAGTCAGGAAGGAACTGGCCACAAAAAAGAAAAAGAAAAAAAAAAACGAAAAACAAAGGGCTACGTACCTTTCCACTTTAACCTCCCGGTCATTAAATAAGCGAGCTGGTGCTCTCCTTGTAGTCATTGTAACACGCCCGTATAAATGCGACTTGAACCAAAGTTCGACTTTTTTTTCTATACTTACAAAATTCAAATTAACCACGCCCTCCCCACGAAAACAAAAACAACAAAACCTTAAACTATGAATGTCTAATGATTCTTAGAAGTGCCCCCATCTGCCGATCTCCGAACAAGCGCGTTTTGTCGTCGAGATTAATTCCTTGCAAAAAAAAAAAAAAACGTTTTGTGCGAGACTATACCAGCGTGTTTGTTCTGCAGCGAGACGGGAAGAGAGACATTGTTTTGCGCGTTCTTTCCAGGCTGTGCTCTGAAAAAATTGGTAGGTATTTGAGTGCTGCTATAACGTAGCTTTTATGTAAACACACCTTTATTTTATAAACGGGATCTTGCGCGGGGAGCACCTGATAAGCTCCGACTTCCAACGGTCCTACTATATGCACCGAAACCTCAGACTGTAAAGTTCATTTTCCTAATTTGTCTCGCATTGTCACCAACAAAATGCATTTGCCACGGTGAAAGGCTGTGGAACGCGCGGCTTCGTGATCAGCATAAAAGAATGCCACATGCGCCATACCGTGCGTTGGTCGCATTTACTTGCCCACCTTCCGGTAATCGACTAATCCGGGAATTGTTTTCCTTTATTATTACGCGACCACGCTATTGCGACTAGTGCACAATATTTGCCAGCATGAGACAGATTGTGAAGGTTGTCAGAAACGGGGGACATTTTTTAATATATTCTTACGGCACCCAGTCGAAGTACTATTGTGATGTCTTCACAGTCATTGCTACTCTGACGGCGGAGTACTGGAATCATCTATTTTGTAATTAGGTCAATACTAAACAGCAAAATTATGGCTATTGTGGAAGAAAAAGAGAAAATAAAAATGGTAAGGATTTGATCTTCTGTTGGTGTTAAAGACTAGCAGAGATCGGAACATCTTATTTAAGAGAGATGAAATGCTTAAATGCCGAGATTTGAGCTCAGTTTAAGATAACAGTGAGAATAAATGGATGAATATAGTGTTCGGAGAAACAATCGATTTTGTGGCCCTTAAATGCATCGTATAATTTGCTCTTGTGCACTGCTATATATCGTGTACTTTAAGTTGGTAAGGTGTGTCTGCAGTAATATGGATTCGCATAAATTGATTTTGTTTTTTGTTTTTTTTTTAGAAGAGAACCCTGCAAAAACGGGCGCCGAAGAAAAAATATTTTCCTGACTGTTTGATCTTAGCGTTTTTTTTATTCTGCTGGCTTCAGCAGCTGATATTTTCTTTTATATTAAACAGTAATGTGGTTGTCCTGTAACATATATCTTTCTAGGAATGCATGTTATAGGCGGGAGTTTACGTAAGGTTTCTCTATCCACTAAGATGTGGGGAGTATTACGAAATCCGATAATGCGCAGCTGTTTTTAGCAACAGTTGACAATATTAGACTCACGTGTTCTCCTCCTTAAGAAAAGATTCAGGTTACTTTTTCGTGGTATACAGTTTTGAAGCGAGAACATCACTAAGCCATGCAAAGCGAAGGTTACCACTCCAGGTGCAGACCACAAATGCGCATGCGCCCCGCCTTCTCCTTCCTTTTCCTGCCTCCTTCTTCTTCTTCTTGGCGCATTCCAAATCTTTTTTCTCCCCGTCTTCTTCTTCATCTTGACGCCTTCCGAATCTTCTTTTTTCCTTATTCTTCTCCTTTCCTTCTTCTTCTTAGCGTCTTCCAAATTATCTTGGAGGGCTTATTCTGTAAATAAAGACCTTTACCGCATGTAACCAGTAGTTATGAAGCTTTCGCTTACAAACTAGGTTTAATTAATCTAAACCATCAGCAAATATTTTTTGTCAATAACCAAACTAATTTTATTTTGGCCAAATTATTTCAGTTCTGTTATTACTGTTTACAATTACATTGATGTTGTATTTCTCTGCACCTTTGTATTTACCACCTGCTGTGCGTGCAATCAATTCGAATGCCGTTTTTTTTTTCGGTGTTAATATAACCATTTTCTGCATCATTGCTTAACTTCCACAGTTTTGACGAGCCTACTGGAGTATAACCATCTTCAGGAAGCACGCTGCGTCGGTTTCTACGTCTTATCTTGTCCAGACGTATTGTGTGACCAAAGACAAACGAAAACTAACTTATTCTTTTGGTTGTTTTTTTGTGTTTGTATGACAGGGAAATTGGCTTTTATTTGCATAAAGAAAAAGAGGTATATAGGTTAACCAATGGAGAGAAAGGGAAAAGAGGGCGTAGAGGGCAAACAGAGGGATGTGGGGAGGACCAGGGCCTGGATTGAATCAGTTCAAAGAGTAGCACAGCGTCCTTTCATCGGCATCAAGCACAGGAAATTCCTTACAGCGAACGTTCCATTTTCTTTCAGCTGTAAGTTGTAAAAAATAGGTTTAAAAATTTTCCTGAGTGTTCCCAGTCTGGAAGTGAACGGTAGAGTAGCCTAGCTTCAGAGATCTGCAACCTACTGTTTGCTTACGAAACAAGTCTAGTGGTGTCATACTAACGACCAGCGGTCCGAGAAAAAATAATCGAATGGTATAATTCCGCAAAGGGCGCAGAGAATCGCGTGACTTTGGGTATGTTTGGATCTAGCGCAATAATTCCTTCAGCAGTGGTGCTATTACGAAGATTCTTTTTGTCGAGGTTTGGCAGCCTCTTCTGACTCCGCATACGACTGGGAATGAGAAAGAATGAGGGAGAAAGAGAGAGGCATTTTAATGAATGCAGATATCGCTATTGCGAATGGTCTTGCAACTGTGTTGCGATATTTCGGCAATGGCTTCCATTGGGCTGTTGCTAATTTTTTACTTTCTAGACAACCTTTTCATCGTAACCAAACTACACAAGACACGAAAAAGATGCCCAATTTAGTAGGCTATGGCTCCCAGCAAGAATATTTCAACGCTCTCTACAGAAAATATCGTTAAACGAAAGAAGATGTATACTGATCGTAGATAACATTCATGCCAAGCAACCTTTTCATCGTAACCAAACTACACAAGACACGAAAAAGATGCCCAATTTAGTAGGCTATGGCTGCCAGCAAAAATATTTCAACGCTCTCTACAGAAAATATCGTTAACGAAAGAAGATATACTGATCGTAGATAACATTCATGCCAAGCCAATAAAACCAAAGTAGCCTCGCTGCCCCCGCTGCAGACGCTGCTTGCTTCTTCTGTACACAGTGATTGCAACAATAAAAGCTAACAAGCATCCTTTTGACCCCGATGCTTTTGTACGTGAGTGCAGTCGATGCCAATGTCTAGCCTGTTCTTTCTGCGAGACCATAAAAATCTTCGTTTTCCTTTGTGTTTAAAACGAAAATCAAGTAAAAGTGTCATTTTTATATCCTGGACAAAGAAAAAAAACTAGCCATTGAGAGAACCCTTGTGGCAGGCAGGGCCAACGCGCTGGAAAACAAGGTAGGTACACGAAAGAAGACAACGCTATACGCTCATTGCGCGATGAGGTACGGCGAGAAGTGTTTGCCAGGTAAAAACGCAATCAGAAAAGGCGCTCATGACAATACGCCAATTTGGACAGCCATTATGGAAATGTCCAAACTGCGTAATCGCCGACTGCCGAGAGAGAGAGAGATAAAAAAAAAAAGCGCCTCACTCGGGAGGGTGCTACTAGCTGCCAGACTTGTAAACAAGACATTTCCGGAAGCCGGGCGCACTCGGGCATAACTGCTTTACACGGCGTATACCTATGCGGCAGACCGTTGTTGCGCTGGGCATGCAGGCACTATAAGCATCCGCAACGCGAATAAGACTCATTTCTTCAATGTGCCAAGGTATTAGATTAGATCCGTGCCGCACTGCAACGCCCGACGACGGCGAATTAAACCGTGTGACCGCGCGCAAAGTTTTCTGCCTGTATTACACAACCTCATGGACACGTACTTTACGTTCAAAAGAGCGGCGTATACTCGCCCCGCCCTTGACAATACAGTATATCAGAGTCAGCAGACCGCCTTGTTAAGCGCATATCTCTCCCTGCTTTAGCTTCGTCGCCAGCCTGTGAAAATGCGGCGACCGGGTTTACCGCGTGCTGTGAGCGCGCGAGCGTGACGCATATACAGGCGTGCTGAAAGAACTGTCCTTCGCTATCAGCCGAGTAGCTAAATGTACGAATGCGCGGTGGGATTTCGTCGCCGCACCGGTCGTGTTCTTGCTTTCTATTAAGATTATTCGACGAGATAGTGTCATTCGGTCAAAAACGTTGTCCCACGCATTCGCCACGAGCCTGTGCATGGAGTATATGCTACTGCCTTGCTATACCGCCGCCGCCGCGCACTTTGGTGTTGGCACGTTGCGTATGCCCTGAGGGGAAAATTGGTTTCCGCTGAAGCCTTCCAGCGTTCGAGAAACTATTAGGCGCGCATTTCCACGTGAGATAACAGCAAAACTGCGTATATAACGCCGGTAAATGCATGCGGGAGCGACATTTTCGCTGCTTCTCGCCATTTTTAGGCGCAATTTCGCTTTCGGCATTAACCATCTGTCATAAAGCAATTAGTATACATAGTTGGAAGCAAATCTCTCTCTTGCACTCCAGCTCAAGGCCGCACCGTTTTCCTTTTTGACTCTGTCCCGGTGAAATCGACGACTGGTACTTGCTTGGGCTGAACTGGCGATGTTCGTTTCCTCCGCCATTTTCAATGACAGTTCATGCATGACCGCATGTAGGCTTACCGCCATAAGGTAGACGGAAGGAGAGAGACGGCAACGACTTCGTGCGTGGCGATATACACGGAGAGAGAAGAAAGACACTGCAGCGATGCCTGCCAAATTTGAGCGCGCGGTTCTCAGCATCGCCTTTTGCGGGACGCTGCTTTCAGAGCTCTCGCGTGGTGGCGTTGTCTCCCAGGCCGGTCCTTTTAACCCAGCAATGTGTGCGTGATTTGGCACTGCACGCAGGGCTGCTATATAGATGGGACGTGGTGGCGCGTCAAAGCGCCTTCGCAGCTCCCCAGAAAGAGAGGCCGAAGGAGGCGAAGCCACGCCGAAGTTGCTTGCGCTTATAAAAGCCTCCGATGTCCGAAGTTGATGCATGGTTCCTTTGCGCGCCGCGCACAACGCCGTCGAGATACGTGCGCGCAGGGTTATACACAGCGGGCATGGGCGAATAGATGTAAAATAAAGGAAAAAAAAAAGCATGGACGGGATCGAGAGAATAGAAGAAAACTAAAAGAAGTGGCGGACACAAACGCGCGCGATGGTCGGCGCGTCGTTCGATCCCGGCAGCCCGAGGGCATCGAGAGGGGGGCTGGTCACCTCACGCGCACGCAATTATGCGTACTTTATCAGTCAGTAGCTGGAAAATGCGGCAGGTCCTCCGATCGGATAATAGAAGGAGGATCCCTGGGCGAACGGGAAGCGCTGGCGACGACGCCAAATTGGAGAAGCCGGGAGCATTGCCAGGCGGCGCCCGAAGCAGCAACATCAGCGTGGTGTGACGACGATCGCCGCTGGTTAAAAAGGCGCCGTGCGGGCATGCGCTACCCCGACACCAGACATGCCACCGGACTCCTTCAAAGTGGCGGAGGGTTCATTCTTTTATCACTCTCCTACATTAATCTTGTCTTTTGTTCTTATTGCCCACATGTATGTCTATACAATGTCCCAATCACGGTGTTCGAAAGTGGCTGTGTGGCGCAGATGGATTAAAAACCTCGAGTTAAAACTTTCCCTGGTAAAATGCACAACTTACTTATGTTTGCAAATATACGGTAACGTTTCAACATCACATAGAAAGTCATGCGCCCAATAAAAAAAAGCAGCTGCTCGCGTTCAGATGATTCATATGACAACGTTGTGTATACGTCAAGCCGAAATTAACATCGTTTAACATGGTCTATGGCTAACATAGTTCACTGATATCATTGTCACCCTCAGCATCGTTTACAGTCGCGTTGCCAGTGAGGTCTGAAATGAATTGACGTCAGTTTTCGGGGGGCTCTCCGGCCGGTAAACATCTACACAGGCGGCCAGTGTCACGCAGCTTGTTTGGACGCGTTTATTTCCCTGGTGTTTTGAGTCAAGCGGAGACTACGAGATCTTCAGATTACTTTGCATTTGTGGACATCTATCCGCGATGCCTACACACACATCACACGTTTCTGCCTAGAACTCTTCATAGCTGTGTTCGTATTTTTATAGTTATCAATGGCACCCAAGCGGATCACTTGTTCAAGAAACCATGAACACGTCGAAAAGCATTTCGCCCCGTTGGGTAAGCGCTTATCTTCGAATACGGAAGAAAAGCAGTCGTCTTTGATTAAGGTTTGAGGAAAGCGTCACAGAGGGAGAAAAAAAATTATTTACAGAACATGAGTGAGGCGCCAATTTTCGATAGGGGCCAGACAGTCATATGTGAGGTAAAAGCCAATCCAATCCATTCGGAAAGTTTGGCAGCAGGATAGAGGTATAGTGGGTGCAAGAAGCCGCACTTCTTGTATGTGATGATCAATAAAAAGAACCTTTAGCGTAGATGTAGAGGTGTTCATGTTGATATTTATAAAGGACATCTTAGATATAGATGACAAAGATATAATATAATATACGCGCTCTTCTATAGTTCAAGCAAAGTGAGTGCTGCTAAGAATCATATAAAGTACGCACTAGCATTTCAGTGAGAAATCACGGGTAAATCGTAAAAGCAGGTGGTCTGAAGCCTTGTTTTTTATATTTTAGGTGCCTTTAGTAGGTGATGGCTGACAGGCGGCAAGGCAGGGCGCTGATTGGTCGGCGGTTTCTGTGACGTCGCCTGTCTTAAAGTTACTTGCGTTCGTTTAGCTTACATTAAACGTGTGTGACATCAGCAGTGAAGTATGTGTCAACTGGTTTAACCGCATGAACTCCCGTGATGAGTATGGCGAATTCGGTCTGCTTCTGAGTGATAGCGGGCCCCTAATTTTGTGGCAGTTGTTGGAGATAGAGATAGGCCTCCCCAAGCGGCACAAAAAAAAAAAACAAAAACAAAAAAAAAACAGTGCTTTCACATGCCCTACTAGGTTTACCCACCTTAAACCTATCCAATTTTTTTCGTTCCGCCCACCCTGAATAATTAGTCGACATTATCTAATTGACAACACTTATGCATTGCCTTGCTAAGTTACTCCGGAAATCAATCGCGAAGAATGATTGATGACCTAGACAGGCAAACGCCGAAAGGTATGCCCCTAAAAATGAATATGCAGAAGGCTAAGGTAATATTGAACAGCCTGGGAAAGAAACAGCGGTTAAAAGTCTTTTATTTACAATATTGTAGGCCCTTACGGGGATGTTACAGGGTGGGAAATAAAGAGAAAATACAGAAGGGATACAAATTAGTACAAGAAATACAATTCATTTTTTCTCGAAAGCCTTAGCATAGCTGGTGTTATGAAAAATGTGGGGGTTCCGGTTAATAAATACAACAATGGTTTTCGGAAGAAACGAAGAAACAGGTCAGTTCTAGGTGTGTACGGCATAATGGCGAATGAGTGGCTACTGCGGGCTTCCTGGGGGTCGGATATACAGAGTAGAGTCTAAGGTAAACTTATTTTAACGGAGCATATAAAGAAACTTGAGGCGCGCTATTTTTCTACGTGTGGCTAGTTGAGGTACTTGAGCTTGGATGCGTAGAGCAGTAACTGACTGTGTTTTGCGGTAAGCGGAAAATATAAATCTTAAGGCTAATCTTTGTACCCTTTTGAGTTTATTGATCTGGTATTGGCAATGTGGGTCCCATATAATGTCTGCATACTTTCATTTAGGTCGGACCACATCTTTAAATGCTTGAAGTTTAACATCAAGAGTTGAATGTTTCAGTTTACGTTTTAAGAAGCCAAGTTTTCGTTGAGCTGAACCACATACCTGATCAATGTGTACGCCCTAATTTAAAGTTTCAGTAATTGCAACGCCTAAGTATGTTAATTTGTTACACCTTTGGATCGGAATGCTGTTAATACCATAGGTAAAAAGCAGGGGAGATTTCATGCTGGTTATGGTCATGGCAACAGATTTAATTGGGTTGATTTGCATATCCCATTTCATACACCAATCATAGACTTTTTGAACACTGATTCAGCAACATTTTGTCATCGTCAGTTCCTTATGTGGCAAAACAAGATACAATCGTCTGCGAACAGCCGCACTTCCACATGGCAGTCTATATCTTCAGCAATGTCGTTAATGTATATTAAATATAACGATGGACCTCAAGCAGAACCTTGTGGCACACCGGATGTTACATGAGAGGTGGATGAACGATGAACGTTTGCCGCCTATTTCGACAAATTGTTTCCTCTCGGAAAGGTAAGCGCGAACTCAGTTAATAATCTGCAAATCAATGCCATATGCATATATCTTTTTTTAAGAAGTTTAACATGACACATTTTGTCAAATGCTTTACGTAGGTCTAATGCGATAACATCAATCTGTTTCTTGGAGTTGATGGCTGCGGCGAAGGTATGAACAATTTCAAAAAGTTGAGTTAATATCGATAAGCGACGTCGAAAACCATGTCGCCTGGGATAAAACAGATTGTTATTTTTAAGAAAGTCCATTAAATGTTTAGCTATAACATGTTCAAGTAGTTTGCACGAAGTAGAGATAATAGATGTGGGACGATAATTTTCTATGTTAACCGTTTTACCCGAATTATAAACTGTAGTAACCCTTGCGAGCAGCCAATCGCTCGGAACAGAACATTCACGCAGAGATATAAGTAAAAATCTTCACCAAGAACTTTGAGACCCATTCGTAATAACGCCTGAGAAAATCATTAGGTATCAGATCGACCTGCCGACTTTTTCGGGTCCATCCTTAGTAACAAATACAACGCTCCTCCTTTCGGGACAGATATGAATGTTTTGGTCCTTATTACAATCAGTGTTGGCATTATTATATCAGGTCTTGGGATAAAGACAGAGCTGAAGAAACTGTTATACGATGTAGCGAAGCGCTGGAAGTGGTAGGCTAGTATGTCTACTTAGAACAGGATAGTAACCGCAGATCAGGACCATGAAAAGGAAATAACTACTATGTGACAGTATTCCGCGCGCCAGAATGTGCTAAGATGCCCTAACTTGCCGAGATTAAAGCGCGCTCATGCACGACTCAGAAAGTGCGCTCATGCATGTCGCCGCTGGCTCCAGCGCTACAGCCGATGCTGCTTGCCTCGCAACTGGCCACAAAGCTAAGCTCTACCACGAGCAGCGCAGAAGGGGTGAATTTGGTAGCGTTTACCAAGTTAAGTTGAGGACAACGCAGAGGGTTATGGAACGAAAAATGGTAGGGGTAACGTTAAGATATAAGAGGCGTCTATAGATTGTGTCAGAGTAATAACTCAAGCTACTGACATTCTAGTGGAAATCAAGAAGAACAAATGGGCATGGACAGGGAATGTAGAGCGAAGAGAGGATAACCGATGGTCGCTTATAAGGTAACAAACTGTATTGCAAGGAAAGGAAAGCGTAGTAGGGGGCGGCAGAAAGTTAGGTGGACGGATTAGGTTAAGAAGTTCGTAGGGGTGAAGTGGATGCAGCTAGCACATGGACTGGGCTAATTTCAGGAGTATGGGAGAGGCCTTCGCCCTGTAGTGGGTATAGTCCGGCTGATGATGATGGTGATGATGGTGAACAAGTCTGGGGGGGGGGGGGGGGTGGCGAGGAGACTGCAATCGCGTTGCATTCGGGCGCACAGAAAGCGTTGCTACGTGCTATCTATCTTAAAGCTCTGCGGACTTCAATTTTTGCCGAACAGAAAGGACTACGTTGGCGCTACCTCGTCGGAAACACCCGGGTCGGATAATTTTGGCGGTGTTCAGCACCTCTATTCACAGGTGATTGTTTGATAGATAACTAAAACGTCAATTAGCTAATATCGACTAATTATTCAACCAGACAAAAATAGCAGCTCGTACTTCAGACCAATCTTAGCTAAATTCAACCCAATTTTGAAAGAATGGATAAGTATTCTGTTTGAAACTTTGGGCCACATTACCCGGAACTTCCACTTTCTCTAAATGGCTTGATATATTAATTGTAATGTATTCATTGTGACCTATATTTGTTTGGAAATAGCAGATAATACAAAAAAACGTAAGCAAATATTTTGTTAACAAGTTTTTAAATCTGGCCACACGGGTACACCTTTAGAATTAACGATACTGTGCACCTGACACAACTAGCAGTTACAAACCGAGCTCAATCAGTATTTTGAAATTTAGCTTTTCTACGATACTAATCTGTTTTTTTTTTTTTTTTTGTGTGTGTGTAAGGGGGGGGGGGGGGGGGGGGCGTCGGGAAGCATAAATTCTGTCCCAGGTCCCTTGACGAACCTCGAATACATGTAGAAAGTGCGAATGCACTGTGGACATTTTGTGACTACGAACGCATTTGAAGCATTAACCTGGCTGTAATGAGATATATTGAATATTCGAACCAATCGACAGAAAAAAAGAAAAAAAGATACAACAACGCTTTAAAACCTGAAAGTTAGCATACAGCTGATTCACTTCCTCTGCCACCCATTTCATGGTGGTTATTAATGAACCCGTTACCAAAGAACTGAAATGGCGGATAAGCAGTCTTAAAATATTGATGTGTAACCTCATGCTACTATTCATGGCCCAATGCTGAACATACTCGCACATCGAAAAAGTAGTTTTTATAGCATCTTCTACTAGAGCTACAAGTAAAGAAGCCATAATTTGTATTCCCGGCCAGTGCGTGATATGATTCAATTAAGGTTATAGAGGCAGAACAATCGGCAGAGGCGATAATCACAGTCTTGCTATTTGTCTGACTTTCTTATACTGGAGCTATAGACCTTCGGATGCCGCTTTTGCCCGGTCATTTCCAACTGCAGTTTGGAAGCCAGCAGACTCATGAACCGGTCAACTGACATCATGGTCGACCCCCTCACCACACACTCTGAGTCGGCGGCAATTTCAGCTGTCACTTGTTCTCTTATAACGGGTAACGTTGTTCTCCCTGTCCTATCAGCCTTTTTCCCTAACCGAATGACACTCAAGCACGTGCGGCGATGTGTAAAAAAAAAAAAAAGAAAACGGTGGGCCAGCGATGAAACCGTACACACGGCCACTGCTGTCTCTTGGTTACCGACATTCTAGTGGAAATTAAGAAGAAATGAACATGGGCAGGACATGTAGTGCGAAGAGAGGACAACCGATGGTCGCTTAGGGTAACAAACTGGATTCCAAGGGTAGGAAAGCGTAGCAAGGGGCGGCAGAAAGGTGGGCGGATGAGGTTAAGAAGTTCGCTGTGGTCAAGTGGATGCAGCTAGCACAGAACCGGGTTAAGTGGAGAAATATGGGAGATGCCTTCGCCCTGCAGTGGGTATAATCTGGCTAATGAAAATGATGATGATGATGACTGTCCCTTGGATGCAAAAGACACGGAGCTCCACCACACGCAAAACAAAAAACTTGGGAAGAAAATGTATTTTAGGCGTGAAATAAAGCATGGAATTAGTGATCAATCAAGCCAGAAATCAGCTAAAGACTGCCACACGTGATTTACACGTGAGCCATATGTGAATTGGGTTCCACGGGGAACGCGCTCCCTAACTGCCACCTACTTCCGTTCATTTCAACATCAGTTCTAAAACTCAACTGGGTTCATGTTAACGACGGTCGACTTAACCCCGTAACAGGTGTACCAGAGCGACAACCTCCTGTGAGCAAGAATTATTAATGTGTTAGTAGTAGAAGCCACAGCCTGAAGAAAAGCCGACATGGCTTGTCCGGAATCTTGACAAAGCATTGTGTACAGCAACTTGCGCTTAACCTTAGCGTTTGTCCAGTTCCTTTGTCCGTGTACAACTAAGCAGCGCAGCATTATTGAGAAGATGTTCCAACTAGCCCAGTCCCAAGCACTTCTTAGCGACCTGCCACCTGCCTCTGTTGTCAAGTTGCAAGGCGCGAGAGAAAGATCTTCCTCTTTACTGTGTGAGAGGAGGCAGAGACCTGAGCATATCGTCCACTTTAGGAATTCCACCCGAGAAAAAAAAAAAGAAAATGCGAGGACAGAAATGATTTTGTGAAATAATAATAATTAATAATAACAAATGATGGCTATGCAACAAAGAAAGTGACAAAGAAAAACTCAGCGAAATTAAAGTAACAATTAAGAGCAAGATGCAGACCTAACGCTGACGAGATCTTCACATAATAGTAATAGTACCCCCCCCCCCCCCCCCACACACACACACACAAACACACAATTTTTAACTTCGCAAAATTGATTGCCCGTTCAGATGGCGTATGACTAAAGGATTTGTTTTTCGTTATGCATCCTTCGACGGTTTCTGCTGCGTTTATCAATAGCATTAGTGGCCGGTCTCGAAAGGGAGTGTTTACGGTTTAACAGTACAAGCAAAGTGAAATATATAAACGAGGAACAGCCCAGAAGAAAGCGAAGGCAGCAAGAAACAACCGCAGGCGTCTTCGATGATGCTTCCTCGAAAACAGCTCCTATTGGCAACAATAACTGCCCCACCGATGGCAATCACAACAGCGAGGAACGAGGTAGCAGCTTCGGTTTTTCCCACGCGACTCGCGCAGGCATAGAGCTCGTGAGGAGAGACCCTTCAAGAAGAAAATTGCGAACGACAATCTATGCGCCACAAGTTAGCACCGCGTTATAGGCGCTGTGCAATTAGACCGCCGTGGCCGCGAGTGGCTTCCCACAGCGAGCACAGCGCGGCGGCATTCATTGAGGAAGTGGCTCCGGCGACTGTGTCAACAGCGTCGCGCCACTACGTATAGGGTCCCGTGGTTTCCCACGCGAGTTGTGCTCGCGGCTCTTTCGGTCGAGATTTGCAAGCGCGATCAGTTTGAACCACTGCCACCGTTGCTGTCGCTATCGTTGAGCGTTCATAATCGCCTTAACGTGCGTCATGGGCAGACCCCCTTTCTTAGCACACTGCCGATGCTGTTCCCAAGCGAAAGCGATTGTTTGGGGACATGCCTTCGAAACCTGATTGCTGTTGTGCGTGTATTGGCGACACGGGGATTTCACTGGCGCGAGAGCTGTGAAGAGGGGCACACGATGAGCACAATAAGCCGGATGAAAAGCGATTACAGGAACTGAATATTGTACGCAAGTGGCCAGTAAACCTGCTTACAAGACTCAAGTGCGGAAAATACGAGCAAACGAAAGAACTCTTCTTTTTTTTAAGCCGTGCCTGCGTCAGGTGTTGCGAAGTTGACTGCGCCGTCCTCTCTCGTCGTTTTCGACATAGTCTGTTGGAGATAAAAAAATTAGAAGGGCTCAACGCTGCTGAAAGCATTAGCTGCGAGCGTTCCTCCTTCTTTTTCTTCTTCTTCTTCTTCTTCTTCTTCTTCAGCCCACATATAAAGCCCGCCTTAACCAAGCCGTATGAACGTGCCTTAGTGGCCTATAGGTGTAACGAGAATGCCAGGGTCCTAGCAGCCTGAGTGTGACATAACCGTCCCATGTGAAACGAGAGACCCAAGTTGGTAGCTCCTGCCAGGGGACCACGGCCACGGACACGGCCACGGCACACAGCGACGAGCGGTTCGACCTGACGTGTATTGCTTTCGCAATAAAAACGCAATGATGTTATCGCTGCTGAATCACGTGCTAACCTTCTGACTAATCAGAAGAGAGTGTCGTGACGCTGGGGCTACGTCGACCCGGCCTTCACTTGGTAGCGTGCAGAGACTCGGGGTTGAAGAAGGACTGAATCTTCTAAGTTGGTGAAATATGTACAAGCAGGTTTAATGGCACTTTGAGAAAACTTATTTACAATATTTACACGAAAAAGAAGGGTACATCAGCAAAATGGCAAGCGTTAAAAGTTCATAGCGAGAAGCGACTGGATGAGCCGTTTACCCAGGGCCCAGAGCGACATTTCGTGCTCTGCAGCGTCCTTAAAAACCCCCTATGTCCAGCCCCTCTCTGAAGATGCTGACCAACCAAATCCAGGGCACGCCCCTCAGGTATCGGCATCCAATCGAACACATCACTGCACTGATGGTCTGAAGCACTGACTGGTCCGGCATTCATTCGTTGGGCGTGATCACTTGTTGGCGGGAAAAGCTTGGGAACGGCGAGGAGAGGAGGTACATTTCTATTCTTCAGCAAAGAAACCACAGGCTGGTTCTGGGGGTTTTACTTCTCAGAAACCCGAGTGCACGTGGCGCCGCATAGGGCTCCCAACATGGTCCCTTTTCGACAATTGCAAATCTTTCCTGCATTCCCGGGAAATCACTTAATGGCCGTATGAGTCATGCTCTTCTCTTGTCCTGCACGTCAGCGGACATGTCACTCTGTCGTCTCCTTTGGATAGGAGGCATTCATCACTGGAGGATAGCACTTCTCGACTGGAAGGGTGAACAAAAGAAAGCACTTCCTGCTATTTCCCGCAGGGGGACGTTTCTTTGTGTTTTTCCAGACGTTCTCTTGACAGGGCCAATTTGGCATTTGCAGGTTGTCCACAAAGCAAAACATGCTTACAAAACAGGATTCCTGGAAACAGGCTCACTTAGAGCCAATGGACCATCACCACATATTCACAAAACTTTTCCATGCCCACAGGCGAACAATAGAGCGCGCAAATGCGGATGCTTGGTCGTAACAGCCTCCTCCCCCGCCAGAAGAGACTCGGAGGGCAGCAGCCGCAGCTGCTGCATGAAGAGACGACTTAATGGCCTGCACGTGAACGCTTGAAGCTCGCTGTTGCATGTCGCGTTGTCTTGATTGTTGTAGGCCAAATTGCTTGAGCTATCTGAAACTCAACCACATGTCGAAGCAAGCACTCGGCTCCCGTCTGAAGAGACCAGGTCAAAAGAAAACTGCCATTGTTGTTCGAGAAAAGCCCACTCTCAAGACGTTCAGGACCCACGTATGCCTCGAAAACCAAACGTGCTGCTTTACATAGTCATCTATATTCAAGCGCACAAAAAAAAAAAAAAAAAAAACCTGATTATCAATTTGGATACATGGTGAGGAACATCTCGGACCGCTTAGAAAGAGCGGCTAAGCGCGTCCGCATTCCCATTTAACTTCCCCTTTTTGTATCTTATTTCAAAATTGTACTGCTGTAAAATCAAGCTCCACCTAAGAAGGCGACTGTTCTTCGATGTCGCAGTTTGCAGCCAAGCCAGGGGACAATGGTCCGTCTCTACGGTGAATTTGGCCCCTCCAAGATAGCACTGCAATTTTTGAATGGCCCATACAATGCAAGCGCATTCCTTCTCTGACGCGCAATAAGCCCTCTCTCTAGAACTCAGTTTTCTGCTCAAGTAGAGCACGGGGTGCTCATTACCGTCGTCATCTCTCTGGCAGAGAACAGCACCTAACCCTCGATCACTGGCATCACACTGGACCGTGAATTCTCGGCCATAGTCTGGAGCTCGCAATACCGGACGGCTAATCAGCACAGCCTTCAGGTTTACGAAGGAGGCTTCCTTTTGTTCGTCCCAGACTACATTTGTCGGTTCTGTCTTGCGGAGAGCGTCGGTCAGAGGGCTAGCCAAAGCTGAATAGTTAGGGATGTAGTGATTGTAGTACCCAGTCAGACCCAGGAATGCTCGAATTTCCGTCTTCGTGCTCGGCCGCGGGTAGTCTGCTACCGCAGAAATCTTAATCTCGCTGGGTTTCCTGAAACCTTGACCTACATTGTGACCCAAGTAGTCCACGGTCGCCCTTGCCAGGCAACATTTCTCGGCCTTTACGGTTAGTCCAGCTTGACGCAAAAGGCTCAGTACAGCTCTTAGATGTACCATATGGTCCGCCCATGAGTCGGAAAAAACCGCAATGTCGTCTAAATAAGGCACCGCGAATGTTTCACACCCCTTTAAAACCCTATCCATGAGTCGGGAAAAACAAAATGGAGCATTTTTGAGCCCGAAACTCATCATTGTTGGCTGGTAGCTGCCCGTCGGAGTGACGAAAGCCGCGTATCTGCTGGCGCGTTCAGTGAGCGGTACTTGCCAGTATCCTCGAGTAAGGTCCAGCGTAGTCACATATGCCGCTCTACTGACCTGTTCTACTCTCTCCTCAATATTCGGAATAGGATACACTTGATCCCTGGTGAGAGAATTTAGCTTTCGGTAGTCTACCACAGGCCTAGGGTCTTTACCTGGAGCTTCTACTAAGATCATAGGCGAAGCATAATCGCTTTCCGAGGGTTTTATTACTCCCAATTCCAGCATGCGAGTTACTTCCCTATCCAGAATTTCTCTTTGCCTTGGAGAAAATCGGTAGCACCTTGATCGCACTGGCACGTCTGAAGTCAGCTCAATATCGTGCTCAGTCAAATCAGTTCTGCCTGGCCTGTCCACGAAGCAGGCCTCAAACTCTGTTATTATCTCGCCCAGATCGGACAGCTGGGATTTCTTTAGTTCTCCTCTCTGCTCCGTCTTTTTGAGAAGCTCCTGAGCGTTGCTTCCTTTTCCGCTGAGGCAAATCAAGTTGTCCCCCATCTCCTCGGGAAGGTTTAACGTTAGATTTACCACGGCTTCCCTCTGCACATAAGGCTTCATAAGATTGCAATGATAAATGCGCACTTCTTTACGCCTACCGGGAATTTTCACTGCGTAGTTAGTGTTAGAAAGCTTTGCAACGACTTCAGCCGGTCCTTCCCACTGTACTTCGAGCTTATTCTGCCTTGAACTTCTCAGCAACATCACCTGGTCCCCGATACAAAACGTCCTTTGACGGGCTGACTTATCATAGTACACCTTGGAACGAGCCTGGGCTGACTTCATGCTGGCCTCAACGAGTTCCTTAGTGTTATGTAAGCGATTCAAGAGGTTCAGAATGAATTCTACTACTGTTGGGTCTTCTCCGCGCCCCTCCCAGGCTTCGCGCACCATTCGCAAAGGTGAGCGCAGTGACCTTCCGTACACCAACTCGGCTGGGCTAAATCCAGTGGATTCGTGCGGCACTGACCGCAAAGCGAAAAGCGCTGCAGGCAGGCAGGTATCCCATTCGCGCTTGTTTTCATAGCACAGTCCCCTCAGGACTCGTTTGAGAACAGAGTGCCATCTTTCTACGCTGTTGCTCTGCGGATGATGGATCGAGCTATGCACTACCTTAATGCCGCATCGCTCGAGAAATGAGGTGGTGAGGACACTCGTGAAAACGCTACCCTGATCACTTTGTACCTCGGAAGGGAATCCAACTCGTGCAAACACTGACAGCAGCGAATCCACTACACTCTCGGACGTCACCTCGCGCAGCGGAACAGCCTCCGGAAACTTTGTGGCTGGGCATAACATAGTGAGGATATAACGGTACCCTGACTCGGTAACAGGAAGTGGCCCAACTATATCTATTACTAACCGGTGAAACGGCTCGGTAATGATTGGTACTAACACCATCGGAGCTTTCCACTTATCTTGCGCCTTTCCAACCCGCTGGCACGTGTCGCATGACCGTACAAAATTTTCCGTGTCCTTAAAACATCCAGGCCAATAGTATTCTTGCAACAGCCTCTGCTTTGTTTTCTTTATTCCAAGGTGACATGACCACGAGCTGCCATGGGAAAGTCGCAGTAAGTCTCCGCGGTACTTTTGGGGAACGACTAATTGGTCCCGCTCTACTCCGCGCTTATCCTTGAATAAGCGATACAGCACTCCCTTTCTCATCTCGAAAGAAATATTGTTTGCTGTCTTAGTGGCGCGGTGGCGCTCCCTTATCTCCTGTATATTGGGATCATTGGCTTGCTCTATAGCTAAGTCCTCTCGGGTTCCACTTAAAAGTCTCGTGAGATTACTAGACACTGGCGGCAAGAGGTTACTCTCAAGAACGTCCTCATTCCGCGTCTCATCAAGCTCACTTTCAAGTTGACTTATCTGAGATGCCTCGCTCTCAAAGTTTTCTGACCTGCTATCTTCCGCATTTACCATTGTTTTAACTGCCGTTTCCTCCGCTGTGGATTTTTCTGGAATGAGCAGTGTAGCTAGTTCTCGCGCCTTTGAACGTGTTAAGGCTTGCACAACTCTGTCTCCGAAAAGGATGCCCCTCTTTCGCAGCAGCATGTCCGATTTGTTGGAGAACAAATACGGATAGCACTTAGGAAGCTTTCCTGAAACGGCAGCCTCGGTTGTTAATTCGCCGAAAGGGCCCTCGATGACCACGTTCGCGATCGGCAAGCACACACTCTGTTCCTCAACTACCTGTCGGATCCATGCACACTGTCCTGTATAGTCGGAAGGCGATACATACGCCGGATGGACAACATCCATCGTTGCGGCCGAATCGCGCAGTACCTTGCAAGGCTTCCCGTTGACTACTAGGTCATGCAGGTAGGGTTCTAAAAGCTGCATATTTTCATCGCAGTCCCTGACATACGAGAAAGCAATCTTTTCTTTCCGGCAGTTGACGGCAATGTGACCCTGCTCATTACACCTAAAGCATGTGAGCGGCTTCCTAGCCTCAAGCTTATTCTTTGTGTTCTGCACGTTGGTCACTTCCCCACTTTTCTCACTGCCGTCCTTTCTAGGGAATTTGCCTGAAGAAACCTTCATTTCTTCGTTTCCAACTCTAGCAAAGTGCCTTTCCTGACGGTTTTTCATACTGAACTTGGGATTGCGGGGCCTATCCACTGCTGGGTTGCTGAATTGTCGGCGCGAAGCATACTCCTCAATAAGTTCGGCAGCTTCAGTTGCCGACTTAATTTCGCCTCGGTCCTGTAACCAATTTCTTTCTTTTTCTGGGAGGCAGTTATAAAACTGCTCCAAAAGAATTTGCTCGACTACAGCGTCCCTATCACTGTAGGAATCTGTGCTCTTTAGCCACTCGCCCAAATTAACTCTTAAATTGTACAGGAATTCAGGGTAACTCTCGTCCCTGGACTTAGTAGCTTTCCGAAAACGTTGTCTGAACGCCTCGGCGCTAAGCCTATACTTTCTCAGAAGGCAAGCTTTGACCTTCTCGTAGTTGTCCGCGTCCTCCTTGCTTAGCCGCGCGACAACCTCCGCTGCCTCGCAGGGCAGAACCGTCAATAATCTCTGAGACCAAGTGTCTCGCTGGAAGGACAGTTTTTCGCAGGTTCGCTCAAAGTTAGCCAGATACAGACCGATATCCCCTGATATCACATATGGCTGCATGTACTTTGACATCTTGAAATCTGCCTCCTTGTTGAGAAGAGGTACCGCTAGCTGGGGACAATTGCCCGACCTCTTGCTCAACTCTAGTTCTAATTTCCGGAGCTCAATTTCTTGGTCCAGCTTTTTTGCTTCTCTTTCACGCTTCTTTTCCTCTTTTTCCCACTCACGTTCGCGCTCCCTTTCCTCTTTTTCCCTCTCAAGTTCACGCTCACGCCTCTTTTCCTCTTTTTCCCGCTCTTTCTGCTCTTTTTCCCGCTCCTTCTGCTGTCTGAGCTGTTCCTTTTTTTGACCGATGAGGTTCCATGCTTCACTGAGCTCCTCATCATCGGCTCCCAAATCTGTGATTGCCTTTATAATCAAAGGTTTTCGTGCCAAACCACTTGTATCAATTCCCAATTCCTCACACAATTGCAACAGTTCCGGTTTCTGCAGCTTTTGTAGGTCCATGATCGCTCCGAGTGTCGGCTACTTCCAAAACAACAGTGCAAACTACCAAACCTAAAGGCGTTTCCACACTCTCTTTACCAGTTCTAAAATCTAACCCTGTTCTAGAACCTGGTCCACATCAGAAGAAAAGCCAAGCACTCACCCACACATGCGATCGATGTTCCGAGCTGCCCTCTTGTTGGCCGATTGTTGCTCCTGCTTGTTGCTTGAGATGCCACCTCCGATCACAAGGTGTTGTGGCTTGTAGCTTCAGATCCACCTCCAATCACCAGATGTTGTGGCTTGTAGATTCAGATCCCAACGCTGGTCACCAGTTGTCGTGACGCTGGGGCTACGTCGACCCGGCCTTCACTTGGTAGCGTGCAGAGACTCGGGGTTGAAGAAGGACTGAATCTTCTAAGTTGGTGAAATATGTACAAGCAGGTTTAATGGCACTTTGAGAAAACTTATTTACAATATTTACACGAAAAAGAAGGGTACATCAGCAAAATGGCAAGCGTTAAAAGTTCATAGCGAGAAGCGACTGGATGAGCCGTTTACCCAGGGCCCAGAGCGACATTTCGTGCTCTGCAGCGTCCTTAAAAACCCCCTATGTCCAGCCCCTCTCTGAAGATGCTGACCAACCAAATCCAGGGCACGCCCCTCAGGTATCGGCATCCAATCGAACACATCACTGCACTGATGGTCTGAAGCACTGACTGGTCCGGCATTCATTCGTTGGGCGTGATCACTTGTTGGCGGGAAAAGCTTGGGAACGGCGAGGAGAGGAGGTACATTTCTATTCTTCAGCAAAGAAACCACAGGCTGGTTCTGGGGGTTTTACTTCTCAGAAACCCGAGTGCACGTGGCGCCGCATAGGGCTCCCAACATGGTCCCTTTTCGACAATTGCAAATCTTTCCTGCATTCCCGGGAAATCACTTAATGGCCGTATGAGTCATGCTCTTCTCTTGTCCTGCACGTCAGCGGACATGTCACTCTGTCGTCTCCTTTGGATAGGAGGCATTCATCACTGGAGGATAGCACTTCTCGACTGGAAGGGTGAACAAAAGAAAGCACTTCCTGCTATTTCCCGCAGGGGGACGTTTCTTTGTGTTTTTCCAGACGTTCTCTTGACAGGGCCAATTTGGCATTTGCAGGTTGTCCACAAAGCAAAACATGCTTACAAAACAGGATTCCTGGAAACAGGCTCACTTAGAGCCAATGGACCATCACCACATATTCACAAAACTTTTCCATGCCCACAGGCGAACAATAGAGCGCGCAAATGCGGATGCTTGGTCGTAACAAGAGCACTGCCATATTCCTCCTTCTGAGAAGTGAGGATGCTGCGTGTTTGGTTACGTTATCCAACTGTGGCCTGTCCCTTAAGCGTGGACGAGAAGGAAAGGCGCTAGCGTAACTGTCAATCAGAACTAAAAATAAGATGAGATATCCAAATTATCTTAAAGGGAAAACACTTAGTTACGCATCCTTCTCCTCGAGTTTGTGTGATGCCTCCGTGCCTTGTCGTCATAGCAACGGTGATGCCAGCCGTTGTTGTGCCACCAAAGCGGCTAGATAGGAGGACGGTAGGCGCAACAGGTGTATACCTCCGTGGCAGTTCTCCTTCTCCTACTATACTTTCATGTCTTTCGTCGTGCGACATCGCTAAAGGATCCTGTTATGACACCAGATTTGATCTCTTTTGTATAAAAATTTGAACGCAACGGAGTATATAAACCTAATTGTGTGCCCTGAAGTAAAGATATTGAACATTTTTTCAAGCTCCGTGACAGTATCTGAACGCTAGAGCGTCAAGCGAGACCCTCATTCGGAGTTTATAGATTTCGAAGATATTGCAATGTAACAAGAAAAGCTTAAAATAAAACATGAGACGCAGAAGATGGCACGAGCTCCTGAAACTCCAGAAGAAAATGCATCGAGGCTAGAGGCTGATTATTTAAAGCAGGTTAAACTCGCTGCACAACCAAAACGCCGCACCGCTTTCTCTTGACCATTGGTTAACCCATGCTCAAACCTTCCCAAACTTCTTACTTTGGGCTCCTTCGAGCCAACATCAAAATAAACCTTATTTTAAGAACGCTTCTGCGTTTTCTCGCATTCTGGTCGTCGCGGCAAGTTAACGAACTTACCACGCTACACTAAGTAGAAGAATGAACTAACGAACTGCAGGCGGTGAATCAATGAGCGGCAGAAAATAAGGCCACGAACGAGTGAGCGTGCGTAGTCAAGCTTAACATTATACTCGATCTCTTTGAGACTAGAAGGGATTGAAATTAACTGCCACTCTTAGTTGTATATCAGTGTGTTCTCATCTGACCGGTTGACAAGGTGGTAGGAAGCTTTACGAAGCAAAAACGCTCGCTAATCGTAGCAGAGTCCGCTTGCTCTTTCATCGCTCACTTCTGGTTAAAGGATTCCCCTAGATAATATATCTCTTACTTCGGACACATATGTTGTCAGAATTGCTGCCTGAAAGGTGGAGGCGATGATACTCATGAGCATGCAAGCGCAGAAATAAAAATCTATGCCCACAGAGCGCAATGTTTGTAGTGGCTCTATAAGCGCACTGATAATTAATCGAGGCCTGTTGCGCTCATTAATCTGCCTTGAAACATTCTTGACTCCTCAGAAAAGCAAACATCTGGATTATTTAGAGCGTACGACTCACTCAGGAACCAGCATACGACGGAAACTTGCCACGACGCTCGCACTAAATGAAATCAAAAAGCGATAAAAGCAAGCTGCTCGAAGCGTAGGCAGGATTTTAGCGATTTATATTCCTCAGCGCGATAACGTTTGGTACAGCTCCTCGCGCATGATGGAAAGGCATACCCCGTGGCGGGTTTCAAAAGTGGCCAGACCCGCATCTCCGCTCGAGACGATTGAGAATTCACCGGGATGATAATTGTGATTAATGAAGCCAGCAGTCAGGGAGGGACAGAATGTGACACACACGAGATCGAGCCGCAGGCGCGCTCTGCTTATATACGCCGCGCAACTCCAAAGAAGCCCCCGATTATGGCCGCCCGAATCGGCAATGCGACCGACCGATAGCATCTCAGCCGCCGAGTGTCGACAGACGGTCGCTGGGGCCAAAACGAGCGAGTGTTGTGAACTGCGCGGGCGATTCGAGCACGACCTGGACCTGGTGCGCAGGCAGAAAGAAAATACCACCTCTTATACAGTTCGCTACCGCCGTTGGCCATATGGTGCACCATCCGCGCCGATACTATCGCGGGGTCCCCCGTATAGACGCTGTCGTTACGCCTGCCGGTTGCGGAAGAAAACCTGCTGGTAGTATGGAAGCTGCATGCGCTGCCGTGCGCATGCGTCGCCTATACACCAGACAGGTCGCGGGAACTGTCCGTTTGAAATCGACGCCGAAATGGAAGCACGTGTTCCGTGGCCCCTTATGTGTGCAGCGTGCTACTTTCGAAAGTGACGGAGAAACTGGCAAGGTATCGATCGAGTTGATTTTGACCGGATGCTATAGATTTGCCACTTGTCTCCAGTAGAGAATTGGTGACTGCTTGTATGTTTTGATGTTCCTACAGAAAATGAAACCACACGCAAAGGGTGGAAAGTGTTCTGCCTAAAAGAGCGTGGTGCCGTACATATTCGGACAAAATCAAATACTGTTGTTATTATTATTAAACGCTGTTTCCCGCAACATTTCACAATGATATGTTATTGCGAAAGCACTCACCTATAGCATTCCGACCACAAGCAAGCCATTTTGCAATGATCTTGTGGCCCAGCTTAGTTGTCGCCGCAACGGCGGTTTCTTGACTTAAGCTACGAGCTTTAAATGGGAAAAGAGACCGTCGGAGCGCCGTCATACGGAACCAGGAATTCCCGCGTGCGAAACCATAGCCGATTGGCCCGCGGTTTAACTGCGATACACTGTCGCGCGGCGCATTGACACATCGTCATTCGCTTTTCGCAAAAGCTATCCACGTCCTGCCCTGTTTAACCCTGTTAAAACCCTACCATTTCTTTGTTGCCTTTTCCCAAGAACTGGTTGATTACATTGGCGCTCATTCCCTGACGTGGTAAGTGAGCATAGTGGCAGGATAATAGCTTTACGAGCCAAAATTTACGAGAGAGCCCTTAAAGGAAAACTGACGACAAATTGAAATGGATCTGTATAGCTAGAATATTGGACTTAAAGACTAAAGGGAAATACACGTGTCAGCAACCCGGGCAATTTACGCAGTGAAACAACGGTGGCGTCAAGCAGTTAATTAGCGCTAATTTCTTACATTAGGTTACATTACTGTTTGCTTGGAATGATTGTTAGGGGTGCTTATTCTCGTTTTTCCTCTCATGAGTTTAAATAGGGCGAATAAAAAAAAAAAGCGTTCTATTTGCCTTCCTCAATACATTTGTTCTTTGCTGCTTAAACACTTTAAGGTAACCGGAAAAGGCAATACGATTGAATGTTTCAACTTAGCTGACATAAACCTGTATTCTATTTAAACCTTTCATCGCTATTTGATAGTTAAATTTCATTTGCACCGTCATGCCTCGCTGATTCTCGTTCTTACGGTACGTCGTCTTGGACTCAAAATGTCCCCAAAAGGAGGCTGTTTCCTCTGTTGACCAACCCGCTGATGTCGCGTTACTTTGCGTTGTCCTTCTGCGCCGAGTCCAAGAGATCTATTCTGGACAGCTGAAAACCCATTTTCTTATTCATGACTCCAGAAAAAAAAGAAGATAAAAGAACTTAGCGCCGCAATGAAACCTCTCCTTCCCGGGGACTAACCGCTAGTGACAGCCACGTCCTTGAGGCATTTAAACGCTGATGAGTAAAAAAAAAAAGAAGTCGAGAAAGGAAATCGAATAGCACGAATTGAGGCGCAGCACCGGCAGCACCGTTCGACCTAGGCGCGCCAAGGCCCAGAGCCAAGCCTTCCAATCATCCTCCTCTCTCCAAGCGGCGTTCCCCCGCCATCCGCGCACGCTTTCAGCGGCAGCCCAACCATGGCATGGGCAGGAGAGACGGAGAGAAACAAAAGTGTGATGAATTTGGCTGTCAAGAGCGGCCTATGCCGGTAATGTTCCAAGAAGCGCGTACGGCTCATGGGCTTCTGGAACTTGGCGAGCGCAGAGTGCGGTAGCCCCGCATCGGAGGGGCCGAGACGATCACGCCTTAGCGTACATGCGCACTCACGGTGCATAGCGCCGTCCTACGCACCCTTCTCACGGCGTGAGAAAAACGGAAAAGCACTACGAGGGAAAATAATTATAAAAAAGAGAAAAGTAAAGGAACAGTCTGCCACGTTTTGCACAGAATACGGAGCCGTCCCAGCGTCCCCCAAGGTTTCATATATCTCCTGCCCTTTCTCGGGCGGTGGTGTGCGCAGCGGAAGGAGCAGCACACGTGCTTTGCCCCGGGGGCAGTGTGTTCCTTTGTGCGAGCAGTCCGGAGCAAGTGAATGAGATAATTGGACCAACCCGGTGATCCGTGACCTCCGGGCCTGCTGCTGCGCTGCTCCCATGAGCGCGCGCGCGCCGTGGAGAGCCGAGGCCCATCAACGAAGAGGTTGCTCTGCGCCGAGTTCACGGTAAGGTGCGCGGCCCTTTTATTTTTGTTTCACGTCTTCGCTTTTCTAATCTTTTTCTGCTCGGCCTTTTGTGAACAACTAAGCGAAGCGGAGAAAGCGAAACAAAGAAAAACACTCGGGAGAAGAGCACAAAAAGAAAGGGGAGCATCGGATCTCCCCCTTGTGGGGGCATCCATCGTCTCTTCGCTCGCCCTGCTAGCAGTGTGCGGGCGGCTAATACGGGCGGTGAGGTAATTGCGCACGCCAGGAAGCTACCTGTTGGATCCGGCATCCGGGGCTCTATTTTTTTCTTGTATGGCATTCGTTGCACGAACCTTATTTCTGCTTTCTGCACAGCTAGGGAGCGCTGAACATGCTGTCCGAGGTATTTCCGTTTCCCTTAGCGGGACGATCTTGCGACCTTATACGCCGTATAGCCCCTGGGGAGCAAATTAAATTGAACTGCCGTCGCCTATATAGAAGGTCACGTTCACACGCCTCCACAAGGCATGACAAATCGTGATCAAGCTTGGCAGAAAATAATACTAATACATTGAAACGCGCTGCTTTTGCTTTGATGAACAGCCCTTCAGAATGCGTGTATAGTTTCAAATAACGTTAAACCTCATCCATCTGGAAACGTTGGCGTGAAGGATGGCAGCCAAAGGATGGAACACAGAGCACTAAAGCATATTAGCGATGCAGGTCGACATGCTCTATGGGCACGCGCGCATGTATATTGGTTTGGTTGGTTTATGGTTTATGCGGGACTTAACGCGCCGCCCTTGACATGGTTATGAGGGACCCCGTGGTGGAGGGCTGCCAATAATTTTGACCATGCGTGGTTTTTAAAGAAAATTACAAGGGTTCAACACTGCTGAACCAAATATGGAGCGAAAGCATTTCCTGCGGGTGACCGAGCGTTCTTCTTCTTCTCTTTTTCTTCTTCCTCAGCCCACATATAAAGCCCTGTTTTAACCAACCCATATGAAAGTGCCTTAGTGGCCTATAGGGGTAATGTGAATGCCAGGGTCCTAGCAGGCTGATTCTGACATAACCGTCTCATGTGAAACGAGAAATCCAAGTTGGCAGCTCCTGCCAGCCCGTGTGTCACGTGGGGTGCGACGTCACAGCGTCACGTGAGTAAGACTTAACTGCGGCCGGCTCACGCGAAGGCTTGAAAGTGGGAGTAGTATTGCTTTCGCAATAAAATTTACTGACGTCGCACAGTTACACGAGCAGTCTGCGTTTCGCCTCCGTCGAAATGCGGCCGCCGAGATTGAGATGGAACACCGGCCAACCGCGGCGGGGTGCATATAATGGCATGCTGGATACATTCGCTGCACGTCAAGTGTGCTGTACAATGTTGATGTGCAGTGTACCCCTGAGTTAGCTCTCACTATTGCATTTATTACTGCAACACCATTTTAGACTTTCGTTAATCCTGTTCGTGGGATGAAGCCTCTCTTTACCGGGAGACACGTCACGCATTCCCGCGGAATCGAAGAAACACACACAAAAAAAAGAAAATTGCGGATATCTGTCTGTCTTTGTAGTGCCGATCCAAAGCGGTGCTTTTTAACATAAATAAATAAATAAGTAGGACTCTATGGTTTTGCACGCGAGATTTCTACAGACTCAACATCGCGTCCACTCTAGAGAGCTTAGCTGGATAAAATTAAGTTCAAGTACGTATGCGAATAATATATTTGAGAACTCGTGTCGAATATGAATTGACAATATTGAAGGAACCTATTTGAATACCCGCCGGGGTGGCGGGGTGGTTACGGTGCTCGACTACTGTTCCCAAGGACGCGGGATCGAATCCCGGCCTCGGTGGTCGCTTTTCGATGGAGGCGATGGAGGCGCCCGCGTGCTGTGCGATGTCAGTGCACGTTAAAGAACCCCAGGTGGTCGAAATTTCCGGAGTTCTCCACTACGGCGTCTCTCATAGCCTTAGTTGCTTTGGGACGTTAAACCCCACAAACCAAACCAAACCAAACTATTTGAATACGAATCAAATATTTTTCAGATGTATGCTACTTGATCGAATATTGGTAAACATAGAAGAATCTTGTAAAAACATGAAGCGCCAGCGGCGGCGGCGCGGTATACATCGTTGCAACTTGTGCATGCAGTTATAGCTATATCTTAACACATATCTTAACATTCATTCCGTGTATTGACTTGATGGCCGTTATGATTTGCGCAAGGACAATCACGTTTTGCTGCTGATTCTGGCAGCGAATAATCTACAGCCATATGCCAGGGCAGAGAGCTAGGTTAACAATCTATTAAAATCGGAGAACTGGAGAGGGCTTCCTGAACTAGCGTGAGTTCTGTATCGCCACTCGAACTTGGAGAACATGTATGAGTATTGTTTTACGGTCCCGACCAGCGACTGAATTCCCCTTTTACACTGTATTGAGCGAACGTCTTCGCACTGTGCATGCGTTAGGTTCGTAGAGGGAGAATTTGGATCTATTGAGACACTTTTTTTCTTAAAGGGGCCAGTTTTTGATTCAACACTGGAGCCGAGGGATGGTTTCTTGTTCAAGTTGTGTGACTGACTGTTCACCTGCATTGAGCAAGCTTGCTGAACTTGTTTCTTGACTCCCTTCAAACAGCCGGGAAGCGCGCACCCCTATGAGATGGGCTTTGTTGTTTTCTTTGTTGTAAAGGGCTGGAGAGGGGAACGACCGTCATCAAGGTTCTACACGCGAGATATGCTGCAAATACCCCGCGCGCCGCTTGATAGGACTGATTGTTTTACCTTTGCTTTTGCTCAGTTTAACAAATTTTTCGATTAACTAGCCAATGAACCAAGTCAAATTAATGCTACTCATCAAAGCCTGTCGGTCCATTTCGATGCGACGGAGCCACAATGTGCAGAAAGACACTTCGTTATAAACATAGTGGCTCAGATGCGGGGTAGCGACGACACTGCCCAGCTAAGCATGCACTTCAATCTCAGGCATGGCAGCGTTGGCCGACCTGGCTACAATGACGGGCTTTCGAATGAGATCATTGGTCACCGCAACTATTTCTGATAGGAACTCGGGAAGAGTCCATGGAGGGATGAATGACACATGACAAACACTTTACATCATTTAATTCTCGGAACAACGACATCAAGGTTAAATTTCTGTATTTTGCTTTCTCTTGCGCCTGAAGACGACGCCAACGAAATGCACTCGACGCAAATGCTCATCTATGCATCAGGTTCGTGGAAAAACGGCACTGATAAGGCTTGAGACCTGCTTCAGCATTCACCACGTGCGGAAATCGCATATTCCCGACTAAAGAAGCGCATGCAGCTACCCTCGGAAACTTGTGAGCAATATTTATATTGTCACTGTGGTAGTGACAAGGCCGCAGGCGCAAAACAAACGTTAGGCGTAATAATACTGAAATCAACTCTTTATTGGGCTGACTTGCGCCCTCAAAAGAATTGAGCAACTCGGCGGTGGCGATAGCACTAAATGTGCTCGTCGGTCATCGAACAAAGAATTGCCCGTTTCACCCGTCAGCGCTCAATTTCATGCCAGCGAAGAACATCTACGTAAGCCGCAAACGGTGACTAGCACAACCTGGAATATTGCAGAAACACAAGCGAGCGTATGGAGACACATCTCGAAGCATCTTCCGCAACAAAGGAAATGATAAAGCCGCGTTTCGCGACTACGATTATGAACAAACAAAGAATACACATTCGATCCACGCACTACAATAACAGTGGAAAGGCCACATGCCGGCGACTGCTAAAAAAACAAACAAATGGAGCTTTGAATGGTTCGCGGCAATATGATAAGCCACAGCTGTTACCTAGGGTCGACTCCAAGATGCCGAAAGAAGACTTGTTGCATTATCTAGTCTGAGACCTCCAACCTGCGCCTACTGAGAAAACAATTATCTCCGACCCAACCATTTGCGCTGACTTGGCGATCCTCCAACGCCCTAGTCAGGCCCCAATGATGGGGCTTGGTGCTAGGGTGTTTCTGATCCAGGCGAACACCACAATGGATGCCGCTTGGGGTTGATCCGTCCCTGCAGCATCCGGAGGTGTTACATCGAACCTGGTCCTCTGATTTTGCTTGTGACTGGTCAAACCCACGTACTGGTACTGACCACCTGTATGAATCTGATCCACCTTCAGGAACACGGGCTCGCAGGTAGGGAAAAGTTAAGGAGATTGCTACGTCTTCGGAATCCTTACCAGGGCGCTTAAACAAGGCTGAAGAACAATTTTGTGCTGGGCGCTATAGTCCCAGTGAAAGTCATGTGCCGAGGACGGACGACCGCGTTGTACAGAAACAGCCTCATATGACGAAGCTTCCGCCATCTATGCATAGACGAAGAAAGCGAGCAAATAGATAAAGTACGGGGAGCAAGCTTCCAACTCATGAAACGAATAGTTGGTCACTGGTCGAGGTCAGCAAAAACTATCCATGTTAGAGCTGTGCCACACCCAGCTAATCACAGTCCCAGTCCGGACAGATTGATACAGGAGCTTCAGTAAACAATTTCTTGTGGTTTCAGGGATAAAATTTGTTCCCAAGTGAAACAAAGTGAACTCACCGCCTTTATGAAAGGAATTATGCGGACACCCATGGGACCAGCTGAATTCCTTCAATTCAGATCAATCAGACTTAGCATAATATTGAGTTTCCTCAAGGACAACCCTCACGAGTTGCTGAGTGGGCGTATATTTTGCCGAACTGCAAATCTTGCTCAGTGAAGTCGACCGGAAAGAACTCAAATGTGTCCTGTCCCTGCAGGTGCGCAACAACAGGAAAACAAGGTTACGGCCCGAACTCAGGAGAAAGTTCGCATTAAGCATCGTACGGAAGCCATTCTGAAGGTACTGGTTCCGTGAGATGGAATACCCCTCGTCGAGCCGAACGAAAGTCAATGAATGACCTGCAGGTGGCGCGGACATTCTTGAATGTGATCGGTGGAAGCGGAATCGTTCGTATGTTGCTAATCTTGACTGCTCGATAGTGGTTCATCGCACCAAGAAGATCCGCTGGGCTACATTGCTCCATGAGACGAAGCTCGCACTCGCCGTGCCACGACTCATTCGCGACAGAGGACTTCGACTTCCACAGTTGGCCACCTCTCATGGCTTTAGAGAAAAGCAAGTTCCTGTCGCTCACCCATAAGTACCGTCACCTGTTAATCGGCATGCACAATCCGATTCAACTTAGGTAACGAAGCCTGCTATATATAGACACTGCCCACTCATCAGCAACTGCCTCGGCACTCACCTTTCGAAAGAGAAGTCATTGAGACCCATGTATGAGAAATGATTTGTGACGGACTAATCAGAGAGGCGCATAGCCCATGGTCATCGCCTGTCGTTCTCGAGGAAAATCTGCAGGGAGATGAAGATTGGCGTTTTTACGTTGATTTCAGAAGTCTAAACGCGGTTCCCAAGAGAAACGCACACTTACTGCCATGGATCTACGTTTTCTATGCGTTCTAAGCGTCCATATTTTTCAAGTCGGCCGACCTCACCTTAGATTATTAGCAGGTTGAAGCCCGCGAAGGGGACAACTCGACGACAGTATTTGCATGCGGGTCCTATCTATATGACTTCAATGTTGTCCCTTCGGGCTTTTGTAATACTCCCTCCAAATTAAAGGGAGTGATCAATAAAATTTCAAACGGTATTATATGGAGGATGTGTCTATCTTATACACGGATGACATTGCCGTTTTCTCGAAAATAAAACGCACCTATGGAGGACTCGGATAAAGTTTTGTGTGCCCTCGATGAAGCCAACTTGCGTTTGAAGCCTAAGAAATGCAACTCCTCACATCAAGAAATTAGATATATCTGAGCCACATGAGGAGTAGCGAGAACATTAGACTTGGCCGGAGATAACGGCCGGGGTTGAGATGCTCTCAGCTCAGAAAACAAGACTGAGGAGTTTAAAGCCACTTAGAGGCATCTGCGGTTATTAACGGAGATCCAAATTTCCGAACCTTTGACTAACTTGTCAAGAAGAATTATTGCTTTTGAGTAGGACATGGCAGGAAAGGCAGCTTACAAGCGCTCAAAGACAAACTGACCGCATGCGCGAGTTCTGCGTCATTTCGAGCCAGATAAGTTGAGACAGGTTTTGATACGAAGTGGGTTTAAACAGTAGCGTCACCGGCGGCCTCATCTGCTGAAGCTACGGAGCACCGGACCGCATCATTAGCAACCGCTTAATTAAGGATATATTTACAACCATGGGTACTGATCACGCCTTTACCAGCGTACCAGGCACCCAAAATCGCGCTTGTGCGAACGCTTTAGCCTTAAGCTAACCTACATGCTCAGGAACTATGTCTCCTTTCATTACCGGCACTTGGACAAATTCCTACGTTTTTTTTGTTTTTTTTTTTTTCTATTCGTGTCAGAGCGAGACGATACGTTTCCCTCTATTTAGCCCGTATCACATGATGCGATTCTTGCCGCAGCAGAGTGCGATTTCAGCCGTACAGCGACAGAAATGCTTGCCGCTCTCGTCGCAGAGCCACTGCGACGGGCTTCCAACGAGTTCACTGCATTGCCGCACGGCCGGTGCGACCGCTGCGACGAGGCCAGCCGTCAGCCAATAGGATTCCGAACCATAAGTTAAAGGAAACGACGGAGCGGAAGCCGTCGAAGCCGACGAAAGTTTTGAAAATAGTTTCTTGCCTAAATGTAGGTTATATATAAATTAAGATATCATACAATAAAATAGACACAATACATCATATTTGACATATATTCTGAAAATAATTTATTCGGGATCATCGGCCGTTGGCGTCGCACCGACATAAATCGCAGGGCGCTGTCAAGCATGTGAAACGGGCTGCTGCGATTGCCGTCGCAACGACAGTGTGACCGGCCGAATTTTGCCGTGCGCGTCGCAGCGTGTGAAACGGGCTTTTGTCGTTCTCCATGGACGCGAGCCAAAACTTCTGGTTGACGTGGCCCTGGGATACATACAAACTGAAGACGTCGGAATGGATACTCACAAAGTTGTAATACATATTCGCCAGGAACGAAAGCTGGTCGTATACAACGCGAAAAACAGCACCAAAAGCAAAAAAAGCATACGAATCCAGACAGCGCGATACGTTTTCCTATCCGGGAGACGGCACCTGTGGACGCCTTCTCGATCGAAAAGGAGAACCACCAACTGCTACACTGCAGACGTAATCTACGAGCCATTGCGTCTAGTTCGACGGGTGCCCCATAAATGGGATGTGGTCCTTAGCACCAGCAGCAGACGCGACGTCGTCGACGTCGTTCGTCTGATGCACTGCCACTTCCGTCTGAGTCGCAATGAGGACGTTGATGAAGAGTCAGCAAAAAGTGAACATTACGGTGATGGTGTTCATGAGCTTGCGCACAGGATTCTTGCCACGAAGTCGATTAAGAGCAGGTGCAGGAAAAAAAAGGGATCTGAAGCTTCCGTTACTTCGTCACTTAGTCATCATTTCATGCTGTGTAGTCACAAAGGTAATCACATCGATCCCAACGCAGTGACGACGGGTTACGACAGTGAAACTGAGGCCCGCTACAGCCGTACAAAAGTGTGGATTGAGTTACCTGTTGCTGCGATACGCGCTGACAGTTTTTTTTTTTTTTTTTTTTTGCGCCCGAGTGTCTATGTGAACATTTTGAGTGTGTCACATTAGGCTTTGACTGCAGTGGCATTTTTTTATGCTTGCGATATTAATCCGACAGAGTTACGGGCACCGTTAATGATAATAACAATCCCGGCCTCGGCGGCCGCTTTTCGATGGAGGCGAAAAGCTAGGCGCCCGTGTGCTGTGCGATGTCAGTGCACGTTAAAGAACCCCGGTGGTCGAAATTTCCGGAGTCTTCCACTACGGCGTCTCTCATAGCCTGAGTCGCTTGGGGCATTAAACCCCAAAACCAAACCAAGCCAAATAATAATTGGTTCACAGGAAGGGAACAGCACAGTAATGATTGGTTCACAGGAAGGGAAAGGCGCAGTATCTGTCACACTTGTGTCTGTGGACACCTGAACCGCGCCGTAAGGGAAGGGAGGAAGATGGGAGTTAAAGTGGAAAGAGAGAAAGAGGAGCAGTAGAGGAGGGCTACGGAGTAATTTCGACCACCTGGGGATCTTTAACGTGCGCTGACATCGTACAGCACACGGACGCCTCTTCGTGTGCTGTACGATGTCAGCGCACGTTAAAGATCCCCAGGTTGTCGAAATTACTCCGTAGCCCTCCTCTACGGCTCCTCTTTCTCTCTTTCCACTTTAACTCCCATCTTCCTCCCTTCCCTTACGGCGCGGTTCAGGTGTCCACAGACACAAGTGTGACAGATACTGCGCCTTTCCCTTCCTGTGAACCAATCATTACTGTGCTGTTCCCTTCCTGTGAACCATGTGGACACCTGAATCGCGCCGTAAGGGAAGAGAGAAAGGTGGCAGCGAAAGTGAGAAAAAAGGAGCCGTAGAGGAGGGCTACGGAGTAATTTTGATCATCTGGGGATCTTCAACGTGCGCTGACATCGCACAGCACACGGACGCCACTTCGTTTCGCCTCCATCGAAACGCAGCCGCCGCGGTCGGGATCGAACCCGGGTACTCCGGCACAGTAGTCGGGCGTCTTACAACTGCACCACCGCGGCGGGGCAAACACATCGTTTTCCATGAAAATCTGGAGTTGGCGTAGTCGGTGTTGTGAGAGAAAAGTCATGCGCATATGCTTCTGGCTGGCAGGTTGTAACCAGCGCTGCACCACCTTAGCAGGAGCTGCCAATTAATGCTCGGAAATCAACCCACGGTACCACTGAATGCAGTCAAAACATGCTTCTCCTAGGCCTCAAAGCAGCCATGAAGGGCTTGGTTAAAGCGGAGCTTTATACCTACTTTGGGTACAAATGGGGCAGCATGCGGCCATAAGTTGTTAACTACTGTGAAATAATTAATTGGGACGCAAATTCAAAGGTTTCGGGGTTTATAAAGTAGCCAACTTCTTGCACGCGCAAGAAGATTCGGACAGGAACCTCCCGATTCTCTCCCATCTTCTTGTCCGCGGTTTACATTACCATGCCATCTAATTATTTGTGCTTTCGTGCCTTGATGTGTTATTGTTATACGAATGTTGCACTGACTTGTTGCGCGTATTCTTGTTCAGTAATTAACAACGGACTTATAACCCCCTTTGTACATTGTAATGGTTTGGTTGGTGGGGTTTAACGTCCCAAAGCGACTAAGGCTATGAGAGACGCCGTAGTGGAGGTCTCCGGAAATTTCAACCACCTGGGATTCTTTAACATGCACTGACATCGCACAGACCACGGACGCCACTTCGTTTCGCCTCGATCGAAACGCAGCCGCCGAGGTCGGGTTCGAACCCGGGTACCCCTGCACAGTAGTCAGACGTCTTACCACTGCACCATCCCGGCGGGGCGTTGTACTTTGTAATGAGTGGTTTTCTTTACACTGTGCGTTAGTTTAGTATAGACGAAATTGTGATCGAGTGGAATACTTTTTTTTTTTTTTTTTCACAGAGGGAAGGTGTCGCGTAGCCGGCTTCACAGATTTCTCGCGTGCCAATATCTGGAACCAGCACCCGATACTCTGAATGATTTCATCTCCATGCGGTGTGACTTGCTGTTGGCCACAGTTAAGTTCGCGCGCCTGATTGGCTTCCTGCAATGAGCCGAGAAGCCTACACTCCTATACTGAGAGCTTGATTGTGCACTTAAACTACTCGAGAGAGAGGAACGGCAACCAGAGGATTTCTACCTGGGAGCTTTACCCCGAACATGTCGCGCACCCTTTGGTATGAGCGATTGTTTTACTACTTAGGCTTGGTTTGTTTGCTATGTGTAGCGAATGTTCCGGTCATTTCTCTTATCAATGAAGCCAAACTCATCGAAGCCTGAAAGCCCCCTTATTTGGTGCGACTGGGCTACGATTCGCGGACTGGCACTTCGCAATAGCTACAGTTCATAGTTGCTAATTAAGTTAGGTTAGAAGTTGGTCTTCATCTTACTAAGGTGGAAATGTGAAAGAGGAAGAAGTGTGAGCACAAGAAGATAGCTTCGACTGAGATATCATGCAGCTATCTTTGCTGTAGAGACTATGATAACCGCGTTGGGAAAATCGGCGATGGTGCATTCTTGCTACGGTGTATATACCAAGTTCTCCGGGGATGAACGCGCAGTTATCGTTTTTCGTTAAGATTCAGAGACGGGAAATAGTAAAAAAAAAAAACGAAAAAAAAAAACGAACAAAGTTCGAGCCGTCTCGTGCATAGGGCAGCTGGGTTGCATACAATAAAGACGTCTTATTAATTTAAACAGAGCGCGCACTTCGCACGAACCACAGTTCTGAAGTTCACTTGTACGCCCGCGTTTTGTCTTCGCGACCAAAGTGTATGATATAATACCGATATGTCGGGCGTGCCCTACTCCAATATTACTGTTCGCTCCCATTTTTCGTACGCTGCGGCAGTATAACAAGCCGCAATAGCGGAGCCCCACCGCAACGCGTTCCAAGTTTATATGCTGTTCTCGCCGAGCGTGTTAAAAAG
Source organism: Amblyomma maculatum (assembly GCF_055883805.1). Lineage (NCBI taxonomy): Eukaryota > Metazoa > Arthropoda > Arachnida > Ixodida > Ixodidae > Amblyomma > Amblyomma maculatum. The sequence goes on along the minus strand of NC_139349.1, from coordinate 91,373,253 downwards.
ATGCCTTCGAACTCACGCAGGGGCTCGCGATAGCCGTCAGCTCCAGAGAGAAAAAAAAAAAGCAAAAACACACGCACACAAAAAAGATAAAACAAAAACGAACTTGTTACTACGACTGAACAAAAAGCAGACACACAAAGTCGAGCGAAATCATAGACTGCGAGTGGCCTTATGATTATTTTCTGCCTGGCGCGAAGCGTTACCCCGTCGATACAGCAGGCCAGCCTCGTGATCAAGAGGAGCTACTGGAAGATATGGCGTGCACAGCCGGTCTCCAATGATGGAAGCAGAGCAGTCGGAATCTTTCGTAAGAGGCGCGCGGAGAAGCCTTGAAACAAATGACAAGAAGAAATAAAACTGCCGGTAAACAAGGCCCTGGCCAGGCAGAAGGGAGGACCCTGTGGTGGAAGGGGAGGAGGAGGGGTTGGTTGCGAATACAAGAGTCGCTCACGCATGCCCGTTCAATGAAGCGAGTGTGCAGCGATGCTCGAAGAGCAAGCAAGGAAGCAAGCCAGCGGGTGACGGCGAATGAACTCGTTTGGAAATTTAATGCGCTCAGCACAAAGAGCGCTTGCTGCTGGCCGAAGATACGGTGCTGCCGTCGCCGCTGCGTCCCGAGGTGTATGAACGACCGACCGCGCGCGCGCGCTTGAGCACCCGTGGTGCCGGGCACATTTGGAGAGGTGGACAAGGGAGAGAGGCTGCCTGGCGGCGGGAAGTCGTGCCAGGTAGGCCTTCGAGCCGATAACCGGCGAGGGTGCCAGGAGTAGTGCGTGACTCGATGCGAGTCCGATAGAAGATGCGGCCGAAAATGTTCAATTACTCTCCGAGCCCGCCGTGGTATCGTATGTTGTTCGCGCGCGAGATAGCATCGTTGGCCACCGGGGACCGACCGCGCGGAGTGCATTGTAGGGAAGGGAACCTTGCCGACGCTTGGGGGAGCCGTAGTCCGTTTCCGAAGGGCTGCTCCAACGACGACAGCAGCAGGTAACAAGGGCGAGGGAACAATGAGCGTGAGTCCCGGCCGTAAAGACTTTGGCCGGAGCCGACGAGAAGGGGATTGCTCTGGACCACCTATGCATGGCACAATCATCGCGTGTTGGATGCGAGAGCCCTAACGAGCATCCATCCTTCTCGCCTATCCTCCCCTCTCCCCTCCTTTCTAGTTTTGGCATACCTGTGCGTATACACACGGCGGCTTTAATTGGACTTGGCTACGTTTACGAGGACTGGGTATTATTTGCTGGAGTCTGCTTCGGCCATTTGCGTTTATCCAGCCGGAGTAAGAGCCGCGGCTGGATGGTACGCGCTCATGGCGCGTGAAACTATCTGTCGAAAAGAGGACGCTTCGGCGGATAGCGCCAGAAGCAGACGTGATTGTGTCTTCTTTATTTTTATTTCTTTGTCACTTAACTTTCGTCATATGCTGTTCTTTTTTGCGACGTACCTAGCATGTACTGCAGTTATCTGGAAATCATTACACGCTTACGAGCAAGATGATGGCCTTTTAACTGTAACTGAGCACTTCCGAGTGCAACACTTTTCATAAGAAAGCGTTTTACAAGCGCTGAACACGGAGGAGCGCTGTCCTTTCCTTTGCCGGTTATGTAACAAGTATCTCACGCAAACAAGAACGCATTAGAAATAGCTGGGCAGATCTGAAATCAAGTTTATCTTGCCTTCCGAAAGAGTTTCCTTGCAAAGAAATTACAGCGGAAGCCAGGTGTCTTCCATTAGAGGTCATCCATCACCTACCAGCGCATAATGCAGTGCGTTCATCTCCAGCATCTGCTCCAAAGTAAGAACACAACTTTCATCGCATTCAGATAATCTACAGCAATCCCGGCTTTGGGCAAGCTGGGCCACGCCTTTATTGTAGGCTTCTTACTACACACAAAAAGCTACAGCCTTCTTTGTTCTCTCCCGATACGCCCTCGCGTCTACAAGTAAAACTATTTACACCCGGTAACAACGGGAAAGACCGCACGCCACAGTCTGCGATACTTCAAGCCATTATGAGCTGAAGGTACATGCAAGATACATAAACTTTTCCAGAAGGCTCATTAATGTCCCCGTGCTGTTTCTGTGGGCCCTTTCACATTCAGCGGACGATGCGCCTCACATTGGCAGATCTGTACGCTATAATGAATGTAGGTCGCGGTGCGAACATATGGAAGACTGTTGATATTCACTGACTCTAAATCAGCTCCTCCCAAAAGCCTATCGTGAAATAAGCAGCAGTAGCGCAGACAGACCCGGGCGGAGGGAACGAGACAAGCACAGCGCTGTCTCAATGGATTACCATGCAACCAGCAACCAAACATTATACTATGTGTAAGGGGTGGGATATATGAGCGGCGCCATTAAGACCGTCCGCTCTTTTTGAGGGTCACTTGTTCAACGTCCAGCTGCGGCCCTCTCCCACTTACCCTCGGGCAGGAGTCGAGAAGGAGCGCTCGACGGAAAATGTAGGCAGGGGAAAAGCAGTCCCTTCTTCCGAGAACTTTGCAGTAGCGCTCGAAGACGCGAGGACAGGCGTTTTGTTCTCCCCGCCGCTTCGTGCGGAGGGCTCTTTTTAGAGCGCAGCTCTTTGGTGCCCGTTCCTGGGTTTAGCGTCGGCGTCGGCTGCGTCGGCCGCGTCGGCCTTGTAACCAGCTCCGCCCCCTTTCATCTCCCCAGTTCGAGCCGGCGCTTCGGCAACCGGAGCCTCGCAGGAAGACGGGAGGAGTGGAGGGGGGGGGGGGGGGGGAGAGCGCGCGAACCGCTCAGCGCACTCAGCGGCAAACGATGGGGGCAGGAGCGCGCGCAGCAACCGGAGAACATGAGGAAAGGAGAGGGGGGGGGGGGAGGGGGTTCGCCAGAGGCAGGGCTAGCAGCGACTGACTGATGCCGCTGCCGCCGCTAGCGAGTCAAGACAACGTGACTGCATAAAACATCGTCACCGCCATGCAGAAAGAGGGGGAGGGGGTCCCTCCTCTTCCTGCATGGCGGCCAGGGTGCTCTCCGGCTGCCGAAACGCCGGCTCGCTATCAGCGGATCACGGTGCGTGCATCCCGTTCTCACTCACTTCACTCGCTAGCGGCGTCAGCGGCATCAGTCAGTCGCTGCTATCTGTTCATCGCGCAAAGTTCCTTTGGGCCCACACGCTGCTTCCCACATTCTTCCGATAACTCAATTGCTCTCTTCATTTCTCAGACCACAAAACTTCTTTCATGACTGCCAAGAACTGGTAGTGGAGTGTTTCTTGATTGAATACGTGTGAAAAATTAAAAGAAGTTGTCTGTAATTGTACATACGTGTCTTGCTCGAAATCTTTGCCTCAATCTATCGAAAAGATGGAATATCTGATAAGCTGAGCTCAAATTTCGCATTAGGAAGTAACGTAATCGTGGGCAATTTTTTTTTAAAAGAGCGTTACGAACTGTTTACATCGCCGACCCCGTATACGCCGACTGAACCCATAGCCCGGAGGCAGCGCAGTTTTTGAACGAGTGTTACTTTTGGATGGGCGGCATAGCGTTCAAAGATCAAACGCTGCCAAGCTGAATGGTGTAATGCCCTCATCCTTGACGGGGCGCACATAAAAATGACAATTAGTTGAAACAGGTGCACTGAGTGGGTATATGGGACGATTCTGACCTTGGATGCCAAGAATGGTGGGAGACGGCGGCGCTGAACGGACATCTGGGCGCATGTTTAACAGTGACGGTTAAGATGCGGAATGTGAGGACGCGGTTCGGCTCATCTGGCGTGGTCTGCAATGGTGCTGGCTTGGACGTCGGTAATTGCCCTGTAAAAGGAGCCTCCAAGGACGCAAGCTTTGGGCGACGGTAGCGCACGTGGGACTGCGCTTTGATGTGCTTTACTGTGTTTTCTTTTTTTTTTCCTAGGGGAGAGAGAGTTTGTGTAACACTCTGGAAGCGTGAGGCGTGGCATTTGACCTAGTGAGCCAGTCATTCCAAGGTTCTTTCTCTAAATTCTGTTTGTTGTAAAACGAATTTGTTGTCCTTTTTGCATTGTCTGTTTTAGAGAGAGGGAGATTAACCCTACGGAAATGGAAAGACATGCCAACGTGTTTGTGAACCAATCATGTGTGAGATTGTTGTGATTGGGTGATGAAAAATGTGGGCCGGGCCCTGAAGGTGGTAAAACCGGGCCCGCGGCCTGCAAAAATTGTTCTGAGCTAGATATTGATCCCTCGACTCTTCGGCATGCCGGCGAGTTTAGCCAGTTCCATGTTATCGTACTTGTCGTTTCCCCTGTTGTAAATATGTACATTCCTGTATAAAGCCGTTCGGTTCAGTTCATTTATTCCTCAAGAGTCAGTTGCAAGTTGTTGCCAGAGAGAACCTATCATTCACCCTATGAAAAAAGTGTTTAGGGGAAAAAATAAGCACCCAATATTTCGTGACATTTGGCACCTGTGTACCAGTAACCACGATAAACGGTTTGTTTGTCAGGGCTGCTGTATACAGCGCTCTGTAACTCCTCAGCTTCTAAACTTCCATAAGGTTAGGGGAATCGCTGACTGCTGATTACTTTTATTACCTTTAGGGAAGCCGTAATAGCGCTAGAAATTCTGCAGACTGTTCACTTTTGAAAAAGGTGAATTCCCTCTTGTAAATGTTTATAGTCTGCGGCGCCGTTGAGTTGAACGATGCGATCTCCTGGCCGCCGGTTACTGTAGCATATTTTTCGAATCTCAGCATACCGAGAGGAATATATAAGGAGGGGGCACATTCTCCCCGTTTCTCGCCCCTTAAGCCAGAAATTTAAGTATTCACCGATTTCGAATTTTCCGGCAAAAATTACGAGAAATGCATTGCTCGTACGGCATCATTCCCCCTCACGTCTCCTGGCGTCGTAAGGAGGTGCTTCTTCATCATAACCAGCACTGCGACACTGCAATGCTTTGCAATCCGTGCGCTGGCCTTATATGCTTGGATGCTTCTCCGGCAACTCAAAGAGGGAATTTGAGAGCGAAAGCTCTACTGCTACCATCCTTTAAGATGAACAAGCTAATTACTGCGCATGCACCAGTTTCATCTGCGCCTCGTCTCAGCTGTGGTGCGAGAAACTTTAGCGCGACCGGGTTCGAACCCGTGCCAGAAAGAACAGATCCGCCTCCCTGGCCCAGGCACGAGAGCACTATGCTATCGCCGCAGCCAATCACGTCTCGTGTCAAACTGCAACAATTTCGCACTGTGCAGTAAGCAACGCTAGCTTCACCAAGTTCCAGCTGCAACACTCTCTCGCTGTGCAGTGAACATTGCCGTTTTGATTGGGTTGCATCTACGCCTCTCCTTCATTTAACCCAGGCAAGTACGCTATACACATACGCCATTTGGGCTAGTGCGGGCGAGGTCCCCGAGCGTAGTATCCGGCGACTCCACAGGGAGGTGTGACAAAAAGAGGCTTCATAGTGTAGAGGAGGCCACCTTCGCTAAGGACAGAGGACGCAGGTGGGCCAGATATGCTGCCGAGACCGTTAAACAACGAGAAGCCAAACTAACTTGTTGCCGAGCTTACCAAGCGCGGCAGCGTGCCAATATCAAAGCAACAGCAACGATTGTTGCTGTGGCCAATGGCTATAATTATGGGTGAATAAACTATAGTGCATTAGAAATTTCAGTCTTAGTATTCATAACAAGCTTCATAACGAATGGAGGCTTTGGGTTATGGGGCTTAACGTCCGAAAGCAACTCAGACTATGAGAGGCGCCAAAAGAATGAATATCGTGACGAATGCTTCCGCAGTACAGCGACAACCAGCGTCATCGTTTCCGCAACAATCAGCTTATTTTCGGAGGTTCTTTCAGATTGCAATATTATGGACAAGTTACTTTATGAATAAAATTCCTTAGGAGCCACTGTGTCCCAATTAGGGAGGCCCAACTGTAATTCCTTTTCCACTTCGAGGGCTTTGCTGCGTACCGTATATGTAAACTGTATGATGCTCCCTTCCCAAGTTTGCTACGCACTACTTTTAATTTTTGGATATAACTTTCCATACCCACTGCTCTGATTTGACCGTGCTTTGTAGTTTGTCTCTTGAATTGCTTGGCATGACAATACATTCAGTGAAGCGCAGGTTACTAGGTGTTCTGCCTTATTATATCCCCAACTCTCTCCAAATCAGATCGTTGCATGATGAACCACCTGTCTCCATGCGTGACACTTTTCGTCATTAGAATTCTATTACTTTCTCTGTGGAGGGCTGCGGTTGCTACGCAGCCGCAGAAGCTATGTTCCAGAAACTTTTATATACGGCTTCCCTAAAATTCGTTTTCGATTTCATACGGGGATTCGGTATACCGGTTTATTGTAAACGTTGGACCAGGTTTAAACCGGGCCGGGCCGGTTTTCGGACTTTCGAGTATGGGTCGGTAGCCCTCGTTTCTGCACAAAAAAGCGGTCCCGGGCTGGAGAAGGAGTGTAGAGCAATAAAATAACAAAATTACATTTGAAAAAAAAAAAGAAAGAAAAGCTGAAAGAAAAAAATTGTGTGTACGCGACGACTACTCCACGGGGAGTAGTTTTTTTGTCTGTATTGCCGTTATTTCACAAAAACTACAGGCTGGCCAATTTTTTAAAACTGAGCCAGTTTGCATGCAATTCATATAAGTATAAAAAAGGTCAAATTGACAACTCTTTTAATACATTGATAAACTCAGGCACACAAGAATGAGCTTTAAAAACATCAATTACCTCTAGGACGGAATCCTCTCGGAATACTCTCGGAGAGGTCTGATGTAAAAATCAGATTGGCAAACAACCATTCGGCGTTTGCACACGCTATTTATTTTGTCAATGAATATTTTATTTGGAAAGAAAGTAAACATAATGCAAGGAGTGTAAAGGCCAGAGTAGTTCCTGCTTCTGCCTATAGCAACACAATAAGAGTACGTTCTACTGAACAAGGCAATAATTTGTTATTGCACATATTAGATACAAAGCCAATACAACGATAAAAGGAGACTATGCATGTAGCATTGTGGGAGCAGAAATAATGAAGAAGGGTCAGTGTTTGGGGAAGAGATGGCGGGCATAGGTATCTATAAAAGAGGATGAACTTCAACAATCAGTACAGTTTGAGTTGGAACGAAAATACTCTGTTCGTGTTCGGTATCAGTTGGACACCGGTTTGAGTTCCGCACCGGGCATGGTCTGTCCGGTATATGATCACCATACAGGTGAGTTCGTCCGTTTCAGATCTTTACACAACAGGCCTGTCCGAGTTGAGATGTATACCGGATATGGCCTGTCCGGTATTTGCTCCGACCCGTCCAGTTTAAGATCCATGTATACCAGGCATGGTCTTTTCGGCATAAGCTGTGTACCGGACATATTTTCTGCAATGTGTTCTTCTCGATACCGGACTGGTCTGCCCAGTTCGAGCGTTATATCGGTTTGGTATAAACCTTCAGGTTTCCGGAACTGAAGGATCGGCTGGGCACGAACGGGATTTTTCAATATGGTCTTCTCACAACAGTCTGAATTCGTAATACCTGCATGACTGCTGAAGTTAGGTTCAATCGAGGGCCTTCTCGTAATCTCTGAAGGGTATATATAGTGGCGGGTTATATTCTGCGCATTCGCCTTAACCCTGGACGACTGTGCAAATATAATCTAGTATGAGCCTTTACTATTGCCAGTCAGGTCGTTCGGCTGATTGTAGTCTATGGTTGCTGTGATTCTACTGCCTTGCAGGTCGCGCAGTCAGTTTGATGATGAAGAATAGCTTAGCTTAAATATTGGAGTCGGGAATGTTGGAGACCTCATAAGAAAAAGCCCGCAAAGGCGTGTAAAAATGAGTAACATTTTACTGCCATTTCTTTTACGGGTCTTAAAGAAAATCACGCAAAACACAAAAGCTGCCGGGAAACAGTGATACCACAGATTCCAAGGCGCATTGAAAAAGTTATACCTGGGCATATTTGTTTTTTCTTTGGACATTTTTGGAGAGTTCTTTCTTCACTCACAGCAAACTTTACGATAACAATCAATATAAATCCAGATCTTCAGTCGGCAGGCTTCTGGATTTTATTAATAATTATCAGAAAGGCATCCCAATTGTCTTCTATGGATTCTTATTTTTTTATGAGCACAGAAGAAACTTCAATCACGAAAATTTATCTACGCATGGGAAGCTTATGCCATCTCTATGAACACGTTCATGAAATGCTATTAAGGTGTAGGCTCGTAGGTGTGCGCAGAAAGTGTGCGTCCACGGGAGGCGTCCATCTCTGCTAGAGCTTGAACAAATAAAGATAGGAGAAAAAAAATAATTTTATAGATAACGGATGAAACATTGAACCTAGAAGCCAAATTGGATGACCGTAAAGTAATTAGGTAACTAATTACAGCCACACATGTCGAATTTGCGTCGAAATAGCGCCTGATGTCGATACAGTCACAGGACATGAAAACAGCTCGTACGTCAAAATAGTACAGAAAACGTCAAAATTGGGTTATAAACGGCATATTAGTCTCAGAATAAATTAAGAACGTGTAATCACGAGCAATAAGTATTTAAGATCATCAAAGGACCTGCCATTGTGCGGCATAGCCGCTGCGAAGTGAAAGGGAGCTACAGCTTCGTCATGCGGTGTCTCACAGCTTTTCTGTAGCTCCTGTGTCTACATGTCTATGCCAGGCAGAAATAAATGGACGCGGTGGAAAGTAGTACAGGCAGTCTTAGATCTCTGAAAATGAGTAAGAACATCGGATTCATGTCGAACTGTATAACGATCGAAAATGGAAATGATAAAGAAAATGACCACAAATGAAATGAACGCGAACAGAGAGGAAACAAATGAGTACAGTGCGGCAAAGAGTAAAAGAATGTCATAAGGGCTTTCCCCTCACCGCACTTAAGATGTATAAAATTCCTCTAACAATTTTTTTAAAGTTTTTCACACTTACCGCATAATTGTTTTAAAAAATGCAGTGTTTCCTACGGCAGTTTTAACTGCTCGCTGGGAGTGCAGGAAAAATTTTAGGCAAATGCTTGCTGCGAATCAGGCTCTTAAAGAAATCTGCGGACATACCTGCCCTTGGCATTGGAAGCAAGAAACAAAAACGCGAAAATAGAGGTGTGTGTAATCTAAATAAGTTTTGTTACAGAAAGGTTGTATACTTTTCATTAAACCTTCCTCGCCAGCAGTTGGTTCTTTTTCCGGTACCAAACCATGCGTCTCGTCCCCGAGACTGAACGCACGCGGAAGCTGTGGCCCAGATCGGCGCAGGCCGTTCGGTGGCGGCAGCCACAGCTTCAGCGGGACAGCAGAAGAACAAGAAGAAGAAGTGAAGGGAAATCATGGATGGGAAGTAACGAAACAAAGGTGAAAGAGAACAAACGAAAAGAAAATTGTAGCGGCGCCACCTCAACCCGCCGCCGTCGCCGAGGTGTGGCCGCGTCGGGCATCAGCGGCGGCGGCGGCGCACCGGGCACAGGGGTGCTAAGTGGCGCCGGCCATTTATATGGCAGCGACGGGCTACCGAGAGTGCGTAACGCGGGTTCCCTGTACGACGAGGGGCTCGGCCTCCCTGACGCTCCGCTGACAGCAAAAGCTCGGAGCGCTGCCCACAGATGCTGCGGCCACGCGGGGCGTGAGAAGGAATGCCGCGGGCGCCCTCTGGAAACCACCGATGACGCCGTGGGTGCTCTTTGATTGGTTACTTTGTCTGCGCATGTGTGTGTTACCTCCTGGCTACATATTTATGTTCACCTCTGACAAATGGAATCGAATTGACTATCATGCTTGAGAGGCGCATCTGTGTGCAGATTTGAAAATGAGGGAAATACACCGTAGCTGTGACGAGGAGCAGTGGGGCAGGGAAATGTACAAGCAAGATGTGTTACTCTGTCGACGTAGGAAAGGGAGGGAAGGATGAGTAGGGAGGCAACATCAGACCGATGATATGGCTCTTTATATCACTATATAGCATTCGCTGTAAGCAGAGGTCCCCACTGGAAGTCACGATTTCCTTCCACGATTTCTTTTAACGATCCAGCGTCGAGGTTGGCCATCATCTTGAGCTCTCATTCCGTCTTGCCTCGATACAACGTTTCTTGTCTTCTTGTACCGCTGCTTTGACTTCTTTGGGCGCAGTCTCCATCCTTGTGCATATTAATATCTCTTGCCTACTTCTCATAGGTTTCAAGTGCTTTCCCCGCCTGGCATTATTGCCGATTCCTTCACCATCTCTTTCTCCATGCCTTTGAGGCATGCAGCTCACATCTGAGATTGCTTCATTCCTCACCAGCGTTATCACGGGGTCTAAATGCATGTGAAAAAGCTCCACGCCTTGTCGACCCCCAGGTTTTCCTTAAAGGAGTCCCATACCTTTCGCCAGTCAGTCATGCAATAGAGAAACACTTCATCACATCCTAGAGATCCTTGGCCCCAACCTTCGTAAGAGTCGACTGCAGTTTTTCTTCGCTGTGTTCACCCTTAATTTGGTCCAGTCAATGATATTTGTGTTAACCGCCTTCTTTATACTCATGTTGCATCTTGTTCAGATTTCGATTATGCCGTGATCACTGCCGTGTATTCTGTCACATTCTGTGCCTTGCTATTTAACCAGCGCCACGCCAGGGTTGGTGTCCCAGCAGATGTTGTTACCGATTCGCGTCTGCACCTCTGCGTCTTCCAGAATGGCTTTTTCCTTTCGAAGTTCCCTGGTCTATACTCACGCGACTCTGCGCGTTGATGATACCGCCATAATCAGATGGGCTCCAACTGATTTCTTCACCTTCTTGGCAGGGTCATCAAGCCTTCACATTAAGGCAAGGTCTCACCAATCTCACTAATTGAATGTTAATTCTGCACGTGATGCTTCATCACTTACCAGGTTAAGTCTGTTGGTAATGCTAAGCCGAATTACAACAGAACCAAGCTTTAAGTTATTTCACGACATAGTACTAGACAAAATTTTATGTTTTCCATATTTTGAGTTCACACAACAGCAAATTAAAACGCTTTGTCGGAGCAAAATAGTCTCGCTAAACCACCCTTAACATCAATGTCCACACTTCAATCCTGAGGCTCTACGGCAGGGCTCTCAGCCCACATTACTCTTCACAGGGACAGCTGTCTCAACTGTCCGTCATTGTGTAGGATTGTTGGCTCATATAGGCGATAGAAATCTGTCTTGTATCAACCCACTTCGTTGTATTTTCACCTCTTCGCGCCACCATGCACTTCTTCACTCTACTCCGTCATGTTTTTCCTGGTGTGAATAATTGTTGCTGGGAAAACTTCCTTATTCGCGCACACTGAAGCATACACTGATGTCGACACATAGGTGCGGCGGCTTATGTGATCTGCGCAGCTTGGCAAGCAGACCCATCTCTTCATACATCTTGTTCATACAAAAAATCCCCCTCCTATAGCGTACTTTAGTCATTGTACCCAACATTCCTGATATCATGTCCTTCTCTAAGGTTCCTCGCAGTTCACTGCACCATTTACACCAACCACATGACGGCCTTTCACCTTACTTCCGACCTAAAAGCACAACAAATCGACGCCCTGTACTGCTTAGTTCCATCTTTGGTTAGTACGCGATATATCCCTGACCAAGCAGGGATCTTAGGATAAGAGAGGGCTCATCAGCTATCCTGCGATTTTAACTTTCAGCCACCTGTAATCTCCTGGTGAGGACCTCCGAAGTTGGACGTGACAAAGACCCATAAACGCAATAATTTTGAAACTCTTCAGTCAACTGGAAACGTCATAATTAGGTGTGCACAGCTCCTCTCGACGTCTCAAGGTTGCCCGACCACATATACTACGCATGATTCAAACAAATGCTCTAATTATTCCTCCCCAACAATCCACTTTCTTTTGCCTTTTTACCCTTTCTCTTTCATCTCCCTTGCTCTATATTCGAGAAATATAACGCCCCTTCTTCTGCCCAGCCGCCGAGACTAGTCCCTATATTTCTTCCTCTTTGTCTAAATCCTCTCCTGGAGTGCCACTTGTCGTCGGCACAGCTCGAAGTCTTGCCTTGGTCAATTAGGCCCCGCATATGCTGAAAGCTTAATATGAGTTTCTAAACAATTCTTTACTTTCCCTCTTGAACTTGCTTAGAGGTCTGCTGTACAAAAATAATTAAACGTTCTGGGACACGTCCGATGTATTGATAATAAATCCCAGTAAGAAAAATCCATAACTGTGTCAAAAATACGACAAAATATTCTGTAGTTCCGTCGTAAACGTCAGGAGTTTCTGTAGTTCTTTAGTACTTTTCTTTAGGTCTGAAGTTACTTCTGTTGTACCTCTCTGTCGTAACGACAGAAATTTCTGTTCTCACAACAGGTTCACTGTCAAAAACCGCACAGCAATTCTGTTGTGACAGAGAAAATCTCCCGTAGTTCTTTTTGACTGACACACACACACACACACACACACACACACACACACACACACACACACACACACACACACACACACACACACACACACACACACACACACACACACATACACACACACACACACACACACACACACACACACACACACACACACACACACACACACACACACACACACACACACACACACACACACACACACACACACACACACACACACACACACACACACACACACACACACACACACACACACACACACACACACACACACACACACACACACACACACACACACACACACACACACACACACACACACACACACACACACACACACACACACACACACACACACACACACACACACACACACACACACACACACACACACACACACACACACACACACACACACACACACACACACACACACACACACACACACACACACACACACACACACACACACACACACACACACACACATATATATATATATATATATATATATATATATATATATATATATATATATATATATATATATATATATATATGTATATATATAGAGAGAGAGAGAGAGAGAGAGCAAAGTGTACGCTTCATTTATATTGGACTCGACGTTTCGACCAGAAGCTGGCCTTCATCAGGAGTGCGAATGCAGGAGGAGGTTCTATAGGCGAAGACGCGGAAAAAGAAACAGGTGGCGCAGAGGCGTACAATTGGCATTGTAGTGGTGGGTGGGGTAAAAAGCAGGTGCAGGCGGGGAGTGAAAAAACGTGCAGGTGGGGAGTGCGAGAAAAAAAAATGCAGGTGGGAAGTGCGAGAACAACATGACACTATCATTCGTCACAACATGATACTATCAACAACAGAGGGCAACGAGCTTGAGGCCTTCCAGTGCAGGAGAACTACAGAAATTTGGACTAAGAATTGTAAAATATTTCAATAAGATAACGTCCCTTCCTATATAAACCTTGAGCATGGCGCGACACTACAACCGAGTAATTTTTAAAATCAGTCTAATCATAAAGCAAGCGATTCAAGAACCCACCTAAACCCTTCTAACCAAACACCGGATAGACCACATTTTCAGCAGAACATTCTTAACTTCTCAAACGCAACACTTACCCCGGAAGGAACAGCACTCCTATCCCGTGGATTGAAATTCTGCCCAAATATGGGACGATATGACGAATACAAATTACTTAAGGATCCAGACAACTTTTCACGAACCCTAAGATTACAGGAATAATTTTTCGAAAAACCTAACAGTAATTCTGCCTCACTTCCCCGGTCTCAGGAACAGTGGACCCCTAGATCTGGGAGGGAAAAAATATCTGGACTTGAAGGTAAAAGCTGTACAGCGGGACATCCATCGCGCTTTCGAGACCTACAAGCCCGGACCCTCTAACATTTCGAAAAAAGAACGTAACGCCTTAACATCACTTAGCCAGTGAACGGAAATCGTCATGAAACCTGCCGATAATTGAAGTGGTATAGTAATTTTAAACAAAGACGATTACATTAACGAGGGATATCGCCAACACAACAACTCAAATTTCTATAAATTACTCCCATCAGATCCCACGGCCGAACACCAGGAAATTATAACACAAACTCTAAAGCAACTCACCGAGAAATGGGAAGTACTACCGCGAGTAAATAAGGCACTAGAAGCAATTAATAGATCCGTCCCCAGGGCGTTTCTACATGCTCCCGAAAGTGCACAAAGAAAATCATCCCGGTCGACCAATCGTATTCGGCATTGGCACGCTCACAGAACCAATATCTAACTACATCGATTCCCTCATCAAACATATCCCTCCCAAACATACATCTTACATACGCGACACTAATCACTTCCTGAAAGAGTTGGTTAAATTTACGGTCCCCAAAGGTGCCCTTTTAGTGACCCTTGACGTGGTGTCCCCTTACACGAACATTCCGCACGAGGATGGGATCCAAGATCACATCATATAAAAAACACAAAGCCCCAAGCTCCCCTAGCCCAACCGCCATCGCGTCACTCGCTAATCTGGTTCTAAAACTCAATTCCTTCGAATTCAACAACTCGTATTACCTACAAACCAGTGGTACAGCCATGGGAACGAAAATGGGGCCAAACTATGCCAACATATTCATGGATCACATTGAATCTGACTTACTACGCTCATACCCCCAAAACCCAGCTTTTTATAAACGATTGCTTGACGATATATTTATCATATGGATAGAAAACAAGCATGAAGTCATCCAATTCATTACCTCATTTAACAACATACATCCCAACATCTCCTTCACAAAGACCTACTCCTCCACTAAAATGAACTTCCCGGACGTATTAATTCAATTTGAAGACGGGGCACCAATCACCAATGTCTACAGAAAACCCACGGACAGACAACAATACCTTCATTTTAAAAGCTGCCACCCGCGCCACTGCAAAACATCAATTCCATACTCTCAGGCAATTAAACTCAAACGAATCTGCTCACGCTCGGAAGATTTTGAGGAAAATTCCAACCGCATGCGGGAGATTCTGAAACACCAGCACTATCCGCCAACTATTATTGATGATGCCATCCGAAAAGCGGGATTAATTGATCGCAATGAAACATTTGGGGAAGGTCGGCCGGCAGCACAAAATGAACACCACTCAAATCAGATCTTAACTTTTGCAAACAACCTTCCGAACATCAACAAAATACTAAAAAAAACCTTTAACATCATCGAACAAAGTGATCGCCTCTCCAAAAGCTTTTTTTGCGGTTCCGCGGGTTACATACAGACGACCAAAAAATTTACAAAATTATGTGGTACACTATACTGTCGATAAAGCAGATCTTGTGGGTTATATGCCGTGCGGAAAGAATAGATGCCAAGTTTGCAAACACATGCAAACAACGACCCCGGCAAAGAGGACATACTCTGATTTTAAACACTCCATCCGCGGAAACTTGAATCGTGACTCCAGGAACGTGGTATATATGCTCGAGTGTGGCGAGTGTCAAATGCAATACATAGGGCAGACCGAGAACCCCTTCCGAATTCGATTCAACAACCGTCGCGCACACACCAAATCTCTCCCCCACCTTCCCTTGTCCAAACACCTGCAACATAAAAGTCACGAATTCGATCAACTTGAAGTTTTCCTGATCCAGAGCGGCTTCCATAGCAACCGCGAACGGGAACAACGAGCATCGTACTTTATATTTAAATTTAATGCCCTGCAGGCCGGTATAAATGAGAGCCCTGGTATTCTTTCTCCCCTTCAAAGTGCAGTTACCCCCTGAATTCCTGCCGCAAACTCACCCAAACTGCCAAGTCAAGCTTACTGCCAGTAGACCAAAGGAATGTCAGCCTCCTCCACCATACACACAATGAAGGTCACACAATTCCTGATTTCGTCGCCTGTGGCCATACCTATTACTGTGCTTCCTTCCATGTGCCGTCATTATTATTTTTTTCTCGTACTCCCCACCTGCATTTGTTTTTCTCGCACTCCCCACCTGCCCTTTTTTTCACTCCCCGCCTGTACCTGCTTTTTACCCCACCCACCACTGCAATGCCATTGTACGCCTCTGCGCCACCTGTTTCTTTTTCCGCTCTTCGCCTATAGAACCTACCTGCATCGCTTGCATTCGCACTCCTGATAAAGGCCAGCTTCTGGTCGAAACGTCGAGTCCAATAAAATATTTCTTTAAATGAAGCGTACACATCGCTCTATAATTTTTAAGCGGCCAAGTACGCTAAATGTTCTCGCATTCTATATATATATATATATATATATATATATATATATATATATATATATATATATATATATATATATATATATATAGGATGCGAGTGTGGATGCGAGTATATATATATATAACTCGTGCTAGCGTTCTCTGGCCGCGTTTGCTGACTGTTGTTGTTGTGGCTGTAGGAAGAAGGAAAAGAAAATGCACGGGCATGCTACAGGCTCTGTAGCTGAGCCACCTCCGCTGCCTCGTGCGGACAGAAGAGGGAAACGAGAAGAAAGAAAAAGAAGAGGGAGAAAAAGACGCGCGCCGCAACAGCCGTCGTCCACCACCTAAGCGGTGGCGGGCGCAATGACGGCCTACAACAGATAAAAATTCGATGGCAGGCTAGCCCCTGCCGCAAGCGGCGTTGACCTAGCTTTCGCAGCCCCATCAAGGCCAGGACGAGCCATCTCTCTTGCCTGGATCCAGGTATTGGACCGTCCCTCTCCGAGGACTGTGTGACTGTCTTAGAGAACTACGTGACAATTTAGTGGAAGTGCTGGGTGTCGATCCCCGTGCCTCTCGTTTTATATATATATATATATATATATATATATATATATATATATATATATATATATATATATATATATATATATATATATATATATATATATATATATATACGTTTCGCCCAGAAGCAGTGGGATGAAGATGATGTGGAAGCGTGGAGTCAAGCAGGCTTAGGACCTTACCGTTCGCTGACCGTTCCGCGGAGTCACTTCCATCGACCGCTGCAGTTGGTTTTCAAGAAGGGGCGGTACACAGCGGCGGCGTGGCGACGGTGAACGGCGTCACTGATTAGGCGGCATGGAACGCGATCGGAAGCGAGTGAGTCGTTACGGAGTGTTCCTTGTCGCAGCGGCCGGGAAAAAGGTTAGTTCCAGGGCTGGTAATCATGAATGCCTTCGAAGGGTGGCCAGAAGGACTTGCATACGCACGTGGATGTTGGTCATGTTTCTCCCTACGCTGGCAGTACCCGGAAGTGTGCCCACGACGACCACAAAGGTAACACACCGAAGCCGCATGATGAGTTGCTGGTCCGGGAAAGTCACTGTTGGGATGGTAGTAGCGGCGAGATTCAATTACGTCGAAGTCGTTTGAAGGGCGGTAGTAGCTTCGCGGCCCTGGTACTTGGTCGCCCACAAAACGGCTTGAAAACGGGCCCTGGAGGGGATCAGCGGCAGGATCGCTGCCGCTACTACGCCGTGGACGATTGTAGTTCGGTCCGGCCCAGGAGAGCGGTGATTCAAAACTCGGCGGCTGGAGCGCACATTCATGGGAAACAGTGTGGGAGGTATACGTTGTTGATACTTCTCGGCCAGTTCTTCTTGGACAAAACGCCGGGTGAAACACGACATGCCATCACGGCTGTACCTCTCGACACTGGCAATAGTTGGGACGTTGGAAAGACGACCGAATTTGGGGGCGATACGCCGAGTCTAGTTAGTGTCCGGTCGAATGCCCAAAAACTCCACGTATTGCTACACGGCAGCTTTCTAATGTTTGATATCTACAGCTCAATCGACACACTGCTGTTGACAACCGATAGTCACTCTGTGCTGTCACAGTCGTAGTTTAAACATTCTTACAATTGTTGTTTACCCTCGCGCCAGTCTGGTTCGAGGCAGTACTATGATCGAAGCCTGACCCAGCTGTTGGTGGTGGCTCGCAACGATAACGTTCCATTTGTGTAACATGATCGCCTGAATAATGAGCTCTGCCCTGATCGTGCCCACGTGTTTGCTTGATGGTTTCAAGTACACTACTCATCGCGCCCATGTTCTCTTGTACCTGTTGAACAATCGTGTTGTATAGCGGCCTAGCATTTCCTGCGCTAGACCAACTACAATCCCCGTATTTCCAGTGCTCAAAGTTTAGGTAATCTCAATTAATATTGCTAAACATATTCGGTTACTTCTCATCGCAGGCAATCATACACTCACCATCAATATTGTCACATTAGGCGGTGCATACGCATAAGGAAAGAAGAAGACTCTCGTGAGTTTGAGAGAAGACGACGTTCAACAGCGTCGGCTGGTGCCTGCAGGAAACGTCTGTTTGAAAGCCTTGTCTTCCGTGTCCGCCCTCTGCTACAAGCTGAACTACCCCGTAACACCTTTAAAACCATGGGGGCAGCTGGAGTTTCCGTAGCGGGTGATGCGTCTTGGGATGCCATGCTTACTGGGGTAGTCGGTGGGGTGAGCTCAATGAGATGACGTCCATTGCGCAAATCCAGGTTTCTGGCGCGAACGTACGAGGAGCTGTGGCAAGGGGAATCGAAAGTACCTCCACGAAGGTGTTACGGGGTAGTTCAGCTTGTAGCAGAGGGCGGACACGGAAGACAAGGCTTTCAAACAGACGTTTTCTGCAGGCACCAGCCGACGCTGTTGAACGTCGTCTTCTCTCAAACTCACGAGAGTCTTCGTCTTCTTTCCTTATGCGTATGCACCGCCTAATGTGACAATATGTTCTTTTTCATACCGTCTCAACCTGTAAATATTTGGGCGTTACCCTTAATCATGGCTTAACATGGTCATCACATATAATGGGCATCGCTGATGAGGCTAACCGTACCCTGGGCTTCATACGTTAAATTCTTCGTTTTGCTACTTATATTGCATTGTGAGCATATTTATCTTTTGTCCTACCTAAGTTAGAGTCCGCTTTAGCCGCATGGGAACCTCACCTGTCAAAGCTTTCTCTAATCCTAAAAGAATTCAAAATCGCGATGCGCTCTTTATACACACCGATTACTCATAGTATTCCAGCGCACCTGCCTTAAATTTGCTAGCATGCTTACCTAATCTTAGTCACGATGGAAAGTGTTTTGATTATGCCTGTTTCATAAGTTTTGTCATTCATCTTTAGGAGCATCAGTCATGTCACCAGCCCATCGTCTTTACAGTAGGATTGATCTTCACATGACAAACTATACACTCCCTGCGTAGAACCTCTGCACATCTACGATCATATTTTGTCAAATAATGTAGAGACTGCAACAATCTCCAAATGGAAGCAGTGCACCTAATCAACCCCATCCAATTCAGGAAAAAGATCGGAGCCATCATCTCGTAACTGTCATGCCCATCCCTCAAAAAATAAATTAGTTATAAGTATGAGTCATGTGGCGTCATGGGTCATGTGACGTCAATGTTTTAATGACATCACTTTTTCATCGCCACAAGTCATGAGTCATGTGAAGTCAAAAGTCGATAGCGTCAAATGTATGTGATGCACCTGCTAGTGGCGTTGGTGGTTTGACGTCACGCAACCAGTTATCAGAAGGCCGTGTCAAACTCTGCCCTGAATGCCGCGATACATTGACGTCTGACTCGAAAAAATTTCACATTGTCAGTTGGCAGAATCGGAAGGCGCAGGAAGTCATTGGAGTCAACAATGTCGCAGCAGCGCTAATGCTTTCGCATTCTCCCACAGCAGTTTCTGCAGTGACCCCTTTAAGGTGCTCGCCGCGAAAAACTGTACTGAATGCATCGGTGATAACAGACAGGCACTTGCTCTTGCGATACGTGGGAGATGCATACAGAGGCGGAAGAAGTGAAAAATATGGTGTACTGGGTCTAGCTTCTTTATGAAATTATCCTCTTTTTTGGACGGCCGCCTGTACTTTACGCTGGAGGTTGCTCAGCCAGGTCACTGACCGGAACCATATAGTTAGTCCGATAGGGTCGCGCTTTGCACGAGGTCTAGTCAAAGTGACATCACAGGCCACATAAACTTTGGACGGTGACACCTAATATTGGAAAGTGACGGCACTTGGTGCTTTTCTTATTAGAGGTGCTTAGGTGGTATTGCAATGATCGCATGTACTACACAGGACAGGGCATTGCTCTTTGAATCCAACCACCCCTCGATATACTTAGGTCGGGCACCACAAATGCAATAGAGTATGGTCCTTATTTCTACTGACTGAATTAACGATCGGCGTATACTCGCTGGCGTCCCCATAGACGCGGCTCACATGCTCAAGCTCAAGAGAATGTACTTTCGCCATATTTATTTCCGTCTTTTTTGCCTTTCAAGGCTTAGATCTGTGATGACTAGACATCAGTTACTGTCATAGCAAGCTCATGAGAGTCGTGCAGCTGCCCGCATCGCCTTGAAATGTCGACAAGGAAGGATGGAAGAAGCCCTGGCTAAAACTTGAGGGAGGCCTGTAGAGGCTGAAGAAGGCAGTGGGTACTTTGAAGGGCCCTGCTGGATGCGGCTTTTTTCATTTGGATCTCCCTGTACAATTGTGAATTATGCTATGTGCTGTACAGTTGTACAGCACATAATATAATGTTCTATATCCCCGCACACACCACATATAGAACATAGCGCAGACAATGCCTTGCCCGTCTTATGCGTCCAGGCAGGAGTACGAGCAGAGCCCGTGCGAATTCGATGTAGTAGAGTGGTCTGATGTTTTCTCAGTCCCTTGGTCACCATGGCCTGTTGGACACACTCCACAGGGTACTAAAATGGTCGAGTATCGTTTCTCTAAAGGGTTGTCAACTTCCTACATCACAGTGCTGACTATCTTGCTGTAGAGTTTCTCTCTTCGCTTTAATCATAATTGAAGAAAAGGTTATGGTTCTACAGGAGCATAAGTCTGTTGGAATTTGAAACAGGTCTAAACATAATACGAAGCGAAATAGCTTATAACCTTTGTGAAAAAGTTTATTAATGGGACCTTGGAACTAGGATTTATTTCTACACAACAAATCTCGACTATCATCCCGCGTCTCGCGAGGGGCAAGGAAGCCAGCATCGTAATAAGAAATTCAACCAGCTGCTTTCGCAAACGTGGGAAATGTATGGAAATGGAAAGTTCATTGACTGCCTATAGAGGTTGATGCTTCGGCGCTGTCAAACAGCGACCGACAGAAAATGTTTGCATGCGAAGTGCTGACAGCATAGCTTAATGGTAAGTGCGATAAACTGCAGTATCACAAAGTGGTTTGTTGAGCGAGTTGTATCACATCTCTTTACTCACGTCTGGGTTTTCGGCTGCTAATTTATCTTTTGTGATTTGATCTGCTATGATTCCTAGCCCTGCGTGCTGTACTCAAAGCAGCAGACTGCTGTTGGACTATAGTGATATAATTTGCGAATTATGCAGTATTATGTTTTGCTCTATCATACCAGAAACAGTTATAATAGAAGTCTTTCTTTCTTAAGTACAGTTCATGCACTGGAAGAGAGGCTTGAAGTTCGTCCAAACATGGTAAAACAGAGTTCTTGCGTGTCACACTTTGACGCTCATACGATATGAGCTACGGGGCTATATTCTATGAGTATTTCAGTGTGAAAGAAAGTTTTGTTAAAAGTTGCACGCGCCTTAATATTGTTACGATCGCAGACAAATTCTTTACTCAAGGCTGATTCGCGCATGGAGTGCATAGTCAGCTTCCGATACCGTTAAGCCGACTCAGTTTCCAACCTTCTGTTCTTTGGCTACGTCATCTTCGCTCCGTGACATACTTCCCCTGCGCAGTTGAAGCCCACCCGGAGAGTTATGTTGTTCCCCGAGAGTAGCAAAGCCTATGACGAGTGACCTTTGAGAGTTCAGTTTTCACGGAACGGTTCCCAGTTGCGTTGACGCTTGCAATTTGATACGTGATATCAATAATTCTGGCCACAATCATGTAGGGACCATTGTGGGCCAGTAGCTTCTGATACAATCCTCGGCGCCAAGCCAGGCCATATCGCCCGAAGCGCAGACATGTCGGCGGTGGGCATCGTGGAGGTCGTTGACACGCTCTTGTGAAGCAATGGATCACAGGCGGCCAATCCGACGAGCTTCTTCACCAAGGATGGTACCTCAATGGTACACAGGTTGTCACTAGTAAAAAATGGGAAGAGTGTGTCCGGGCTGTAGGGCGGCGGAAGAGCGCACAAGAAGTAAAATGGAGTATATATAGCCGGCGGTTTCATGGGTAGCGCTATTGAGGGCCTAAGAGATGTATGTCAGTACGGTGTCCCGTTCTCATGCTCAGAGTCCATATACATGGCAAGCATGTTGATGATTGTCCTGTTTATGCGTTCCGTCAAAACGTTTTATTTTTTTCTGGTTGATGTGGCGTTGAGTGCACGTATGTTTCTGTGTAGCTCCTTAACAATATCGGCCGTGAAGGTGGCCTCGGTCACTGATTACCACTCGTGCTGGTCAAAAGGACAGAGTTCAGAAGGGGCAGTGACATTTGATGCGCGATACCCGGTGGTAGGGCAGCTGTTTCACAGTATCGAGTAAGGTTGTCTGCTCATATCAAGATCCACCGACTGCCATTTGAAGAGTATGGAAAGGACCAAGCATGATCAATTCCGACCTGCTCAAATGGACTGCTGGGAGGGTCACCGGATGAAGCAGGCCAGGTGGAGCGGAGGTAGAGCGTTTGTGGCACTGACACTGCGTGCAAGTGCTCATATATTGTTCTGTGGGCGTCGTAGAAAGCATTCTCGTCGACGTAAAACGGCTCTTGACGTCGATGGAGCGTGCGAGCCGTTCCCACATCTTCGAAAGCGGGGTCGTCATGCGTCACACACAGAATGAAGGAGCTATTAAAGCCGTTGGAACAACTAGCAGGTATCGTGCATCCACAGGAGAGTAGTTTGTTTTCTACAAAAGACCGTCCCGGATAGAAAAAGAACCTTCAACTCCTTGGTTCCGTGCAGCAGGAAAGAACGGCTGTGAGCCAGATCTTCACGTTGCTCAGTTTTGAACACTCAACGTCGAGAAACTTTGGGATGATGGCTGAGATGTAATGATCGAAACTGTCGATACCAAACTCTGCAGAAAACCGGCATTCGCGAGAGACAGTCTGCATCGGTGTGTCGCCGCCCGCTCTTGTAATGGCACTGAAGTCAGAATCCTGCAGACGGAGGGCCCAGCGCGCGAGGCGACCGCATGTATGTTGAAGGTTGACAAGCTAGCAGATGGGGTGATGGTCAGTCACCATAGTAAATGGGTGACCATAAAAGTAAGATCGGAACCTCTGCACGGCTAAGACCACAGCAAGATATTCTTGTTCGGTGACAGTGTATAGTTACGTTCTACGAATCTCTATTTCCACCCTATTTTATTTCATTTATATTTGTTGTGGACAATCCTGCTTACTATTTTACTCCAGTCTTCCCTTTTCCCTATGTTCTTTTTTTGTGTTCTGTACATCTGTCTATCTCACCGCCCGCTCTTTGCCATTTTTTTTTGTAAATCTATTGTTTTGCTGCTGTCTTCTTTTCCGGTTCTGTTCCTTTTTTTGTATTGTTTGCAGGTCTGGATGCTACCTTCTGATGGTTCTTTTTTTTTTTTTTTGCCTTTTTTCTTCTTTACGCCAGCGTGGACCACCTTGCGTCTCGGACCTTGTTTTTTTAATGCTATTATGAATATTTTTATTTCACTGTTCTTTTAATAATTTTCAATTGGCTTCAAGCTCGGCAAAGCTTTTGGTCGTCCGGGCTCCCTCTCCTTTTTCATGTTTATTTAATTGTTCGAGAGGACAAATAAAATGGGTAAAATGGGCTCCCGGTGATCTTTGCGTTGAATCATAACTGCGCCGATGCCGACACCACAAGCATCGGTATGAATTTCTATTGGTGAGGAGGGATCAAATGCCGGGGGATGGGATGTGATATCAAGATAAACTTCAGATGGCGGAGTAATGCATCGCACTCGGGCGTCCATTCAAACAAAGCTCTTTAATGCAGAAGGCACGTCAGTGGGTAGGTAATGTCGGCAAACGAGTGAATAAAATATCGCGCATAGAAACATAACCCCATGGAACTGCGGGCTTCTTTGACTGTCCGTGGTGCTTGTGATGATTCCGCATTTTCTGAGGATTGGTTCTCACACCCTGTTCATCGACGAGATGGCCGAGCCCAACGCTTGACGCTCGCAAAAGCTGCACTTCTTCCAAGTGAGGACTAGTCCTGCTTTATGTAAGCATTCTTACACAGGAGCTAAGGGTCGTTATGCTCACCGAATGCTTTGCCAAAAATTACGTCATCAAAATAACACAGACATATATCGGCCATTTCATGCCGCGCAATACTGTGTCCATAAAGCTCTCGAAAGTCGCAGGCACATTTCAAAGTCAAACAGCCTCACATTAAATTCGAAAAGGCATCCGGCGTTACAAACACCATTCTTTGTTTGTTTGCCGCATGCATCGGAATTTTCTATTACCTGACCACAGATATACGCTGGAAATGTAAGAAGCGCCATTCTATGACGTCATCAATGCAAGATAAAGGGTATGCATGCATCCTTTTCGATGATGACATTTCACCGGCGGAAATCCACACAACATCGTCACGTGCCGTCTTTTTTGGGGACAAGAATCCCAGGAGGAGCCCAAGGGCTGGACGACTCCTGAATGGCCCCCTTCTCAATCATCTCTTCGACTTGCTCGTGAATTACTTTGCGCTCCGATGGCGAAACACGATATGCCTGCTGACGTATAGAGCGAGACGAACCGATATGGATATTGTGGCGGCTACGAGACGTGGAAATGGAAGAGAGTGCACGAGGTTGGTAGAAGTCTAAAACAGCCTAGTACTGCTGCAGAACGCGTACAAGCGAGCAGCGTTGAGTGGTGCTCAGCGTTTTGTTCACCATTCCAAGAATTGTGCGTTCAGCGCTGGACTATACTGGACGAGTTCAGCGGGGCAAGCTTCAGCATTGAGTTCACACATGCGAGTTGAGATTATGAATTACCCACAACCACGCGCTGCCGTTACCCACGGATATCAGGCAGTGTGGCACTATGATATTGCTCTTTAAGCAGGTCTAATGCACTGGTTCCACTAGCACCTGAAACAGTTCGCAGTTATTAGGGACAACAAACACCGGAACGCACACTGACCCAGCCCATGATGGCACGACAGTATATCCAGATACACAAAATATCATTCTAGCATCGCAGGAACTTTTCAAGAGGCTGGACACATTCATATGCTCAAAACTCACCTCGCGACTTGCGCAGTCGACTGTAGATTAGCACAGCTTCAAAAAGCCCACTCCTGAAATGACGTCATGGGTAGAGGTCGGAATGACGACGAATTCAACTTGAAAATCAGCACTACCCAATTGAATTTCCAGATTACACACTGTCAACGGCTTATCACTCACGCCACAAAACGTTCAAGTATTATGGTGTAAGCATAACTTTGAGCATAACTTTTCGTCCTAGCAAGCGCTTAATTCTCCTACTGCACAAAGAAACTGTTGCACTGGTGTCAACCTTTGTGTTGATTGAAAGACTCCTATGACCTCTGCAAAGACGTGAACGTGTGGTCACAAGTGGGTGCATGGTAGCGAGACAATTCCTCTCGAACTATCTGGCTGATAGTGGAGGCCAGATCACTTCCGAAAGCCGTGTCAATTGCAGCAGACGTTGCGACTGTGTCCAACGGACCGAACTTTGGTGTTAATCGATGCATCTTCAAATTCACAAATGTTTGGCAGTGCCGCACCACATCGGTGACGGTGTTCGGGCTTTCTCTGCTGATAACAAAGGCATAGATTTCTTCTGCAAAGTCCTTAAGCAAGTGGCCGACTTTGTTCTCGTCGGACATACCAGGAGTACAGCCTTATGTATTCTGTCAAAGTCTCGCCGAGAAGCTGAGCCTAATGAGTTAGTGCCTGCTCGGCCGCCTTCTTCTTCGCGTAGGAGTCGCCAAATCACTTGGTAACTTCGTCCACAAAGCGTGACCGGAACGACAAGGTATTTTCATGATTTTTAAATATATTAGGACCGTATCTGTGAGCGAGAAAACGATGTTATTCAACTCGTCGTTTGAATCCTACTTGTTATAGCGGCTCACTCGTTCGTAATGACTGAGCCACTCGTGCACGTCCTCATCAGCTGCTCCAGCGAAGGAGCGGGGCTCTCGGAAATGCGGCCACGAACTGCTGGGCGTAGGCCTAAGGGTGGCTTCCCCGTCGACCGACATCTTGGGCGCGTGAGGTGGTAGGCCGGCTGTCGGCATGACGTCGAATTCGGCGAAGCTCAGGCTAACGATTACTTGTTGATTTGGACGTACCCAGCAAGCCTCCACCAAGTTTCTACGGGCGCAAAATATTTACTGAAGGCCGCTTCGCGCAAGGCGTACAGTCAGCTTCTGATGCCGTTCAGCCGCCTCAACTTTCCCTTGTTGCCCTTTCCAATGTTCTGTTCTCCGACAACGTCGTCTTCGCTCCATGACGATATTTTTCTCTTCCAGATGTTTACCACAACTTCTATGTTTTAGCTGTTCCTTTTGTATCAACTGTTAAAAACGTTTCAAAAGACCGACGGCTAACATGGTTGCAGTCGTGATGCGACCGCCGATGTTTTTGTGCGTAAATTCGATTAACTCATCGACTGTTGAGGTATACCATTTTAAGATATTGCAATATGTGAGTAACTGAACACTCGCATTCAATCAAATGTACATATTTACGACATAAATCTATATGGTTAAAAAAGCCTTGCTCCTGGAATTCCTCCTAGAATTGTGAACAAGAGCAAATTCATGGAGAACTCGGAGCAGGATTTCTGTTCGTCCATCTTTTAGGGGAACCCCCGTGAGGAAGCAGATTTGCAATAATGGAATAATCACTTATTATCATCCACCCAAGCAAAGCTGCATAGTTAGGCAAATGCCCCGAACATGTAGCGGTCTTTGATCGACCCTCGAAACAGGAAGGATTCTTCCGAAACTATGAAGTCTCCGTGAAAGCTGTATAGGTTTCCCTTGTCGCCGTATGGCTGCGCTTGGATGCATGGCCAAGAATAGTTATGCTTTATCAAAAAACTACTTTATTTTGGGGGAATTCCCTAGCATTGGACTCCGGACGTTTCCACACGGAGTTGTTAATCAATTCGCTCTCGCCCTACCATCTGGTAACACTTTCGGTTAGCATAATTGGTAGGGCGACTGCCCAGGGAGGTGCCGGATGTTTTCTTCGGCTGCGAAGGCTCCGTGAAGGCTGCATATTCCGTTGCACCCGTACGGCTGCTTCTGGGTGAATGATAATCAGTAATTGCTTGATTATTATATATTGCTGCACTTTGGGAATCCCCTAAACGTTGGTTTAAAAGGTATACCATATGTTGCCCGTTTGGTGAGTTGCTGCGAATTACGTTTTAGTCATTGTCTAGCCTTTCCGTTCTCCTTTTGAGAGGGGGAATTGATTGTTCGCGTTATATCATTCGATTTTTGGCTTATAAGGATAATAAGACGGCTTATCCGAGAAAAGCTGAATGTCATTTTACTCTTAGAAGTAATCTGAATACAGAACCAACGTGATCCGCTGCCTAAATTCTGGGAAGCATACAAACTTTTAGTTTGGCCCCATTGATATGCACGTCTCTCATAAGCCTAGTCGCTTTGGGACGTAAAACTCCACAAAACTGAAAAACAAACAAACAAACATATAAATAAACGTTGAGACGTGTTGACAACATATACCGCCTGTCACACCATGACGACGCCGGTGAAATGACTCATAAGAAAACATGCGCATGCAGGCGCTGTACATCTTCACGCTTTGGCAATTCTTAAAGAGGAACCTGAGTACACCTCGCGCCATCTGTTTGGACAGACAGGTATATCTTAACATGACGGCCGATTTTACGTTGACGCCCACATGCGCTACAGTTATCTCTTAACTACTTTAACTGCGCTGGGGTGGCAGTTGTGTCAGTTTTTCAAAACATTTTCATTCTTTCCTTAAAATACTTTGAATGTCGATGTTCGTAGCGACCCTTCGAAGCACGAACATTAAATGAAAGTTATTGGGCATCGAAGAACCTCAAGTTGTCGACCCAATTATCTCCACGTGTCAGCGGCAAGAGAAGAACCGAGTTATTAGAGAGTTTTAGCTTACCGTGATCCGCGATCCGCTAGCGTGATCCGCCACCGCGCGTTCCACTGCGCATGCATAGATACCTTGACGCCGATAGATGGCGCCACATACTGGATCTCGGAACCAACAAGGACGAACATTCCAGTGCGGGCCACGTGGCTGGGACCAGCACTGGCATGGAAGGCATAAACAAAGTAGGTCAGGCGGATCCGAACCGACAGAGTTATTTAGAAGCAGCTACTAAGAAGCTGGAAAAAAAGGAAGTAAGGAAGAATGAAAATCCCAGAGATAAGGACACAGATAACCGAAAGCAGGAGCCAACAGTTGGGAGAGGGAGACAGAAGGCCCAGGTGCTTATCGCCGGAAATTCTAACATGAGCAGGTGCAAGCGAGATATCTTGGAACGTGTAAAGGGTGATAAGAGAGTGTTAGTTGGAGCCTTCCCAGGGAGCACAATGAGGGCAGTGCTGAAAGAGAGTAAAAATAGGCTGCCTAAAAATTCCGCAGAGCGCAGTATGGTGATAGTAGCCGCGGGGCTAAACGATGTCCTAAATGGTGAAGCTGCAGGAGTGGTGGAAAGTTTAGCTAAGGGAGTTGACGATATCAGGGAGATAGCAGAGCAAACGCAGATAGTTGTATGCACAATACCGGAGGTGCTAGGATTGAACGGAAAGCTGGAAAAGGACGTGGTGACAGTTAATCAGGACATAAGAAAGTTAAGCCTGGAGAAGATTTTCGAAGTGGTTGAGGTAAACAGGGAGGTACATAAAGGGGGTTTTGGTAGGGCTTTTCAGCGAGATGGCATTCATTTTAACAGAAGGGTGGGAGCAGAGATCGGCTGGCGCCTGGCAGGCAGGGCTGTAGCTTTTTTAGGGGGACCGCGATGACTCCGTGCACAGAGGTAGTTAGAAGTGAAGCAGAAGAAAGTGTAATAACGGAGGCTGAGCCCCAAAAATGACAAGGAGGAGGTCGAGAAAGAAAAGTACAAAAAAGAAATTTAGCATTAGGATCAGGTACATAAACATGCAAGGAGGTAGAAAAAGAGCGAAATGGCTAGAGATATAGAACAGCAGTTGAAGGATGACAAAATAGGTGTGTACGCTCTTTGCGAGACTCATCTCAGGGATCTAGAAGATCCGCCGTTTATAGAAGGCTACGTCTGGGAAGGGTGCAACAGAACGAGAACGGAAAAAAAGGGTGGAGGGGTAGGTATGTTGATACACCAGGGAACAAACTGGCAAAGAATTAAATCATCTTGTAAAGAACATATCTGGGTGTCAGGAACAATTGCCGGCATAACGACATGGCTTGGGATAATTTATTTAAGAACAGGACACCAATGCAGGCAAGAAAACATAGATCTTGTTGAATGTCTCAATGACGATATAAGCCAGTTTGGAGACTTGGCCAATATTATTCTGCTGGGGGACATGAACGGCCACATCGACGATCTGGACGGATACACGGATTGTAACGGGAAGCTAATGCTAGATTTCTGTGAGCGACACGATCTAGTTATAGTAAATAGAGAATCAAAATGTGAAGGCCAAATCACGTGGGAATTCCGCAACAGGCAGACGACCATTGACTACTGTCTAATGTCGCAAGAAATTTATAGCAAGGTCACAAAAATGGAAATAGACGAAGAAGGGGAGTGTAGTCTGGGAAGTGATCATAAACGTATTAGTCTGCAGATGGGACCCTTGATGAAAAGAGAAATTGAACTTAGACAAAAAGTAAACGCAAAATTAAACGACGATCAAATAGCGCAGATAGCAGCAGACATAGAGGAAGCAATACAGAAAAGCCCCATGGAAGACTGGGATTATGAACAGGTAGAACTACTCATAAGGAGCCCCGCCGGGGTGGCGCAGTGGTTACGGCGCTCGACTACTGTGCCCAAGGACGCGGGATCGAATCCCGGCCTCGGCGGCCGCTTTTCGGTGGAGGCGAAAAGCAAGGCGCCCGTGTGCTGTGCGATGTCAGTGCACGTTAAAGAACCCCAGGTGGTCGAAATTTCCGGAGTCCTCCACTACGGCGTCTCTCATAGCCTGAGTCGCTTTGGGACGTTAAACCCCACAAACCAACCAACCAACCAACTCATAAGGAGGAAAATTCAGGAGGTTAAAGTAGCAAACCGCTGGAATGGAAAGAGGAAGCTACAGAGCTGGTGGAATAAGGAAATCAGGGAAGCTATTGAACAACGACGGACTGCTTCAAGGTAACATCAAGTGGAAAGAAAGCACAGGTATCTCAGGAGAAAATCGACCAAAAATGGGAATCATATCGACAAAAGAAACTTGAGGTACAGGCCCTTGTCCAAAGTAAAATAAAACAGTCCACTGATCGCTGGATGGCTGACATACACGATGCCTCTAGAGGCGGAGCAAGAAAATTCTGGAACCATATAAGCTGGCTAGAGAAAAGGAATCAAAGAAAGCAAGATCGGATTCAAGATAACGAGGGAAACTGTTTAAAGGGGGACAACGAAGTGAACTACATTACATCAGTTATAGTCTAGTCATTTAAAAGCGACGATAGGGTAATCTCCGCAAATCAGGAAGCAACACAAGGTAGCAGAATACAAAGCAGCTTAGAACTGACCAATCAAACTGGAAAAAGGCAGAAAAAAATATTCCTAAAAACACATCTACAGAAATAGATGGAATTCCGATCAAGCTGATTAATGAACTTGGTCCAAAATTAAGAAACGTTGTTAAAAGCTCTGGAAACAGTCATAACGAATAAGCAAATTCCGGACAGCTGGCGGACGAGTAAAATGAATTTGATTTATAAAGGGAAAGGAGAAAGGATGCACATAAAATCCTACAGGCCGATTACCATAACATCTGTTATGTACAGTTTGGCCATGCAGGCGGTGAAATTAAAGGTGCAATCATGGGTAGAAAGTAACAAGATACTCGGAGAACTTCAGAACGGCTTTAGAAATGGTAGGCGCTTAGATGATAGCCTGTTCGTGCTTACCCAATTCATCGAATTATCTAGAGTGGAAAATAGACCTTTGTATTTGGCCTTCCTGGACATAAACGGGGCGTACGACAACGTAAACAGGGAACTCCTGTGGAACATATTAAAAGAAGAAGGTATCGGTTATGAGATAATAGAGTTCCTACAGGAAATATACCGGAATAACACAGTAGGAATTACATGGGAAGGGATAAGAAGTACGGAAGATGTCAAAGTATGCAAAGGATTAAGACAAGGCTGTCCTCTATCACCGCTGCTGTGCATGCTTTATATGATAAACCTGGAACGGAGGATACAAGACCGTAACCTAGGTTTTAACCTGTCATATTGATTAGGTGGAGAGGCGATAGAGCAGCGCCTCCCCGGTTTGATGTATGCAGACGATATTGTGCTGCTAGCTGAGTCTGGAAGAATTACAAACTCTAGTTAAGTATTGCGGAGACGGAGGGGACGCTCTAGGCTTCAGTTTTAGCGCAGTTAAGTCGGGTCTGATGATTTTCAATGGCTCAACTGTTCAGGGTCTTAAAATACAAGGCCATGAAATACCCAGAGTAGCAGAATAGAAATATCTTGGGGTTTGGGTAAACCAAGGATTGGCATACATTGGAAAGCATGCGCAATCACTTAAGGCCAAAGGACGAAGGAATGCCGGGATAATGAAGCATAGGGCATTGTGGGGATACAACAGGTATGAAGTTTTGAGGGGTACTTGGAAAGGAATTATGGTGCCCGGACTTTCGGAAATGCGGTTTTGTGCCTAAAGTCAGAGGTACAGTCGACATTAGAAATAAATCAGAGAGCCGTTGGACGATTAGCACTAGGTGCCCACGTCAAAACCACAAATGAGGCGGTACAGGGAGATATGGGCTGGGCATCTTTCGAAGTACGGGAAGCTGAGAGTAAAATATTATATGAGGAACGCCTGAGAAAACTGGACAATAACAGATGGGCAGCTAAAGTATTTAAATACCTGTACTTAAAAAGCGTTGACTCAAAATAAAGGAAAAGAACTAGGAAACTAACTAGTAAGTATGCTAGTCACAAGGACGGAGAAATAAAGAGAATTAAGCAACAGGTGAAAAACACAGAAGGTAAAAATTGGATAAATTCGATGGAGAAGAAACAGAGTGTGGAATTATACCGAAAGTGGAAAATGCAGATCAGGAAGGAAGCTTTCTTTGATAACTCAAGAGGCAGTGCCCTACGTTTTGAAGCTAGATCAGGGTGCCTTAGAACACGCAGCTACAAAAAGAAATTTAACAATGAAGATGACGCATGTGCTGTATGTGGTAACTCCAGTGAAACAATTTACTCGAATGTAATGGTATCCACCCGGAAGTGGATGCAGGCGCAGTAACTGTTCCTGAAGCTCTGGGGTTTAGAGATACCAGTGGCCGGGTGAATTAACCGGCGGTGGAAACTAGCAAAAAAACGACTGGAAGATTGGTGGCTTAAAAGCAGAGAAGTGACATATTGTTAGTAATGTAGAAACAAAAAAGTTAAGAAATAGAATGACGGTTTAGTTAACAAATCTAAGTCAATAATTAAGATATAGGGAGAAAAATGAGCATGGCAGCTACTGCTACCACCCCGTTGCAAAGGGGACGCTCCTATATTCCATCCTTCCATCCACCCGGCACATAGACCTGCCGCGTCGGGACCAATAAGCTTGTGCGCCCCGCCCACACACGGTAGCGGGTCACGGTGGCGGATCGCGGATCACGGTAAGCTAAATCTCTCTATTACCTTTGAAGTTCTGCCGTGAATAGTGGAATGTCCGTCACCTTAAATGTAAGATGATCGCTGCGCCGCCACACACGATTTCTCGAGCTTTAAAACTGCACCGCTAATGCAAAATATTAAGTCACATGAAAACGCGTTAGGTTTAAGTCTGCTTCTAAAGGATAGCTGAAAACGTTTGCGTGGGTTGCGACCTGCCGTGCTAATTCCGGTGATACCATCGGCGACAAGTGGTGCTCTATGTTCCCGGCTACATCTTTCCCTTCAGTGCCAATGGCTCTGGTATAAAAACACTTCCGACCATGGTGCCTTTCCTATGAGGTTTGCCTTTCAGCCTCGTAACGAACCATTAAAGCCGCCCGTCAAGCTGTAACTCACTGTGAAGTGAGAAATATTGTCATAACATTTCAAGTCAGTTTGCTCTTTGAGCGTGCTCTGTGTATTCCACTACACGGCTCAAATGCAGGCCAATTGGCCCGGACATTTTTGACTGCATTTATATACCGGATGTTTCAGCGGATAGGTTTAAAAAGTCGCCAAAATAGGGAGCTCAAAAAGAGAGAAAAAAAAAAAAGTCTATTCGCAGAAATTAACCCTCGGCCGTGGTGGACTTTTCTAATTATTCACCTAACTATTGAAGCCTCTAATTAACTTTTAAATTGTCGCAGTTGGGTGGTTATTCCCAATGGGTAGCTCAAAGCTGTGAAAAGACGATGCTATATAAGTTTTGGAAACTGCGTTTTTTAAAGCTCTGCAGCGCGAGTAATTCTGACGCTTTTTTTCTCTTCGAAACCGAAGCCAAGCGAAAGGGACGCGCGGAAATGTCGGTACTGAAGTTGCGTCAGGTGATGACGTCAGCAGCGACAATGGCGCTCTACTTCTAACTGCAACCGGCATTGTGCCACGCGAGGTACAGTTTTTATCTCGCAGCCAGGTGCAAGGTAAAGGCGAGCTATTGCCAAACGCACGATCATTTCTTATGACAGAGACGGAAAGAAATAAAGTCGTGATACGGTCCTAGCAGAACAGGCAGTTTGAATTTGGCTCCGTAGTGACTGCATCCGGTGCGCGTCGTACAGACGCGCACCGGATGTCGCGTCTGTACGAAGCTTCCCGTGCTTTTCTCCCGCTCAGTTTTGCTTTATTACGACGATCGCTTTATTATTACGATCGTATAAAAAGAATCGTTGCCCTGCTGTATTGCAGTTAATTCGGGCCCTTGGCAGTACACTAAAAACTGAAATTAAAGCTCATAAGGATAACTTCTTTAATAATCTGGGTTCTAAACTGCGTAGTAATCCCAAGGAATTGTGGACGTTTCTGAAACACAACGGACGCGAACCAGTCGGAATCCCAAACTTAGACGTCGATGGTGACCTTGTTAGTACTAATGGTGACAAAGCTTGCCGCTTTAATGCATATTTTCAGTGTGCCTTTGTGCCAGCGTACATCGGAGAACTTCCGAACACTCGTGAATCTATTACCGAAACCATGCCTGAAATTGTTTTAACTTACCAGGGTGTTTTAAAACTGCTTAATAACATCAGGGCCGCCTCCGCCAGCGGCCCAGATGGTGTACTTACCTTTGTTTTAAAATCATGTGCGAATGAAATTGCTCATTATTTAGTCACATTGTTCCAAACATCGCTTAACTTGGCATGTTTGCCAAATGACAGGAAAAATGCTAATGTTGTCCCAGTGCATAAAAGCGGTTCGAAAATGTCTGTTGTTAATTACCGACCCATTTCTCTGACTAGCGTGTGTTGTAAAACATTGGAACATATTATTTACAGTGCAGTCATGAAACACCTTGACTCTCATGACTTCTTTACGCCAGTTCAGCATGGCTTTAGAATGGGTTTTTCCTGTACCTATCACTCCGATTCCGTAAACGTCTCCTCAGGTGTGCCCCAGGGGTCTGTCCTTGGACCCCTTCTTTTTCTAATTTTTATTAATGATATTGTTCTTGACCTCACCTGCCAAGTTCGGCTATATGCTGACGACTGTGTGCTTTACCATGTTGTGGAAAGTTCTTCTGACGCATTAAAACTTCAGCGAGACTTAAATTTTATACAGTACTGGTGCTCAAAATGGCAAATGTCTTTGAACATTTCAGAATGCAAACTTGTCTCGTTCACTCGTAAGCGTTCCCCTCTACCGACCTGCTACTCAATAAATAATGTTCCCCTGCAAAAAGTTTCTGAATATAAGTATCTCGGCGTATATTTCACATCTAACCTTACGTGGCCGAGACAAGTTGAGCATATTACATCGAAAGCCTGCAGAATGTTTAATTTTTTAAAGCGTAATTTCAGCAAAGCGCAGTCAAATGTCAAGCAGCTCCTGTATTTCACTTACATAAGGCCAATTCTTGAATATGCATGCCCTGTATGGGATCCCCAGTTTATTTACTTATCAGACATGCTCGAACGCGTCCAAAATAATGCTGCCAGATTTGTGTCTAACAATTATAATTTTTCATTTAGTGTCACGTCTATTAAACATCATCTTGGGTGGGAATCTTTAGCTCACCGCAGAAAACATTTCAGACTACAGATCATGTATCGCATTTATTTCGGAAAGTTCAGCATTGACAAAGACCGGTACCTGCTTCAACCTCACTTTTTGTCTAGACGACTTGATCATCAGTGGAAGATCCGCGAAATAAAATGCCGGACAGATGTGTATAAAACCTCGTTTTTTCCACTGACGATCAATGAGTGGAACCGGCTGCCAGCTGGCATCACTGAGTGTTGCACTGAAAATTTATTTCGGGCTTTTTTAGCGGATGTGTGACGTGGCGCCCAGTTCTCTTGCGTGTGTTTCCTTCATTACTTTGTTTCTGAGTATTTTCATCACTTTGTTCGTCGCGCAGTTGCCCCCTTTAGATGCATGCTTCTCATTCTGCATTATCACTTGTGTCGTGTTATTTTCTTCATTTTTATGTATTTTATCACTGGTGTTCCTAGCAAGATTACTTGTCATCTCCCCCCCTGCAACAATGCCTTCGGGTGCTGCAGGAACCTGTAATAAATAAATAAATAAATAAATAAATAAATAAATAAATAAATAAATAAATAAATAAATAAATAAATAAATAAATAAATAAATAAATAAATAAATAAATAAATAAATAAATAAATAAATAAATAAATAAATAAATAAATAAATAAATAAATAAATAAATAAATAAATAAATAAATAAATAAATAAATAAATAAAAAGCGTCATTTCAAAAACGAGTTTTTCTTCGTTTCAAGAATGATTATAGCTTCGCTTTGTTCACACTTTGGAACTCCCCGACTAACCACTCAAACTCAGTAATTAAAACTGAATTAGCGAGATTTTTAATCAATTAGCTGGATTATTGGAATAGTTTATCACCACGCTGTGTCCTCCCCTCATTAGAGTTGGTTTCTGAAAGCATTTTTTTGTTCTATTTCAAACTAACTATTTTTTGAATTTTCGAAAGTGTAATTCGACGAAGCAATGGGCACATGAACCACGAATTGTGGGAGACTTTGTCGCGTCGTACGTCGCGCATTTGCGGCCAGCATTGCAAGCACGTCCGTGATCCATTGAGGCCCCTGCACAAACGTGCATGAACAGCGCACCGGCGCTTCCTCACGGCTTCATCCATGACCTCGCTGCGCTGACATTTGCCCTCTCCGTCTTGGCTTTACGACGAGCTAGGACTTCGTGGAGCCTGCACTTCCGTTCACAATCTAGCGATCGCTATAAAACTTTTCAGCCCCTAGAGCCTAGGTGTATCAGTGCCATCTGAAGCAGTCATGCAGTGGGTTAGTGGGTTCTACTGCTATGGAGTCTAATCTCAATGCCCAGAAATGTCGCCCATGAGATCTCTATAGGAGGCAAAGCTTAATACGTACCTACCTCTCTCCGAACAGTAATGTGTTCTAAATGCCCTGGAATGTGCTGAGGCAAACACACTGGCAAGGCAAGCCCAACGCAATGTTCCCACTGCTGACCTTTGGACAGAGTTTGAAAGCGTTGTGTGTTGGTAAGAGCGAAAAGATGTCATCCGAACCAAACTGCGAGAGACAGGGAGAAAGAGGGGAATATTTAGAGTGGATGGGAAAATTAGGTGCCCATGCAGCCCAAACCACCGGCTAACACAACAGGCTTAAACCCGTAAATAATTATATAAGAAAATGAGGAGGAGACGTTAATAAAAGAAAAAAAAAAGTGTTTTCTACCATCGGCGAATCCACAGCTGAGAGGGCAGGGTGGGGGGTGGGGGAGGGTGTGGCCAAGCGGCGTGTAGTTTGGTTGATTTTTGTTATTTACGGGGAAAGCTTAGAATTCCTTTCTTATGGAACTTATGTTTACGGTAAATGTTTATTGATACAATTATATAATATTAGTTCGTTGCTTTTCTCGGTTCCGCACTGTTCTTGTGTTCTTAGCTTGTTCTCAGGTGGTCTCAGCTCACCGAGATATAAAGAAAGAGAGGTAGATTCACCAGCGTTAAGCGCTCACTCATATGAAGTATGCGGCACGCAGATCCTAAATTTATATAAGTTTTCCCAATTTGCTGCATCGTAAGAGGAGCTGAGCTTAAAAGCGGCTCTCGATATTAAGGCGAAAAGCCTTTAATGGTTTACTGTCGTCCGTTCGTAGAGGTTCTCACGCCCTTGGCAGCGAGCCAAAAAGTGGCCTTAAACATTGACTAGCTATCAGTTACTATTTACTTGGGTAACCACAACACTTCTTAGTTACACGAATTACTTATTAACGCTAAGTGATTAGCACTAATTGGGCATTAATAACATTAATCAGCTAACGCTAATTTGGTACAAGTTTACGCGAATTACTCTAATTGAGTGCCAGCCACCACTAATTAGCCATCACCACGGTGATTATAACTATTTGTTTACAATTAAAACTAATTTGCTAGCACTAATTGTTTAATAATCAACGTTAATTAGTTAGCACTGACTGAATACTAATTAACACCAATTATCACTAATTTGTTAGCACCAAAATTGTACAGTACCTGTAGTAGCGGCGGCAGCCGAGCTGGCCGTATTCGAAGAAACAGCCCAGACCAGGTGCAGGATAAGGAATGACGTTTATTCGTTCTTTGACGCGCCTATATAGCCAGCGCGGTTACTTATCCGCTGCTGCTATCAGTTCGCAAGTGGCGCGTCATGCACACGCGCTATCACAGTACCAATGTGTAGTACCAGGCATATGGTCGTTTCTAGAGCTTCATAGTCACCAAAGAGCAGGGGCCTTCAGCGCCTTATTAACACATGCGTTTCAATAAGGCATTAGCACACTCAGAAATAGTTGTTGCGTACTTTATTCGCAATCCAGCACTCGCAAACAGTAAGCAATCACTCGCAATGCTTAGCAGCATGCCAAGCAAAAGCATTCGCCTCTCAACTTTTTAGTCGCCAAAGTGTCTCGTAATTATTTATTACCATTGCAAGCATAGGACGCCCTTCACTATATTGAATAGCAGTTCTACTAATGTATGTTAGGGTAACACGTACGTCTCGGTGTGTGATAAAACTTTTCTCTACCTTGAATAAAGATAAAATAAAATCATGTGTCGGAGCTTTTTCTTTCTCCAGTTTAAATGTGACGGCTGCTCGCTCATTCGCCACTAGCCCACTTATGCCATTTTGAACTTATTGGTCCATGATTTCCGCGCGTTGCTTCTGCTTTGCAGGCTATCGATATGGAAAAAGAGCAGTCAAACCTTTGCTGGAACAAAGAGCAGGAACGCATTCTTCATAGCAGTAATCTCGACAGCAGTTAATTACCACTACTCTCGAAATATTCTCGCGAATAAAAGTTTACGCTATAAATATGCAGAGGCTAATTGATTACTGTTATGGAATTAGAGCAATGTAACTCCAGTAATGTTTCGTGATTGGCATTTCCTAGATGGTGATAAAATTACTAGATTATAGATTCTAAAAGTCTGTTTCACTAAATCTCTTGTCTGCCTTAGATTTGCTATATTTGCAATACAGGTTTATGACTGCGATGGTTGCAGTGTCTGAAAAATTAATTCTGCCTATTTCCTTAATATGTCTGTGATAAGGACCGTATTGTTACGTAGTTAATTATTGCTTCCTCAATGCTTTTTCTTTAGAGTATTGAGTACTTAGTGTAAAAGTTGTTCTCTATTTGTAATTATTTGGCATGTGCATTATGTTCCGAATATTGGGTAATATGCGTGGCAGTCGTGATTTATTGAGCTTCGAATATGTCTTCGGCCCCATTCTGACTACTTACCTTATGGAGGAAAGGAGTATCCGGTGTCATTGTCATGTTCACAAAATACACGTTCATATAAATTTGAACAAAATGAAGATTCTCTTGGTTGACTTAAACTGTAAACACCGCTATAGTAACGACGTATATTACTTCAGCCCTGGTGTTATATGCAAGAAACGAAAGGAAGGTTTCACGCGAGTCAGCGAATAAATGAGTACGAATGCCATTGCTTCCAAATGACGTACATAAAAGACAAAGGTTATATACTGTGCTTGACACAAGTTCGTCCTGCAATACAGCACACTTACCCGTCAAGTAGCGCTCGTGGTGTTTGTCTCTCGTCTCTTGTGTCCTCGTCTTTTGCTGCTCTATATGTGTATTGGAATTGATACACCACGCTTCATAATCCAAACTCTGTTGTCGCGATGCGTAACCGAAATAAATATGTTTGCTGATTTTTGTGGGAAAGTGTAAAAAGGAATATTACATTCGTTCGTATCAAATATCCAATGTGTTAGGCTCGGTACCACGTCAGAATTACTTATTTTCCGGAGCATATTCTTCTGCTCGCGAATGTATACGGGACGGACATAATGTTCACTTGACATCGAATAGCTCGATGTATTCGAATACTAGGTCTGGACAGCAAGAAAAGCAATGCCCAATAGACGAACAGCTCGGATGAAAAATGTGAGGAGGAGAAGGAGAATGGTCGGCAATTGCAAAAACGGTCTTAAGCCGCCTTGCTCGCGCCAGCAGTGTATAGAACTGACCGAGACCATCTGATGCGTGACACTTCATTGCGCGCCATCGCCCTTTGCTGGCAGCGCTGCGAGAACGCCATGGCCTCCGTGCGCCTGTGTGTGCCGAGAAGAGCGGCTGCACGCACTCCATACGAAGGGAAGTGGTGGGCCGAGCGAACAGCGGCCGCCCAGTCGACGCGCGATAATCTTCGCAAAATGAAGCGTATCATGCTTGCAAGGGAAGCGCGCCGCAAATCCACCCCTCCCGACCAACCACCACCATCACCCTCTTTTCCACCTCGCTCTCAGCCCCGTGCGCTGCTCTTGGAGGAGAATAATTACTTCTTGCGAAGCTCGGAACCAAAACAGGGGAGAGAGAGAGGGGGACCACCAGGGTCTCTTCTTATCGGGCTGGAATCCGCGCAGCACTTGGGCCACGATATGATGGGAAGAAATAATCGAGCGAACCGGCAGTGATGGCACGAAGAGACAAAGAGAAAACAACGGATGAGAGAAGCAAAAAAAAAAAAAAAAGAAAGGAAACCGACAAGGAGACGACGCACTCGGAAGGCGCCTCAAGAAGCCAAGCGCCCAAAGCGCCTCTGCCTGAGGAGCAGAGGCGACCATCCAAGCGGCAACAACGGTCGCCGTCACAAAGGGCCACCATCCATCATCTTTCCATATCTCTCTCCGCTCTTTTCAAGAGTCTGACGGCGTTCGCCGCCCGACGCGCGCACGTGAGTCGCCGGCAAGACGATGCGAGCTGGGCCGTGCGCGTCAAAGATTTCTGCTCGGCTCGAGCCGTTCCTCGGACTCTGTGAGGACACGGCGTGCGAAGTGACGGACGGGCCGAGCGCCGATGTCAGACCACGTCGTCGCGGTCTTCGAGGCGTCCTTCCTTCTCTGACAAGCGACCGTCTAGACCTCTTGGTAGTAGTGGTCTTGAGTGGTTGGCGCCAGAGCTTGATTGTAAGGCACCGTGGTATACTATTTATGAGACCGCGCACAAAAAATCGCATTCCATTGCTATATAGCATTTTTTTTTATTTGTGTGCCCTTCGGTTCTTAGCTATTCAGGAAAATATTCGCTACAGGGATTAAAAAAAAAAGAGCGAAGGGATTGAAAGGGGTGAGAAATGTTTGCATTATAACAGTGACAAACAGTTCTACTCACGTTGTGTGTGTGTGTGTGTGTGTGTGTGTGTGTGTGTGTGTGTGTGTGTGTGTGTGTGTGTGTGTGTGTGTGTGTGTGTGCGTGTGCGTGTGCGTGTGCGTGTGTGTGTGTGTGTGTGTGTGTGTGTGTGTGTGTGTGTGTGTGTGTGTGTGTGTGTGTGTGTGTGTGTGTGTGTGTGTGTGTGTGTGTGTGTGTGTGTGTAGGGGGGGATATGCGGTTGGTTTCGAAAAGAGATTCCACTTTGCTTATGCATTATGTAAATGCAATTGATAGAAGGCTTGAACTTAGTAGGCTGGTATAACCGGCTTGTAAGCATGAGCTTGTTGGAGCTGAAGAATGGTTTAGAGCCCATGTGAGTTGAATGCGCAATTATGAACGATGAAGCACCTTAACGCGAGACTGAAAGTTTTGCGGCGACAAGCTATGGACAAGTTAGTTTAACACCTGACTCCATTGGGACCTCAGTTCTGACTGGACGTTTGGAATGAGTGGAAGTATATCAGAACTTGGTGGAAAGGTTTGGTTTGGTTTTGGGGGTTTAACGTCCCAAAGTGACTCAGGCTATGAGAGACGCCGTAGTGGAGGTCTCCGGACATTTCGACCACCTGGGGTTCTTTAACGTGCACTGACATCGCACAGCACACGGGCGCCTAGCTTTTCGCCTCCATTGAAAAGCGGCAGCCAAGACCGGGATTCGATCCCGCGTCCTTGGACACAGTAGTCGAGAGCCCATAACCACTGCACCACCCCGGCGGAGCCATGATAGAAAGATTAGAGCTACTAAATTGCGTCCAGCGCGACAAATACATACCGATAAATTCTGGACGAGCGAGTGTTTCAAGGGAAGCTGTTTACGAACATATCGTTTCGCGTTTTATTGGATTGCATCGCAGCAACCAATATATGCCGCGAAGGCCCTGTTGGGACGCTTTTTGTTTCGCGCCATTTATTGTAAAAACGTGCCCCATTGCTTTTCTATGGCAGCCTCAGCTACTCGGTGCAACTGCGGGACAAGACTAAAAGCAAGACTTTTTTTAGTTGTTGGGAGAGCAGATACATTCATGAATGAATCTCTAACACTATCTTATAATATGCCACAGCTCCCTGCTAGTTTCATGCGTTGTCGAATAAAGCTGGACTTTATTAAAAACGAAGGAATGAAAGTTCGCTTAATAAGGAAACGATTCTCATACTACTACGTTTTATGCAGACACGGAAGCGACAAATATCCCCTAACGACAAGTGCCCCAGTCAAAAGGTGCAGATCTTCAGCCGAACGAAAGAAGTCAGCGCCCTCGAGACAGCCAACTGTTTTACATTTGCTCACACCCCTTTTAAGAATACTTATAGTTCTGTAGAAGTCGGTCTCCGGACATGGCGACGAGGAAATGTTTTACATTTGGCTACACCCTTTATGAGAATAAATACAGCTCTAGACACCGCATTGCAAACATAGCCTGGTAAAAGACCACGGCTCGCTCGGAAATAAAAACACTGAAATGAAAGCATCGCTGAGCCGCCCTGGCACGCACACTGGCCAGCAGTGCCCTCGTCTCATTGCGTGCGCTTCGTAATTGCCTCGCCTTCGCACTGCGCGCACGGGGGAAAACACGGCTGCGCATCCTGACTCTCATCCGCACGCACCAGAGTCGCACATGCAGCAGGGACAGGCGAGCAGTCATGCAAACGGTCGCGGACGCAATTTAAGTATCGGCCGAGGAGTGCGGTAACCGGCCCGGCTCTTAAGGCACCTCTGACCGCATCCGTCAGTGTCAAGGCGCATGGATGGTCGCGCCGCCGCAGCCACCGAGGAGCTTGAGTGGAGTGTACCCTGCGTGCCGAACAGGCCGACAGCCATTGCGCTTCAACCTTGCGGTTTTGTGACCGATGGAGGCGCTGACGGGCAGGGGGAAAGGAGGATGGATGGAGGTGGAAGAGAGAAAGAAACCGGCAACAAAGGCACGTTTGTAAGTGGAAAATGTTTCTGGCTTTATGTCTGCTGAGGAGCGTGCGTAAAGCGAAATTCGGCGGACCGCTTTTGGCTGGCATTGCGTGGAAGTAACGAAACGGCGAGGTTATGGAAAAATGAAAGTGAGTGCGCAGGAATGCCACATTCCCGAGGAATGCAGAACAATTCCTTGTATGCGGGCACCGACGGTGGAGACTGCTCAGCAGGAGCAAAATGAAGACATGCCTCGTAATTATTTGTTTTTCAAGCTTCTATGCTGTTTCCTTCTAGAAGAAAACTAGCAACTTTGTTGGCGGGCTGACTAAGAGCGGCATGTGTTTTGCATAGTTGTATTTCTCCTTACGGAAGCAAACGAAGGCATTGTTTCAAACAATTCCGCTGCATAATTCCAAAGGAATTAGCTATTCGTCGCTGTGTACACTCCGATGTGTTTGCTTGTGAGCAAGGTCGAAGGGCTAGTGTAGCTCCCGCATAGTCTTCTAAAAGAGGCGGACAAGTGTGCCTCGATCTGACTCAAAACCACTTCTTGGCTTAGCAAAGCGCGAGCTGTCGCGGTGCATTCAGTGTTGTGCTCAAACTTGGAATATTTGGATTCCCGGTGGCACTCTACGCCGGAGACTGCCAATTCTCATAATCAGTCATTCTGGATCGAAAATTGTTAGCATACATCGTATGACATCCCTTGATGCAAGTTCCATCGAACAAATAAACTGATTTAACTCTTCCTGAAATTGATCTAAATACTTGTGGATGCGGAAAACGTTTATGACCACTTCATAGAAATCCAGGTTCCCATTCATGACATGGCCAGTTAAGATAAAATAAACACAACCTTTTTCTAGTGAGTTTGCCTTCGAGGTGGTTATGCACCTTAGAGAGCCTTTGTCTCTCGAAGTATTCAATGCACCATATTGGTAATTCTAACCTACACCTTTACTTCAGAACTCAGCATCGTGGAATGTAGAGACACTTTGACGACTTGGGGACGCGCCTTTACAAACATGCAGGTATACAGCTCGCTTTAATCAAAGCGGAATCAGCATCCATCCGCTTCCAGCCTTCATTGCTTCGAAATTCATCATTCGACATATTACGAAAGAATGCCTTTGGAGAAATCGGAATCGTCTAAATAATACATTAATTTGTGTAAAATGTGTTGTTTTGGCAAATAATAATTTACGCATGCGCATAATTTGTTTTATGGTGTTGCTTGACATAGAGGAGGCATAACTGGGGAGATAACGCATGCAAACGCTACAGATCCCGAGCCCTTAACGTGCAAAGCATTTTCGCTGCATACCAGTGGGATTAATCCCGACAGTTACAGAGACCGAGAAAAGTATAGGGAAAATTCCCTGATTAGGTGAGAGCTTGGCGGTGCCACAAGTTCACGTGACTTAGCCGAGAGCTGTTTGGACGATGAAGTGTGTAACATCTTGAGATAGTGTGAGCTCTCTCGAGCAATGAAGGAATTTCATGACACAAGATGGCACTGCTGCATTTTTTTTTTTCGGGAGGCATACTTCATTTGCCTGAACTCCTACAGCTTGACTAAGAAGTGCCCTGATTAGGAGAGGGGATGACGTTGCAGTGTCAGGTGACTTTCCCAAGCGCTTAATGGATAGCTGAATTTTTCAGTCACTAGACCCCGTAACCTCTTTAGACGAATCACGGAAGTTAGCTACACACTAAGGGCACTTTCATGACACATGACGGCGCCGGCGTTTGCGCT
Organism: Amblyomma maculatum; assembly: GCF_055883805.1. Lineage (NCBI taxonomy): Eukaryota > Metazoa > Arthropoda > Arachnida > Ixodida > Ixodidae > Amblyomma > Amblyomma maculatum. Next base: position 91,328,623 of record NC_139349.1, on the reverse strand, counting down.
TAATGTGACTCTAATGCTACCGAATTAGTCATTTGGGGAGCCTTAATGCCTTCACTTTAGGGAATAGTACGACAGCTTAAAGGGAACCATCTTGTGGATCCTCATTCGAGTATATACAATGTGCTACTCGCTTAGTGAATAACCCTTTAGTTCGTGCCACTTTAATTTGGGACATACTCCTTCAAAACTAATCGTAAGCTGCCACATTATGTGCAAGACCGCAAGGCATAGACACAAAGGCCCCGCTTTCATGCCCTACGAACTTCTTCCTGGCCTAGGAGTTGCTCCAGGGTAGGACGAGGAGATGAAGATGGCTGCACAGTATGAAAGAGAATCGAACAAGGGTTGAGGGGGAGCCCAAGTTCGCAAGCCAAGCCAACGTTTCGAGAAGGGCCTTTGTCTGCGTCCGGGCCTAGACGAACACAAGTGCTCATTTCAAAACGTTGGCTTGGCTTACTAACTGAGGCTTCCCCTCAACCCTTGTTCATTTGTCCAGGAGCAGCTTGTGTAACTGGGAATCATAAGAAGCATGATGGCTAAATCCCCATCTCACCCTCCTATATCAAAGGAGCTGTCCAACGTGTGGCATGCTCCTGCTAACTGGGCCATGTCATGTGTTTTCATGAGCTGACATATCCGGCGGAACAATTAGTGCGCGGCCATGTAACTTATGAACCATGACGTGCCAGAGGCATTGTCTCCATTTTGAATTCACCATGCTGTCGCGTCAGAAACAACCTCCAGCCCATTGCTGGTCCGAACCCATGATCTCTGGCATGTCACATGGTTGCTTTAGTCTCTCAACCGGTACACAACAGCAGTTTTTGGCTCTTCTCATTTTGTCCGTATTATATAGCGTGTGTAACTCATCATTGAGGGCGTTGGGCAGCGCCACCATCGAGCGCCTATATAGAGAGCCACTTATGACTTGCAGCAAATAATAATAAATCGTGCGAAAACTAATTTTTCTGATTTTAATCCGCTACTGAACACCCAACACTGAAGTAAACACAAATATGGTGTAGCCCGAAAACGTCCAAACCTTTCTTCGGTGTAATGGTAGCAAATGGTGCAGTATGCGTTGCATTACGGGATCGATAGAACAGGGGTGTTTTGAAATTCTTGAAGCATAAGCAGCGCAAACAACGGGGCAGCACCACAATGCAAAATGAAGATTATATGTTTTTGACTCACGCTTTCAGTGCGCGATGCTGTTTGCTTAGAAAAATGACGCGTATTCGGCGAGGATGCTAATGTTGTGTTTATTATGAATAAAAAAATAGGTCTCGCTAAAATGCTGGCCTTGGATGCACGGAGCAGGGTAGATGAAAAATTGCTTCCTAACTAAACTTGAAAATGCGTGGTAGGTACTTCTTTTATAGAGGCAGGTAATAAATTCTTGTATACTTGTTGGGGAAAACATGGCATGCCAGTTGAATTTGCATTATAAATCATAAAAAGTAATTATAAGCACAGAAGTCATTGAGTGGGCCAGGTAATAGTACCTGGAGTTGGAACTCTAGAAACCACTAACTGCAAAGCAAACGTGTTTCATTGCTTTTTGATGTGTATGCCGCGGGCGGTACAAATCTATATTTATTTGGATTATTCTGCGCAAATAATTGTATACTTATTCACTGCAAACTCGCCGTACAAATAATATTTCTATTACTATATACGCATATTTCTTTTTTTTTTTTTTTTGCCAGGGAGGAATAATATTCCTGCCCCTTCGAAATCAGTACTAATATGCTTGTTGGCAGACCCGTCCTTATGTCACCAAAGTTCCGCATTCTGAAGGCGCTGTTCTCATTTTTATATTTCTGAGACGGAACTTGTTACTCGTTATAGCGCTTAGTGGCACACTATCTTCCTGCTCCTGTCAAAGCACGTAAGTTCAATGACGGAACCTTACAGACGATCACGGTTGGTCTGCCAATTAAGGGACAGAAAGCCAGTTTGAAAACACGGATGTGTGCACAAGCTTCAGCAGTTTCCACAAGGTGGCGGCATAGATTGCAATATGTTTGAAGCACTCCCTTGCATTACTCTTTACCTATATGTACCCCCCCCCCCCCCCCCCCAACCCCTTATGTAACGCATCCGGGCCTTTAAGGGACAAATAAATGAAAGGAAATGAACTTAGTTTCAACAGAACGAAAAAAAAAATACATTTTTTTATGACAGCGAATAATTCCTAAAATGAGGACAGATGTTTAAAATATTTCTTTTTCGTCCTTGTCTTCTTTGCGCTACGTTTCCTAAAATGCGACTGCACCAACTCGCCCAATTTAGCATTCTTGTGCAAAGGAAGTAGAGTGGGTCTGCGGGAAAGCCACCGTTAGTAACATGCAGCAGTTTTTATTTTATAAATACCGATTTGCCTGTCGTTAAAATTTAGAAATTTCGAATTTATAAATTTAGAAACTTGAAATTTAGAATCTGTGAGAGATATGTCTGAGCGGTCCCTTCAAGTGGGTTTGACAGCAAGACGGACAGCATTTCCGTGATAAGACATGATGATTAGATTATTAACGGACTGTAATGAGCTAATGTACATTTTAATTTCTGATGTCAAGGGCCGATATTGCAAAATTGAAAGCCGCCAACTTGAAATGTGACATCGTTTTTAACTTTCCTTAATTGTCAGTGTGGTGTAATGTTGACAGTCAGAAGTGCACATTTTAAACCCGTTAAGCTGGCTCTGCAGATTTGTATAATTTTAAAATGGCCTCTCTACGAGTTCTAATGTCGCTAAATCAACGTTCACTTTCTCAACATGATCAAATACAAAAGAGTGCCTTTGCTTATGATTAAAAAATATGTTATAGTGTGCAAATGAGGAAAATAGATATACACGGATCTTAAATGCGGAATTTCGACGTTCGATTCTTAGAACCACATTGCTGAAATATATATATATATATATATATATATATATATATATATATATATATATATATATATATATATATATATATATATACGACTCACTATTCGCTTGAAAGGGTGCAGTACGCGTATAGTCATAAAAGCTTACGCCCGCCTCTTTTTCACTGTGAACAATTCAAAGGCTATAG